>NC_134410.1:93369832-93697332 GCF_038048845.1 Mixophyes fleayi
CCCTTTACAAGGCAGCGCCGCTTTTAAATTTAAGCGCTGAAGACGCTGAACTCGCCGGAGTTGAAGAATCCGGAGGTTCATACATTTACCCCCAGGTCTGCTTGCCCCTTGAGTCGACATTGGACGTTGGTTTTGACTCCACCTGACTTCCGGTTAACCGTGATGTGGTTGGCAACAGTGAGGAAGAAGCAGAGGGCAGTGGGGTAGCAGAGGTAGTCAGTGCAGCAGGAGGGCGGTGATGCAAAATAGAACATTTGGGCAGTAGAGGGCATGGGCAAAATAGGGCAATGGGGCAGCATAGGACAGTGGAGCAGCAGATGGAGGTGGGGCAACACAGGGCAGTAGGGCTGGAGATGGCAGTGGGTAGAGATAGCATTGAGGCAGCAGAAGGCAGTAGGGCTATGGGGTAAACTTGGGGAGCATAGTGAGGGTAATCTTTGAGATGGTAAGAAGGGTAAACCTGGGGAGGATGAGAAAGGTAAAGTTTGGGAGGATATCAAGGGAAAAATTGGTGCATAGGGCCGGGGTGAGAAATCTGGCAAAGGGTCAGGAGTGAGGTAATGTGCTAAAGGTGAAGGAGAGGAAACCTGTGTCATAGAGCAAGAGTGGTAGCATGTGTCATAGGGGCAGGAGGGGAAATATGTGGTATTGTGACAGGAGGGGAAACGTGTTATTGTGGCAGGAGGGTTGGTGGTGGGATATTGTACAATAAGGTCAGTGAGATGGGTCAGGGTAATGTCAATATTTTGGAAAGTGTGATGGATATGGGTTAGGGTTGTTTATGGCCCAATTGGTGCCTTCTAGGGCTTGGTTTTATTGTAAAAAATCCTGGAGGTGTGAAGGCTGCCCACTTCCCCCTGCTTCCTCTTCCATCTGAGACTCTTCCACATCATGGGTCAGCTCCGCTAGGTCCTCCTCTTTTCCACTGTATCTGCATCTTCAGCAACATAGTGGAAGGGAAAAAAGAACCATAAACATCTATGTTTGACTCAATAACATCCACGTTATATTAGTAGACTTCATAACATATTCTTTTTTGTTTTGTTTTTAAAATTAATGTTGGTGGGCCTGAGTCAATATGGCATACTGAGCGAAACCTTCATTCGGTGTAAAATGCACGTAACTTGACTCTACATACTCTCGAAGCCAAAAAGACACGGACCGTTATATACTCCCTTGATGATTTCAGTAGTAACAGCATTTATGTAACATTCACGATGGTGTAACGTTCCCCTCCATCTGTCTTCATAATTCATGCTTCTGCGAGGTAGTTTTCAGGGCTACGTACGATATCATACGCTATGCATGTGAATGGGAAGGATAGAAACATTACAGTGGAGCTCTTAGGAGCTAGTTTATCATTGTCTACCCTTGTTTGTTATTTAGCAAAGAATATAGGGATGTTAGATGAAATACTCTTGCTGATGTAGGTGTGCAATGAGGGTCATATAGTGGTGTATGTAATTTATATTTAAATCTGTTTACCCTTGTGGATTTTTCTTCATGTTACTATGTTGACCCATAGGCACCAGCGGACCTCCAGAGCATGCTGCACTTGTGATCCCAAAAGTCTCAGCATGCCCATGCAGCCATGGGTATTTTGTTGCTTGTAGTGCTACAAATGCCAGCATGCCCAAACAGCAACCTGGCTATCCTGGGGCCTCTAGTGCACTAGGGACAAAATGCTTTTTGACATTAATTAAATTGCTATTACCTCATACCCACCAACCAGAGGTGTGTGAAGAGTCCTAGCGTTATAAACACGGGAACGGGTATCCCTGGGAGGGAGAGGGGGGCACACATTATAATGGTTATACAACCTTAATACAAATGTTATTTACATTAATCAAACACACAATTTTTTTTTAACTAATAGCTAAACTTTTTTATTTAACTTTAAAACAATCTGAACAAATTAATAATTTTCTCTTAATAATTTTAATAAATATCTAATTTTTTCTCTTTTTAACTTTTTTTGTATTTTTTTTCTTTTTTCAATTGCCTCAAGATAACTTGTGGCAGAGGAACTGCATGAAGGCTCATGGGTGATGGCTGATTGTGCCTCTGACGCTGCGCCATCACTTCATTGTCAGCTGTAAGAAAGGAAATAAAAATCGTTAAAATTGCACTCTTACTACATAGATTAACCATATGCTAGCTCTATGGGTTTACTTTGTTCACACATTGTGCAAGCTCAGTAGAGTTCACAAGTGGTGTATTAAGTCAAATTCGGGCCAAAGGTTCATATTATGCTGTACACAGTAGCATTCTGAGGTATATTATTTTTAGAAGCACATGTAGATATGTATTGTGTGTGGTGGAGTTTATCTTTCAACACAATTTATTATGCTCACAATGTCAGACACCTCGGGAATTCTAAACTGTGACTAGGTGTATAACATTTTTATCAAAACTGTTTCAGAGGACAACACTTTTACGCTGGCTAAACAAAAAATTAAAAGTTGACTACATTACAAAATCACAATACTTACTTTCTGCAACTAGCTCCTAAGGCTCCTCTTCTGCCTGTTGGATTTGCGGTGTGCAAAAAAGTAATGGGGATCCTGAAAACATTTGGGCCTCCAGGCCCTCTAGTTCCTGGGCTTCCTCCTCCTAGGCCTCCTCCTGCTCTTCTACTTCCTGGACCTCCTCCTCCTATGCCCCCTCCTCCTGTGCCTCCTCCTCCTGGCCTCCTCCAGGGCTTCCTCCTCGTTGCAGCAGTGGATTTGGAGGCGTTCTGTTGCAATCAATATGACCCATTCATTTAATTTAAAATATTATTTCTCATACATACATACATAGAGACATCCAGACCATGTTAGCTTGCAATGTGAAATATCCTTTTTCACACATGGACCATCATTGGCCAAATAAACTTACATTTACACCCCATTTATATGGACTTGACCTAGGAGGTTTATATTGATCACATAGTTAATCAACATACATCACTATGACCTTGACCAATGAATTTTATTAAAAGCCATCTTGTTTTTTAAAGGTTCAGAGAACGGTTAAATAATTTGTAAGTATGACAGAGTGTGATTAATTAAATTTAAATTAAACCCATCAATCTTAGCCCTCTGTTCTGCGAATAGCTCGGGCTGTCTCCTCCTCAATGTGCTTCATCGCCTCTGCAGGGTGCACAATGGAGCAGCATATTCTGAGTTCTAAACGCAGCTTTCTGCAGACTGAGCTTTTGCCCCTTATTGATATACCGAGCTGCGAGTCGAAAGCAACGATCAAGTATTGCTGTCAGGACCCACAGCTCGGCATGAGCGAACGCGGCAGACCACATGTTTGCAAGATTTTTCAACGTCCTGCGCCCCTATTGGTTCTTAGTACACGTAGGTGTCTGCACATCACTCGTGAAGACTTCAATACCAATTTTTAAATGGCTGACTCACCTGTCAATTAAAATAACTACTCTGGCGTATTGTCAGGCCGTAGGCCTACTGAGGACTACAATGAGCAGAACACTAACTGGTATTAGCACTACTGAACTAGCAGGTGCGGACTCTAACGTACCCCTTGTATTCGCCAGGGACCCCTGCAAGGAGGTTTGGATTTCGCTGCACAGGGCACACAGGTTGCGGTCCTACTAGCCAGTTGCCGGTGTAGTGTAGAAGGGTCAGACGGTCCGGGTCAAGCCAATCGGGAATGCAAGGTACCAGGGAGAATCCAGAGGAATAGTCAACAAGCCGAGGTCGCAGGAACAATATGGGTCACGCAGAAGAAGGAATGGTCGCCAAGCTGGGTCAAAACGAGAGAGCAGGAACGCTGGGAGCACAATCAGGGAAAAGGAGCAGGAAGAACCAGGAACACTAGGTAAGGAACTTGTTGCTCTGGCACCCTAATGGCGCCAGAGCCAGGTTTAAATAAGACAGGGTAGGTGGTGATTGGAGGAGCCAGGAGGCGGCACTCAGGAGGGATAAGTAGTGTCCCGACGGAGCAGGGCGCATGCGCCCGACAGGCCCCAGAAGCGGAAGCCGCAGCGCGTCTGTTGCCAAGCAACAGAGCACTATTGCCCGGAAAGCAGGTGTCCGTCCCTAACTGACAGGGGATCAGCGGGGACGGCGCCTGACAGGTATCCAGGCATTTAGGGGTGTGAAAAAACTTAACCAGTCCAACCTCAGCTTGCAGAGGAGAACCCACCTGCATCCGTTATAAAACAGGGAATCAGTCATTTAGCTCTACCATTTTGTGAAATCAAATTTTTGTAGCTGATTTACCAGTCCCTATGTTTGACACTTCACATGGGATGTAAGGATAGTGACTAATGAATGCTTTGTGTATTTTAGATTAAACACCAAACTTACAACCAAACACTTTAAAAAGCGTTTGAAAATCAACATTGGAATTACTGGTATGTACCAGGCCGTATGTTTGACACTTTAAATGAGATGTAAGAAGAGTGACTACTTAATGCTTTATGGTTTATATTTATGACTGCAGTGACTAAGCTGAGACTAGCAAATGTTACCCAGCAAAAAATCCTTGTTCAGCTGGTGGTGGAGAGGCTCCCCTCCACCAGTCGCCAGCTCTCAGCACAGTCCAAACATAGAATTTGTGATGAAATAACGAAGCCAGTTAATGCCATAGCACATATAAGACGCACAGTGACTGAGATAAAAAAAGGATATCTTTGCATTGTGGTCCACTAATTAAGAGATATTGTTAATTGGTTTTAAACATTGTTGGAATGTATTGAATGTATTAACCCTATCAATCTATTTTATCCTCTCCACCTTCATGTTGCTGTCATTTATTGCCTCCCAGGTCCAGTTTCCCAATTCCTTGACAACTTTGCGGCCTGGCTCACTTATTTCCTATCCTTTGACCTGTTTATGCTCATACTAGGTGATTTCAACATTCCCATTGATAATCCCACTGTCTCTTCTGCCACTAAACTTCTTTCACTTACTTCCACCTTTGGTCTCGCACAATGGACCTCATCTTCCACCCACTGTGATGGGCACTCCCTTGACCTTCTCTTCTCCTGCTACTGCTCCATCTCTAGTTTCTCCAATTTAGCCTTCAATCTCTACGACCACAACCTCCTTTCCTTCAGCCTCACCTTATCTCATGCCCTTCCCCCTGCACTCAAATAAACACTCACACAATGAAACCTAAGTTCTCTTAAACCAATCCACTTTCATTTTCACTAAAACAACTATTTCCTTCAATGATTGCATTGTCCTGTCCTAATCAACCTGCCTCTTTCTATAGGAAAACACTCACATCAGCCCTAGCCAATGCAGCTCCAGCTACTACAAATAGTTTCCGACGATCCAAACCCCAGCCATGGCACAACAAACAGACCCGCTACCTGCAAAAGTGCTCCCGCACTGCAGCGCGCCACTGGAGGAAATCTCATTCCTATGCTGATTTCCTACACTATAAATTCATCCTTTCATCTTACAGCACTGCCTTTTCAATTGCCAAACAAACATTCATCAAATCTCTAATATCCACCGAGTATTCTAACCCACCTCGCCGCTTTGCCACTTCAACTCACTTCTCTGTCCACCTGCACCTCCTCCTCCCTCATTGCCCTTGATATTACCACCTATTTAAGACAAAATTTACACCATTCAACATATTTCCTCATTACAAATTCCACTCACTCTACCCACCTTTCCCTACACTCCACAATTCACCCTTAATTCATTCTGTTCAGTCACTGAAGAAGTCTTTGCACTCTTCTTATCATCTCACCCTACAACCTGTCAACTCGACCCTAATCCCTCCCATCTACTAAGCTCCCTCTCCTCCACTGCATGCCCAACTCTAACTCACCTCTTCAACCTGTATCTCTCCACTGGCACATTTCTATCCCATCCTCCTTTAAACATGCACTCATCTCCCCTATTCTAAAGAAACCATCTCTCACTCCAGCCACTCTCTCCAACTACCGTCCTATTTCTCTTCTCCCCTTTGCCTCCAAACTACTTGAGCGATTAGTGTGCAAACACCTTTCTCACTTTCTCTCCTCTCATTCCATTCTCGACTCTCTGCAATCAGGCTTCCGCCCCCAACATTCCACTGAAACTGCTCTCACAAAAGTGACCAATGATCTACTTACTGCAAAATCTAATGGTAATTTCGACATACTCATTTTCCTGGACCTCTCTGCTGCTTTTGATACTGTTGATCACCCTCTTGTCCTACATACCCTTCACTCCTTTGGCCTTTGTGACACAGTTCTTTCCTGGTTCACTTCCTACCTATCGAAACGCTACTTTAGTATTTCTACCTCTGGTACATCCTCCCATCCACTCCCACTATCTGTTGGGGTTCCACAAGGCTCTGTTCTTGGCCCTTTACTTTTTTCATTGCACACCTCTTCTCTTAGGCACTAATTCGTTCATTCTGCCTCCAATACCACCTCTACACTGATGATATCCAAATCTACTTGGGGTTGCTTCTCAGCCAAGGGAGTGGGCTAAATCACAATTTTGCCTAAGAACCCAGACATGAATAAAGAATGGTACCAAACCATCCTCCAAGGGCAACTTCTCCCAACCATCCAAGAACAGTTTGGTGATGAACGATGCTTTTTTCCGGCATGATGGAGCACTTTGCCATAAGGCAAAGTGATAACTAAGTGGCTCGAGGATCAAAACATCGAAATCTTGGTTCCATGGCCAGGAAACTCCCCAAACCTTAATCACATTGAGAACTTGTGGTCAATCCTCAGGTGGACAAACAAAAACCCACAAATTCTGACAAATTCCAAGCATTGATTAGGCAAGAATGGCGGCCATCAGTCAGCATGTGGCCCAGAATTTGATTGACAGCAAGCCAGGGCGAATTGCAGAGGTCTTCAACAACAAGGGCCAACACTGCAAATATGGACTCTTTGTATAAACTTAATGTAATTGTCAATAAAAGCCTTTGACACATATGAAATGCTTGTAATTTTACTTCAGTATACCATAGTAAAATCAGACAAAAAGGTCTAAAAACACTGAAGCAGCAAACTTTGTGAAAAACAATATTTGTGTCATTCTCAAAAATTTGGCCACGACTGTATATTTCTTTCACTGACTTCTTGCCTTCTGTTGTTTCGAGCCGCGGCGGTACCCTCTCACCTGCATCCCGGCCTTCGCTATGATGACCGGGATGCAGGTGAGAGTTTACTGCCAGTTTACTGCCTGCTACCTGCTCCTGTGCTGTTGGTGAATACCTTTTGGATTGTCTTTGCTGTGTATGACCCCTGCCTGTACCTTGGATTTTGCCTCTTTGCCTGTGACCCTGATTCGTTTTGCTTGTGCCTGGGACCCCGCTATATTGCTCGTGACCCCGACCTTTGGCGTGTTTCCTGATTATCCTGCTTGCTAGTGACCCCTGATCTTGGCTTTCGTCTGACCATTTGCTGCCTCCTACGCTGCCGCTACGGTTTTGTATCACAAACTCAAACTACATCTGGAGATAAGTCCTGGGGGCATCTGAGTACCGGTGAGCATATAAAGCTCTATGGGAAAGGCACTGATAAAGGTGAAGACCTCTGCCATCTGCACATGGATGTCCCAACGCTACCTAAAGATCAACATGTCCAAAACAGAGCTTATTATCCTTCCTCCTGCCAGAGTCACCACATGCCCTCAAATCTCCCTCACTGGCAATAACACCACAAATTCCTCAGTCTCCCAAACCCGCTGCCTTGGTGTCATACTTGACCTTTTCTTTATTCCTCACATCCAGACTCTCTCCCAGTACTGTCAACTCCACCTTAAAAACATTGCCAGCATACACCCTTTTCTTACTCAACATGCTACCAAAATTCCTATCCATTCTCTCATCATCTCCCGTCTTGACTATTGCATCCTCCTGCTATCTGGCATTCCCCAACTATTCACACTAATAGACTCTCACAACTATCCTAATCTCCACTCTGAAACACATTTCCTCCACTTGTTTCAGCTATGCCCTCTTCCACTTAGAATGCAAGCTCGCTAATGAGCAGGGTCCTTCATACCCTTTGTTTTCATGTCTGCATTTATTTTGTCTACCTTGTATGTCCCTGTTTTATGTATGTACTGTTTTTTCGACTGTGCGGCGCTGCAGAGCACTGTGGCGGCTTACAAATCTACGATAATAGTAATAATAATAATATTAATTGTTTTTATTTTAAACATTCATTTCTTGGATCGTTTCTCTCAGGTGGCAAGACTTTAAGCATCGCATAAATTACAAGTTGAGGGATCACTGCAAGCAGGCTCATGCAAAGGGTGGTGGTCCTTCAGTTCCTTCTGACCTCAGTCCACTTGAGACCACGGCATTGGCCTTTATCGATGACAAGGGGTGGGCCGCACTGGCACCAGTAGCACCAGACACCCCTCTTGGAGCCTCTAAATTTTAATGGATTATAGCTTTTAGCTTTAAGTAAACTAAAATTATATGGCCTAAACAAACAAAAACAAAAGTCATATACAATATATGCTGGTGGATATAAGTCAGATGTAATGAAGCTAGCTTTTTCAATACACGCACACACAATTATCTGAGTAATTTGTTACTACACATGACTCATAATTTAAGATGATGCTAATAGTTTTCTGTTGGTGACTAATTTTTAAAAACATTATTTTCCTTTCTAGGTCATCAGGCAGATACTTTAGAGGATGAAGGAGGCCCATGTTGTTGAAGAGCATTAGATGGAAGAGGAAGCAGAAGTCAGTGACCAGAATTTACTATGCAAATGTTATAAAAATCGTATTGAAACCAACGTCAAAATTCAGCACAACACCAAGGAAATAAGCAAAACCACCCATATGGAGCACAATTTACAGAGTAACCTGACCTGACCACAATCAACACTACCCTCACCTATTTGGAGCACAATTTGGAGAGTAATTTGACCACAGTAAACAATATCCTCACTAGTCTAACTTACTACAAACCCACCAGCTCCAATTTCCCATCTATCCTCTCCTTCCCCTTTCATCCCAACTTTCAGTTCAATCCATCGTCCCTACTTCACCACACCAGAGTCTCTGCCTCTATTTCCTACACAAATGCAACATCCTGACTGTCACTAGCTCCACTCTCCCTCTCAAGGCAAATTGATTGGTTTCCCAGAAATCCATTTCTCAATAAACGTCATTTATTGCAACTCTTCTATTTTGGAAGTCAGTTCATATATCGCCAATACCATACTAACCAGTCTAACCCTGCCATCTATGCCCCATATTCCATCTCTGCCCCCTGCCATCACCACCCAACAATGTCTGATGCACCACTACTCTCTGCTGCTTCACTAGCCTCTGCATCTTCCATATTGTTGCCTTCAACATCACGGGTAACCAGAAACCAGATGCATTCCAAACCACCCCCAAAATTGTCAATGAATGGGCCATGGAAATCAAACTAATTTAATTTTTTCCCCGAATTATTGGACCTGGCCATTCTTTTTTTTTTTTAAAGAATTTTGTTACAACTTGTAAATAAGCAATTTGATATTATGCTTTACATTTATGTTTGTCATTTTTTCTTTACAAAAGCCAATAATGACTTACTGGAAAAGTAGGTGGCCAGGATATATTCTTTAAATGTGGCCGAATTACCAGAATCAGAAGGGCTTGGGTCCACGTCTTCCTGGCCAGCAACCTTGGCCTCTTCCACCCAAGGAACCCTGCTTCTAATAGTGATGTTATGGAATAGCACACACAGAGCAATGATATCACATACGGTCCTTGGCGCATACATAAGAGCACTACCAAACCGGTCGAGATAGCAGAATATGGCCTTTAAAAGGCCAAATGCGTGCTCAACAACTGATCTACTGGCTGTATGCATCAAGTTGTAGGAGACTTTCTGCACCTTATGTGGGTTCAATATAGGAGTGAAGTGCAAAGGGTGAAAACGGTACTACTTATCTCCTGTAAGGGGTAACAAGAAAGATAAAGAACAACATATTATTGACAAACTACTAACCCAAAAAACTAAAAGATACGAACGGAACATGTTGGTGTTACGAGTCGCGGCGGTGTCCATTACCTCCGCTACTCGCTCCGTGCACTGCCTGGCGCCCCGGCCGTCTCCTTGACAACCGGGACGTCACTATCGGTTCTGGCCCGATCAGGACGCCAAGCCCCTCAGCGCCGCGTCCCGGCAATACAGGGCAGCCAGGCACATGCGTGATAAGTTAACACAGTCTGTGGGCTAATTAATTATTGCATTCAGTGATTAGGCACTGCTGGAGGTAGTTTCAGGGCAATGCCCTGATTGGCTACCTTCAGTATTTAATGCAGGGAGGGCTTAGCCTCCCTGCTGGTTATAGCGTTCCAGTCCTGTGCTCTGCTGAACTGCTCTTGGATTTCTATTTGCCTGAACTGCTGTTGTGACCCTTGCCTGTACCTTGGACCCTGCTTGTTTTGGCTGTGACCCTGATCTTTTGGCTTGTATTCTGGACTTCACTGTTTTGCTATGGACCTGTGACCTCGGCCTGCCTCTGACCACTCGCTCCAGTCTGGGCTAGCGTCCCCGGTTCCATCTGTGCTGCGGCCATCTTGGATGAGCCTAAGTCCTGGGGGCATCTGAGTACCTGTGAGCACATAAAGCTCTACGGGAAAGGCGGCTGCTAAAGGTGAAGATCTCTACACTCCTGTTCTAAAAGTTCATCCTGATGATCGTAGGCCCTAACATTATAACCGGCCAGTGAAATTACTGGAGAGGATTCTTCATGGAAGAAAATGGGATGAACCTCTCTCCAGCCCAAATCTTAGCAGGGCAGATTGAAACCCTGTCCCAGATGGTCCAAAGACTATCGAACCGTTTATCCGCACAAGAGGAAGCCTCTAGGACTTTGCAAGCCCAGCAAGGTCCCCTGGCGCCTACTCTTGAACCTAAGTTGGATCTGCCAGACCGTTACTCTAGGGAAAGAGCCTTAGGGCTAGATTTACTGAGCTGCGGGTTTGAAAAAGTGGGGATGTTGCCTATAGCAACCAATCAGATTCTAGCTGTCATTTTGTAGAATTTACTAAATAAAAGAAAGCTAGAATCTGATTGGTTGCTATAGGCAACATCCCCACTTTTTCAAACCCACAGCTTAGTAAATCTAGCCCTTAGTCCGCAATTTCAAAGAAAGCTGCAAGCATTATTTCTGGCTAAAACCCCGTTCATCAGGTTCAGAGCAGCAAAGGATCGGTATTATTATATCCCTTCTACAAGGTGACCCCCAGTCCTGTGCGTTCAGTCTGGCTCCTGCAAACCCTTCATTACAGTCCGTTGATGCATTCTTTAATGCTTAGGGCCTGCTTTATGATGATCCATATCGGGTGGCTTCAGCCGAGGCTCACCTTAGGGCCACGACGCTCTTCTGAGGAATACTGTGCCGAGTTCAGGCGATGGTCTACTGACAGCGAATGGAACGATCCTGCATTACGCAGTCAATTTCGCTTAGGTATGTCGGAGCAGATCAAACATGCTTTGGTACAGTATCCCTCGCCAACATTGTTGGAAAGTCTTAAGCAGCTCGCCATCAAAATCGACAGACGGATTAAAGAGAGGAAGGCGGAGAAAGAGGCACCGTCCTTTTCATCATCTGGGTTTGTTTTGGCGCCTTTGGATTCGGAGGAACCTATGCATCTATGAGCCTACCGTTTCTCTGCAGAAGAAAAAAATCAGAAGACAGACTCAAAGTCTGTGCCTCT
Source organism: Mixophyes fleayi (assembly GCF_038048845.1). Lineage (NCBI taxonomy): Eukaryota > Metazoa > Chordata > Amphibia > Anura > Limnodynastidae > Mixophyes > Mixophyes fleayi. Next base: position 93,381,490 of record NC_134410.1, read on the forward strand.
ACTGTGGCATCAAAGAACATTTTTCTCGTTCCTGTTCTAACAAGTCGGGAAAAGAGTTGGCCTAGGAGATAAAGAGGAGGTTCACCTAGGTCTGCAAATCATCTCCTCTAAAAATGCAGTTTTGGTTCCCGCACACTTCACTTATGGTGCTCATTCCGTTGATATCTCAGCCTTCATTGATAGTGGTGCCGCTTGAAATTTTTTCGACATTGAATTCGCCAAGTCTTCTGGAATCCCCTTCAAGAGTGTCAGAACGGTTATTACTGTATGTGGTCTAGATGGAGGATCACTCCCAGGCGGCAAGGTTGCTGAAACACCCATGTAACGCCTGACAGTGACCCTTCAGTCAGAAACTCTGTCTTTCTACCTTATTAATTGTCCGTCTGTACCGGTGATATTGGGGCATCCCTGGCTGCGTCTTCATAACCCTGTAATTGATTGGGCACAAGGGGAGATTATCCAGTGGAGTTCCTCGTGTTCTCAGACTTGTTTGAGCTTGCCTCTTCGCATGCTACAGCCTGCTTCTGAATTACTTCTCCCCAGTATCGTGAATACGGGGATGTATTCTCGAAAAAAGCGGCTAACAATCTGCCTCTACAACGGGATTTTGACTGTGCCATCGAATTACTCCAAGGCTCTAAATTATCAAGAGGGAGACTATATTCACTCTCCGGTACTGAAACCAAGGCCATGTAGAAATATGTTGAGGAGAATTTACAAAAAGGCTTTATTAGGCCTTCAAAGTCTCCGGTGGGAGCTGGCTGTTTCTTTGTCTCCAAGAAGAATGGTGTACTACGTCCATGTATTGACTTCAAAGGTCTTAACAAAATCACTATTAAAAATACCTACCCACTTTCTCTCATCTCGGTTCTGGTTGACCAACTCAGAGGTGCTACCATCTTCACCAAAATTGACCTTCGCGGGGTGTAAAAGGATTTAGTTCTTTGATGAGTTTTAATCTCCTTAATATTCTGGCAAATGTATGGATGACCATTTAATAACGTTATATATGACTATTACCGTCAACCAACTCCTCGCAAAGGAACTTATAAATTAATCTAAGAAATATAATTCTTATATTCCCTTAAATCCACAGGACCAATATTCGTATAATGGCTTATGCTCATATCTTCAAGAATAACCACAGCAAGTTATAACTTCATTTAAAGTGTGTTGCATTATATTATAAAACAGCATTACAATATTTTACACAAATTATAGATTTTGGTGCCATATATTACACTAATTGCCTGTAATATAAATATATAAGTAATTGTGTGTGTGTTTTGACTAACTATTGTCTAAAGGTGTCTGTGTGTGTGTGTGTGTGTGTTTGTTTGTTTTAAGCTATACCTTTGTGAATACATTGTGTATGTGCAGGGGGAGGGGGGAAAAGAACACACAGACAAACTCCATTCATCTCACATATCTTTTTCAAAGTCCAACAGCCATTTTAACACATGGTATTTCAACCACATACTAGATCCATTTACTCTACTTTCCCTTTAAACCAACAGTCTAACAAAACGTTATATATAACAATCTGACCACTTCCTGAATAATCCAATCACTTTCTATGCATCCATGACCAAAACTTAACCAACACAGAACCATGTATAACACAAATGCCTCCTTTTAAATCAACAATCTATCCCAAACACAACAGAAATTCCAAGAATTGTACAGCACTACAGGAGTCAAACACAGTGTCAGCCATCTTAATACATGTGCTCACAATGGCCTAATTTACTGCCAATGCAGTCTTATTAGACTACACAAACACATACAAAAAATCAGACTAACACCATACCTATGTTATATCTACACAGCATTGCAACATTATTACTAGGCATGCATTTAACATTATCCATACCAAACCGAGGTCTAACTTTTAAAACCAACACAATCTTACACTAATACTTAGGCAATTCCGATCACATTTACCAACTGTATAAATGATCATTCATTCTTATATACTGTACACATATGCGTCTTCCATTCAACAACACATTAAAACATTTATAACATTTATGTTTCCAGTCTTACACTCACCTTTCATTCATTCCATTCAAACTCCATCATTCCTACTAGTCAGGGCCTTTGTAGGCCATGAGGTTACTCACTTCCCTGCATGTCCAGCTAGGAGCTCTGTCTGCATGATTAACCAGGCTGGCAGCAGCTCACCAAAAGGAAAATGTCTCTTTGTGTAAGTGTATGAAAAACCTTTCTTATGGGCGCAGTTTACCTTTTCCACAGGAACTGCTCACAGCATTCATATGCTAATTACTGACCAATTGCTCCAAACCTGCCTCATGCTTCCCAGTGGGGGAAGGAAGGTCTTTGTGTAAACCCAGTGTGCTAATTCAATTGTGGCTAAATTCTGATATATGTTATAAAGTGAAACATAAATAATAGATTATTTATTTACTCTTCATCACGGGGCATACAATCTCATCCGCATTAGAGAAGGAGATGAGTGGAAAACGGCTTTCAATACCCATTCCGGCCATTACGAGTATTTATTTATGCCATTCGGCCTCTGTAACGCACCAGCGGTCTTCCAAGACCTCATTAATGAAGTTCCCTGGGAATTCCTTGATCAGTTCGTTGTTGGATGACATACTGATATATTCCCATTCGTTGTCTCAGCACCGGCTCCATGTTCAGCAAGTACTCCATAAATTACGGGATCATCATTTGTTTGTCAAGCTTGAAAAATGCGAGTTTGAATTTCAGAATGTAACATTCCTTGGATATATTATATCCACTACCGGTTTTTCTATGGACCCAAATAAAGTTCAAGCTATTCTGGATTGGGTGCGGCCCATTAATCTAAAAGCGGTACAAAGGTTTTTGGGCTTCGCTAATTACTACCGAAGATTTATTCAAGGTTTTTCCAATTTGGTGGCTCCCATTGTTGCGCTCACCAGAAAAGGGGCAGATCCTGGTAATTGGCCCTCAGAAGCTATTAATTCCTTTGAGGCTCTAAAAAAGGCATTCACCACCACCACCATGTCTTAAGACATCCCAATCCTGAGCTGCCTTTTGTTTTGGAGATTGATGCCTCTAACATTGGTGTTGGCGCTGTACTCTCTGAAAAATATCCTGGTAATCACCTACTGTTTCCTTGCACCTTCTTCTCCCGCAAGTTCTCTTCTGCAGAGGCCAACTATGATGTTGGAACTCTTAGCCATCAAATGGGCTTTTGAAGAATGGCGTCACTGGCTGGAAGGAGCTGCCCATGTCATCTCAGTCATCACTTACCATAAGAACCTCCAATATATTGAATCAGCAAAACGTCTGAATCCAAGGCAAGCCCGTTAGTCATTGTTCTGTACTCGCTTCCGTTTTGTTATCAGTTATAGACCAGGATCTAAGAACACTAAGGCTGATGCTTTATCCTGAAGTTTTGCCTCTCTTCATGCACCAGTTCCGAGACCACTGCCAATTATACCACCTTCAATTATCCACGCGGTTTAGCCCAGGACTTGGGTATAACCCTTCGCAGATTCCAAAAATTGGCTCCATGTGAAACACCCGCAATCCACTTATTGGTGCCAATCCACCTTCGAAAGACTGTTCTCACTGACCACGACCAGAAAAGCATCCCGGTATCTGTAAAACCACATAAAATCTCTCACGTTCCTTTTGGTGGCCCACCATGTCTTCAGATGTTCGATACTTTGTTATGTCCTGTGAAATCTTGCTAAAAACAAAACCCCTAGGAACAGTCCTTCTGGTCAGCTTATGCCTTTATCTGTCCCTACTACTTGGACACATTTTTTGATGGATTTTATTGTGGAGCTCCCTTCCTCAGCAGGCCACAATACTATCTGGGTAGTGGCTGATTGCTTCAGTAAAATGGCCCATTTCATATCTTTAACCAGACTCCCTAGTGCACAGACTTTGGCGTCCCTGTTTGTCCAACACATTTTTCGGCTCCATGGTTTACCGATGGATATTGTTTCTGACCGCAGCTGTCAATTTATTGCTCAATTCTGGAAGTCCTTTTATACACTCCTTGGAACAAACATCAGCCTTTCCTCAGCATACCATCCACAATCCAATGGACAAACTGAAAGGGTTAATTAATCCCTGGAACAATTTTTACATTTATACACAATCCAATGGACAAACTGAAAGGGTTAATCAATCCCTGGAACAATTTTTACGTTTATACACAATCCAATGGACAAACTGAAAGGGTTAATCAATCCCTGGAACAATTTTTACGTTTATACACTTCTGAATTTCACAACAACTGGTCAGCCCTGTTACCATGGGCAGAGTTCGCATACAACAATTCTTGTCATTCTTCCACTTGTACCTCTCCGTTCTTGGGTACCATTCTAGATCTAACTCATTGGCTTTGCTTAAACCTTCTGGGCTCCATGGAATTCGCTCCACAGCCTCTAGTCTGAAGAATATCTGGAAGAAAGTTCACTCTGCCTTAAAGCGAGCTTCATTTCACTCCAAAAAATTTGCGGATCAACACAGTGGGAGCTGCTCTTTCAAAGTGGGTCAAAAGGTTCGGCTCAGACAACACTGTAAAAAGCTCAGTCCTAGATTCATTGGTCCCTTTTCCCTCATCAAGCAAGTGAATCCTGTGGCCTTTAGGTTGAAACTTCCGCGCTCTCTGAAAATTCCTAACACGTTCCACTGGTCTTTGCTTAAACCTGTCATTTTGTCTAGTAAATTTAAACGTGTTCAGCCTCAGAAGTCACACTCAGATAATGTGGAAGGACACATGGAATTTTTGATACAGAAAATACTTGACTCCAAGAAAATCCAGGGGCAAATTCACTTTTTGGATCAATGGAAGGGCCGTGGCCTGGAGGAACGTTCTCGGGTTCTGCGGAGGTGTCTTCATGCTGATATACTTATTAGAGAATTCTTCAAACAATTCCCCAGGAAGCCAGTGTGTTGGGGTTTCCTAACTCCTCCTCAAGGGGGGAGGTACTGTTACGAGCTGCGGCGGTGTCTATTACCGCCATAACTCGCTCCCTGCACTGTCTGGCATCCCGAGCCATCTCCTTCACGACCGGGACGTCACTTCCGGCCTGACCGTTGCCCTAGCAACGGTCGGACGCTAAGCCCCTTAGCGCCTCGTCCCTTCAATATAGGGCAGCGGGGGCGTGCACGATAAGTGAACACAGTCTGTGGGCTAATTAATTATTGCATTCAATAATTAGGCACTCCTGGGGGTAGTTTCAAGGCTAAGCCCTGATTGGCTACCTTCAGTTATTTAAGGCAGGGAGGGCTTAGCCTCTCTGTCGGTTATAGCATTCCAGTCCTGTGCTGTTCTGATCTGCTCTTGGATTTCTATTCGCCTGATCTGCTGTTGTGACCCTTGCCTGTACCTTGAACCCTGCCTGTTTTGCCTGTGACCCTGACCTTTTGGCTTGTATTCTGGACTTCGCTGTTTTGCTACTTTGGCGAAATGGCACCATAATGAGCATGCTATAATGTGTCTTAATATAGTGGAGTTTATGAGAGGGAGTCTATGCAGGTGTAGGTAGCACAGTTCACAATTCCATTAGATAACTCGCTGTGTGCATCTGTGTGTGTTTACAATTGAAAGCAGGAATTTAATGTAGACCACTAGTAGCTGCAGACTTTACACCTGGAACCCCGCTTGCTCTTGTGTGCACCTGAGCCTGACTTGGATTTTTTGGCCCTAAATGCAAAATCAGTACCACTTGCCCCTTCCCCACTATGTTCACTCCCCAAAATCTTTGACTGTAGTAAGTATTCGCTGATGGACGTATGTCCCAGTTCTGCGCATGCACAGATCGATTTTGCAGATGATACCCTCAAAAAGGCAGGTACGTGCCTTTATGGCTCAGGCCCGGTGTATATATGTGGGGTCCTCTTTTCTAAAATAAAAAATTCAGACTTTTGCCCATCCATCATCACAATGCACCCTCTTTCATCACATTGTGCCCCTTCTATCACACTGTGCCCTCCATATCACACTGTGCCTCCTCCTTCATTACACTGGGCCCTCATTTATCATACTGTGTTCTCTTCATATCACACTGTGCTCTCATTCATCACACTGTGCCCTCCCTATCACATTACACCCTCCATATCACACTGTGCACTCATTCATTACACTGTGTCCTCCATATTACACTGTGCCCTCCATATTCTCACCGTGCTCTCCTTCATCACACTGTGCCCATATTCATAACATTGTGCCGTCATTCACAATGCCATGCGCTCTCCATCACACTGTGTCCTCCTTCATTCTCTTTATCCTTCATTTCCTCTTTATCACATTGTGCCCCTCTCTTCTCTTTCTATGGCCTTCTTTCTTCTTTGTTTCTTATTCTTCTTTTCTTCTGTGTCTTCGCTCTTCTCTGAGCCGCTCCTCACTTGTAGTTTTGGGGTCTTGATGATGTTACGCCCGAGAGTAAGTGAGAATGGAGCAGGGAGTAAGTGGAGAGAGACATCACCACCCGCCGGATGCAGTACCAGTCGACATTCAGGGGAATGCAGATGGAGTGGAGCACCTTTCCAGTATAGCGCTCCCCCACCTTGCCTAGTACGTTTACCACCGGCCATGGCTGTAAAGAAGTGGGGCAAAGACGTGCCGGTATGTCATTCCACCCCATTTTGAGCACTGGTTGTAGTGTTGCTCCTTATTAAGCCAGTTCCTCTTAATAAATGTGTGTGTTGTGTCCACCACAGTGCTGCAGAATTAGTGGCGCTATATAAATAACTGATGAGGATGATGGGGTGACTATTTAACAAGTATTGTGGTGGTATTTGTACCACTACAATACTTGTTCTGTTATTGCCATCTCAGATTGGAGATAACAGATTAATATAATTTGAAAACAATGTATTCTGTGAATAAAGCGTTTTTAATGAATGAAGGTTTTAAAGAGAAACACACATGGTGAGACAGAGACACACAAATCGAAATCCAGAAATGTCCATAAACCCAAAAGGGCAGCACACATGGTGACACAGATGGAGATAAAGAGGGTTACACTGTGTAACTTACACATGCTAAACTGAAGAAAGAGAAACAACACAAACAGAGATAAGCTCGAAGGAAGCCGAGGAAGCTGAGAGAGACAGACACATATAAGTTCCTGTCCTACATACTATTTTGAACCCATAAATCCTAACATTAGTAAAGGTCTATCTTTGTACTTAACAACTACCCATATTTAATATGGTAAGTGTTATTATTAGTAGAATATATTCAGCTTCAAGGTTAGTACATTCAGGTTCAAGGGTAGTAACAATGGTATTATACTAATGCCTGAATTGTAGATCTTTCTAGATGTGACATGTGGGTATATTTACTAAACTGCGGGTTTGAAAATAGGATATGTTACCTATAGCAATCAATCAGACTCTCGTTATCATTTATTTAGTACATTATGCAAAATGACAGCTAGAATCTGATTGGTTGCTATAGGCAACATCTCCACTTTTTTAAACCCGCAGTTTAGTAAATATACCCCATGGAGTGTAATAATGATATTACTGATAGAGATATATACTATTCAATAATTAAAGTTATTCTAATCATTCGTGTCTGTTTATGGTTTGGATTGCTAAATATAGATGATAATATACCTCTTAGTTATGGATATTAAGTATAGATAGTAATGTACCCCTTATTTATTTCTCTCTCCTTATAGTTTAGTCCTAAGAGGGTTTGTCTAATGCTTGTTTGATGTCAAACTCTATATTCAATCCTTTGGGGATAAAAGTCTTCGCCCAAAAAAATCTAACTGGTTTCTGCCCTGCTGATTTTTTTCATAAAGTCTCCCCCTCTCGTTATTTTTGATGGAATTGATGGCTTGGAATTTTAGACTTTTGGGTTTCAGCCATGTGTTTCGGCGAAATGTTTGGATATGCTGTGTAATGAAAAACCTCTATTTATATTGTAGAGATGTTCACCTATACTAGTTTTTAATTTCCAAATTGTCCACCTAACTGTATTGTAACTTACATGGGCATTCAATAGGTAAATATTTAGACTTTCACATGTAAGAAGTTAGATTATCTAAAAATGTTCTTCTGTGGTGTTGGATTTGAAAATTGGCTTTGTGCTTATATTGCCTAAATTCCTATAATTACTGAATGTTGTCAGTCCTATTTAATCATGTGTCTTCCTTATTAGGCAGTGGTCTGTGTTTTTTTGCTATTTTGGAGCTCAAGTTGGAAGCCTCTCTAAATACCACTTTGGGTTTCTCCGGAAGTAATTTTCCAAGTGTGGTGCCCTTAAGTAAAATGTGTCAATGCCTTCTTAGCACTTTTTGTACCCACCTAGTAGCCATGGAGTACTGTGTAGTAAAATAGATATTCTGTCCTAGTTCTTCCTTGTTCTTGGTCCTATATGTGAGTAGCTCATTCCTTTCTAAATGTTTAACATTTTCAAAAGCTCTGTTGAATATAATGGGATTATATATAACGTCTCAATGAACTGTTCCCTTATTTTAGTTCCCTGAATTATGTAATCTTCTATATTGGTACAGTTGCATCAAATTCTTGTAAATTGGGCTGTGGGCATGTTGATGAGCCAATTCGGGTGATGATGACTGTTGGCTAAAATATAACTGTTCACATCAAGTTGTTTTTGATATGTTTTGGTGATGATTTTGTTATCTTTGATGTGTATGTTCAAATCTAGGAACATTTCCTCACTTGTCTCGAAATATCTCCCTACTCGACACCTCCGTTTTGCACAAGATCTACGTCTCTCCTCCACTCTCATCACATCCTCCCATTCTCAGTTACAGGATTTTTTCCGGGCTGCACCTACTTTGTGGAATTCCCTCCCTCGCACAGTAAGACTTTCCTCTAGTCTTCAAACCTTCAAGCGTTCACTGAAAACCCACCTCTTCAGACAAGGTTATGATATTCCTCAACCATCATCTTAATTTCCCTAGATTACCCTATTGCCATCCTCTACACTGCTAACGCAAGACAACTACCTTCTGACCAACATTGCAACACACACAGCCCACTCAGTACTTTTACCTTTGCAGTCTGGCTGGTCCATTGTGCAATATGATGTAGCACATGCCCTTGTGTTTCTAACTCCCATTGTCCTATAGATTGTAAGCTTTCGAGCAGGGTTCTCTTACCTCTCTGTCTGTATGTATTACCCAGTATTGTCTTAATAATGTTTGTTCCCAATTGTAAAGCGCTACGGAATTTGCTGGCGCTATATAAATAAATGTTGATGATGATGATGGATGTGTTCTTTATTGTATTGTGTGGTAAACATTAGGTTGGAATCATTAGTGTTCAGATAGATCAGAAAGTTGTCTAAGGAAACTACATTGCCTCTTCAAATGAAGAGTACATTATCTTTTCCAGAGTATAAAGTTCGCCTCAAGGTCACACTCTGTCCATATGTAGTCCTCCTTCCACTTACTCATGAACAGATGGGCATAACTTGGGGCGTCCATCACATTTCCGTGTTCCTGTAGGTAGTGTTGTCCCTCAAATGGGGCATAGTAATGTTCTAAAATTAACTTCATGCCCTAGAGTTGGAATGTGATCTGTCACATTGACAAATTGCTGTCTTTTATTAGAAAATGTTCTGTACAGGCAATGCCTTGTTGGTGGTTTATTACCGTGTAAAGGGATGTCATGTCACTAGAGGCTAACCATAAATCATGTGTCCATGTAATGTATTTTAGAATGCGTAGGACTTGTGTTGAGTCTTTCAAATAATTTGGTTGTTATTTTACATAGCCTTGTAGAAAGTAGTCTATATATTATGATAGATTGGATGCTATGGATCTTATTCCTGAGATTACTGGACGTCCTGGTGGTGTAATGGGATTCTTATGTAATTTAGGTAGATAATAAAGTAATGGCAATTTTGGGTGTCTTTAGATGTTCATATTCATATCTGTTGAGGATGCTCTTTCAGTAACGTCAACAATTCCTGATGGAAACTTTCCATGGGATCCCCTTTCCGGATCTATGAGACTCCAATTTATAGTCTTTATAGTGGTTAGGTTGAGATTGGTAGGGCATTTGTTTTGTTTAACCATATCAAGTTCTTCAGTTATCAATTTTTCAAAGTGTCAATGAAGTTTCCTTTTATGTGAATGCGGTAAAAAGACAAAGGGGTTTAATGTGGTTTGTTTGTAACTGTCCATCTACTGTTGCGTATTCTTTTGTATGTGGTTTTTTGGCCGTGCAAAGAATTTTTCGGCACAATTTTATAACAAAATTCAGAATATCTAAATAAATCTCAATTTTGTTATTTTATTTTGTTGGAGCAAATGTAATGCCTTTTTTGAGAAGTGTAGTATCTGCAGGTGTTAATGTGTGATTACTATTGGATGTATCCCCTCTACCTCATCATCTGGTTATTCAAGTGTGTCTAGTTTCCTTTTGTTTTTTAGATTGGATGTTGTGCTTCTTGGGTCCAGAGTTTGTCAGACTTAATGCTAAAAAACAGTGATGTTGTGATTGTTCACGCACACTATAATTTTCTCCTTTGTTTATGTTCTTTAGTGGAGGGATCTATCACAAAATTGTCTAGTGTTCCTTGTCTATTAGTATTTCCCCATCTGTTGTAGTAAGTTTGCTCAATGTTACCTGTACTGTGTCGTCTTGACTCAGTACCATTAAACTCATATCTAACCTGTTACACACTTACCTGTCCCCGTTCCAGCGCCGCAATCTCTGCTACTTCCGCGTCTCAGCAGCGCTGTCACATGACCCTGCAAGGTGGGGAATTCAAAGCTGCACTACCAAAATCCTGCCCTGATGCCTCGGCAGCGTCAGAGCAACTTCTCCCTGTTCCTGACTAGCGATTACCTATGATCTCCAGTGTATCTTGCTGACCTTTCAGATTCTGCTCCAGTGTACCAGACCCAGGCTTGTTTGACCACGTTACGTCTCTGCTCCAGTGTACCAGACCCAAGCTTGATTGACTATGTTACCTCTCTGCTCCAGTGTACCAGAACCCGGCTTGCTGACCACGTCTAAACCTCTGCTCCAGTGTACCAGACACAGGCTTGCTGACCACGTCTATATCTCCGCTCCAGTGTACCAGATCCAGGCTTGTTGTACCACGCATATATCTGTATCCAGTGTACCAGACCTCGGCTATCCAGAACACGCAGTGGTTCCTATTTAGCTTCCAGTTCCAGTGAGACCGCGGGCTATCTCCCGTATCCTTACCTCTAGAGGCAGACCAGTGGACCGCGACCTGCTTTCCTCCGCAGCGAAGCCCATCCCGCCTTGCGGCGGTTCTTGTGAACACCAGGGGGTTTGTTAGACTCCGCACCACCGGCCGGCAGCAAGTACTCCATATTTATTACCTATATTACTGCACATTACACAAGTGTTACAGTTTGCTCTGACCACAATATGGATACTTTGGGAGACCCTTCTCCTAGTGATTTGCTCCAACACCTGTTAGGAAGGGTAGCCAATCAGGATCAGTTGCTTAAATTTTTACAAGGACTGTTAGCCCGAATGGATACCTTGCAGACAACCTTAGTAGCATCAGCGATGGCATCAGCTCCCATACAGGCTTCTACAGTCGCCTCCTTACCTTACCTACAGGTGCAGCTTCATCTCTACATATTCCTAACCCACCTAAGTTTGATGGGGACCCTAAGTTATGTAGGGGATTTTTAAATCAATGTGCTATACAATTTGAGCTTCTTCCCGGAAATTTTCTGTCTGAAAAGGCTAAAGTAACATATATCATATCCCTCTTGTCTGGTCAGGTCCTAGCCTGGGCATCCCCGCTCTGGGAGAGAGATGATCCCTTACTACATAATTACCCCAATTTCCTTTCTACCTTCAAGAAGGTTTTTGATGAGCCCGGTCGGGTCGCCAACGCAGCTACCAGTCTCCGGCAAGGAAGCCTTTCTGTAGGTCAATACGCGCTGTACAGTTTTGGACAATGGCCTCAGAGCTCCGGTAGAATAACGAAGCCTTTAAAACTGCCTTTTGGCAAGGTCTTACAGACCGAATTAAGGATGAATTAATCTCCCAGGAACTCCCTACCTCTTTGGATGATTTAAATTCCTTGTGCATAAAGATTGACCTTCGCTTTAAGGAGCGATCTCTGGAGAGGGAACAATCCCGTTGTGGCCCTTTTTGTCTTGCTCCCAGTTTTCAGACCCCTGTTCAACCTCTGGAGGAACCCATGCAGCTCGGAAGAACCCTCTTTTCGGCTGAGGAGAGAGAAAGAAGGTTCAAGAACAGATTGTGCTTGTACTGTGTCGAGGGGGGGTCATCTTTTAGGTACCTGTCCTAAGCGCCCGGGAAACGACAGAACCTACTATTTAGTAGGGAGGTTTCGTTAGGTCCCTCTTTTCACAATATCTCTTCTTCCAACAGTAAAGATTGTCTTATTATTCCCTGTGAAGTAGTGGTAGGTTCCAAGGTCCACCCTGTTTCTGCACTACTGGATTCCGGGGCAGCAAGCAATTTCATTTCTTCAGCCACCATCTCTCAATTAGTTATTAATACCCAGTCCCTAGAGAGACCCATCTCCCTCACCGCCATTGACGGAGGCACTATTTCTGGAGGACACATTCTGTTTAGAACCATACCTTTAACCTTCAGAGTGGGAGCGCTACATGTGGAGACCATCTCTTTTTTAGTAATTCCTAAGTCCTTGATCCTGGGCCTGTCATGGCTTCATCTTCACTGTCCTGGGATAGACAGGCATTCTGGTGAGATTATTTCTTGGAGTTCTGCTTGCCACAGTAGTTGTTTGACTAAAATAACCCCTATTTTCTCCAAAATTAATGCTCAACTGGGCAATCCTCAATTATTGCCAATTCAATACTCAAGTTTTTCAGATGTCTTCTGTGAACAGGATGCCACTAAACTTCCACCTCATAGAAGCTGAGACTGTGCTATTAATCTCCAACCTGGTAAACCCATTCCCCACGGTCGTACTTTTCCCTTATCTGTTCCTGAGACCAACACAGTATCTGAATATATTCAAGAAAATCTCAAGAGAGGATTCATACGAAAATCATCATCCCCAGCAGGGGCAGGTCTCTTCTTTGTAAAAAAGAAGAATGGTGCCTTCGCCCTTGTATTGATTACCTTGCCATCAATTCTATCACGGTGAATAACAGATATCCCCTACCTTTGATCTCTGAGCCCTTTGACCAAATAAAGGCAGCCTCCATTTTTTCCAAGTTGGACCTAAGAGGGGCATACAACCTAATTAGAATAAAAGAAGGGGGTGAGTGGAAAACAGCTTTTAATACGCGAGATGGACACTTTGAGTACTTGGTAATGCCCTTTGGGCTTTGTAACGCTCCTGCTGTTTTCCAGAACTTTATGAACGAGATCTTCCAATATTTACTCTATCAATTTGTAGTTATCTACTTAGATGACATCCTTATCTTTTCCCCAGACCTTTCATTTGCATATGCTTGTGTCCTGTACTCTTTTAGGGAATTATCTAATTGTTTTATCTCCTGATTTAATTGTAACATGTTTTTTCTATGTTCCTTCACAATCAGCTCCATTAAACTAATTGAACATTGTGCAAGTATTGCCGGGCACTTCTGCATGAAGTCTTCATTGTCTTTATGGTTTTTATGGTGTGTTCGATCTTTATGTAGCCTTAGACCCTTTGGTATGAATTGCTGTTTTACATACCATTCCAATGTATGAGTGTCCCACCAGATTTTTGTTTCTCTCTTTAATAATTTTCTAATTTCAAAATACTGTGGCAAAAGTCTCTCTCTTTCTTCTTCATCTTTTCTACCTCTCCTAATCTCTTTTTGGTACAATTATGCACCTTGAGGTAACTCAATACAATTGCATTTCAACTAGAGATGAGCGCACTCGGATTTCCTGAATCCGAGCCCACCCGAACGTTGCCGATCCGAGTCGGATCCGAGACAGATCCGGGTATTGGCGCCAAATGAAAACTTGAAACCGAGGCTCGGAGCCATCATCCCGCTGTTGGATCTCGCGATACTCGGATCCTATAAATTTCCCGCTAGTCGCGCCATCTTCACTCGGGCATTGATCAGGGTAGAGGGAGGGTGTGTTAGGTGGTCCTCTGTCCTGGTAGATCTCGTGCTGTGCTGTTTAGTTCTGTGCTGTGCTGTGCTGTGCTGTGCCGTGTTCTGCAGTATCAGTCCAGTGGTGCTGTGTGCTGTGCTCTGTCAATTTTGAGTTCAGTGGTGCTGCTGGGTCCTGTGCTGTGTCCTGTTCAGTCCAGTGGTGCTGTGTCCTGTGCTCTGTGCTTCTAAGGGCATAGTTATTTCCCCATTATTCCCAAGTGTTTAAAAAATTAAAAAAAAGTTATAAAAAGAAATACAAAAAAATAATTTTAAAAAAAAATAATTACAACCAAATTTGCAAAACCAATCCTGCAGTATAAGCCCATTGGTACTGCAATATTACCAAGTTCACACATTCAGCAGTAAAAGTCCAGTGGTACTGCAATATTACAAAGTTCACACATTCTGCAGTATAAGTCCAGTGGTGCTGTGTGCTGTGCTCTGTCAATTTTGAGTTCAGTGGTGCTGCTGGGTCCTGTTCAGTCCAGTGGTGCTGCGTCCTGTGCTCTGTGCTTCTAAGGGCATAGTTATTTCCCCATTATTCCCAAGTGTTTAAAAAAATGTAAAAAAAATTACAAAAAAATTTTTTTTTTTTTTATTTTTTTTTAAAAAAAGTAATTATAACAAAATTTGCAAAACCAATCCAGCAGTATAAGTCCATTGGTACTGCAATATTACCAAGTTCACACATTCTGCAGTATCTTGTGCTACATATAATGGAGACCAAAAATTTGGAGGATAAAGTAGGGAAAGATCAAGACCCACTTCCTCCTAATGCTGAAGCTGCTGCCACTAGTCATGACATAGACGATGAAATGCCGTCAATGTCGTCTGGCAAGCCCGATGCCCAATCTCCTAGTACAGGGCATGTAAAATCCAAAAAGCCCAAGTTCTCAAAAAGTAGCAAAAAGAGAAACTTAAAATCATCTGCGGAGAAACGTAAAGTTGCCAATATGCCATTTACGACACGGAGTGGCAAGCAATGGATTAGGCCCTGGCCTGTGTTCATGACTAGTGCTTCAGCTTCACCCAAGGATCTTAGCCCTCCTCCTCCTCCCCTCCTACAAAAAATTGGAGAGTTATGCTGTCAGCAACAAAACAGCAAACAACTCTGCCTTCTAAAGAGAAATTATCACAAATCCCCAAGGCGAGTCCAAGGGTGTCAAGCCTGACCTTCCCATCACTGTACGGGAAGAGGTGGCTCGGGAGGAGGCTATTGATAATGTAGCTGGCACTGTGGATGGAACTTGATGAGGATGGTGATGTGGTTATTGAAAATGAGGCACCAGGGGGGAAAACAGCTGATGTCCATGGGATGAAAAAGCCCATCGTCATGCCTGGTCAGAAAATGCACCTCTTCGGTCTGGAGTTATTTTTATCCAAATCCGGACAACCAATGTATGGCCATATGTAGCTTATGTAAAGCTCAAATAAGCAGGGGTAAGGATCTTGCCCACCTAGGGACATCCTCCCTTATACGTCACCTGAATAACCTTCATAGTTCAGTGGTTAGTTCAGGAACTGGGGCTAGGACCGTCATCGGTACAGGGACACCTAAATCCCGTGGTCCAGTTGGATACACACCAGCAACACCAGCAACACCCTTCTCGTCAACTTCCTTCATGATCTCCATCAGATTCAGTCCTGCAGCCCAAGTCAGCAGCCAGACTGAGTCCTCTTCAATACGGGATTCATCCGAGGAATCCTGCAGCGGTACGCCTACTACTGCCACTGCTGCTGTTGCTGCTGTTAGTCGGTCATCTTCCCAGAGGCGAAGTCGTAAGACCGCTAAGTCTTTCACAAAACAATTGACCGTCCAACAGTCGTTTGCCATGACCACAAAATACGATAGTAGTCACCCTATTGCAAAGCGTATAACTGCGGCTGTAACTTCAATGTTGGTGTTAGACGTGCGCCCGGTGTCCGCCATCAGTGGAGTGGGATTTAGAGGGTTGATGGAGGTATTGTGTCCCCGGTACCAAATCCCGTCGAGATTCCACTTCACTAGGCAGGCGATACCAAAAATGTACAGAGAAGTACGATTAAGTGTCCTCAGTGCTCTAAAAAATGCGGTTGTACCCACTGTCCACTTAACCACGGACATGTGGACAAGTGGTTCTGGGCAAACGAAGGACTATATGACTGTGACAGCCCACTGGGTAGATACATCCCCTTCCCCAGCAACAGCTGCATCAGTAGCAGCATCTACAAAATGGCTGCTCGTGCAAAGGCAGGCAACATTGTGTATTACAGGCTTTAATAGGAGGCACAACGCTGACAACATATTAGAGAAACTGAGGGAAATTATCTCTCAGTGGCTTACTCCACTTAGACTCTCATGGGGATTTGTAGTGTCAGACAATGCCAGTAACATTGTGCGGGCATTAAATATGGGCAATTTCCAGCACGTCCCATGTTTTGCCCACACCATTAATTTGGTGGTGCAGCATTACCTCAAGAGTGACAGGGGTGTGCAGGAGATGCTTGCGGTGGCGCGCAAAATTGCTGGACACTTTCGGCATTCAGCCAGTGCCTACCGCAGACTAGAGGCACATCAAAAAACCACCTGCCCTGCCATCACCTCAAACAAGAGGTTGTGACGTGCTGGAACTCCACCCTCTATATGCTGCAGAGGATGGAGGAGCAGCAAAAGGCCATTCAGGCCTACACAGCCACCTACGACATAGGCAAAGGAGTGGGAATGCGCCTGAGTCAAGCGCAGTGGAGACTGATTTCCGTGTTGTGCAATGTTCTCCAGCCGCTTGAACTTGCCACACGAGAAGTCAGTTCCGACACTGCCAGCTTGAGTCAGGTCATTCCCCTGATCAGGCTGTTGCAGAAGCAGCTGGAAAAAGTGAGGGAGAAGCTGTTAAAGCATTGCGATCCAACAAAGCATGTAGCTCTTGTGGATGAAGCCCTTCGTACGCTTTGCCAGGATCCGAGGGTGGTCACTCTTTTAAAGTCAGAGGAATACATTCTGGCCACCGTGCTCGATCCTCGGTTTAAAGCGTATGTTTTATCTCTGTTTCCGGCGGACACAAGTCTGCAGCCGTGCAAAGACCTGCTGGTCAGGAGATTGTTCTCTGAAGAGGACCGTGACATGCCAACAGCTCCACCCTCATTTTCTTCCACATCTATGGCTGCGAGGAAAAAGCTCAGTTTTCCTAAAAGAGCCGCTGGCGGGGATGCTGATAACATCTGGTCCGGACTGAAGGACCTGCCAACCATTGCAGACATGTCTACTGTCGCTGCATTGGATGCTGTCACAATTGAAAAAATGGTGGAGGAATATTTTGCTGACACCATCCAAATAGACATGTCAGACAGTCCATATTGTTACTGGCAGGAAAAAAAGGCAGTTTGGAAGCCCCTGTACAAACTGGCTCTATTTTACCTGAGTTGTCCCCCCTCCAGTGTGTACTCGGAAAGAGTTTTTAGTGCAGCGGGGAACCTGGTCAGTGAGCGGCGAAGGAGGTTGCTTCCTCACAACGTTGAAAAAATTAATAATCAATTCCTCAATTAAGTACAGCACTGCCCTCCAGATAGTACAGAGGGACCTGTGGTTGTGGAGTCCAGCGGGGACAAATTGATAATGTGTGAGGAGGAGGAAGTACACACTGTAGGGGGAGAGGAATCAGAGGTTGAGGATGAGGACGACATTTTTTTCTCAGTAGAGCCTGTTTAGTTTGTACAGGGAGAGGTGAATTGTTTTTTTGGTGTGGGGGCCCAAACAAACTAATCATTTCAGCCACAGTTGTTTGGTAGGCCCTGTCGCTGAAATGATTGGTTTGTTAAAGTGTGCATGTCCTATTTCAACAACATAAGGGTGCGTGGGAGGGCCCAAGGACAATTCCATCTTGCAACTCTTTTTTTGGCATTATGTGACCATTCAACAGTCGTTTGCCATGTTCAAAAAGTAAAAGAAAATGTCAACAAATTCAAAAAATTAAATCAAAAGTTAAATGCCATGTCATTATTTAAAACAAGAGGTATTGACGTGCTAGAATGAGTGTAGTGTTAATATGTTATAAACACTACACTTGGAACTTGGAGGAGGTATTGTGGCCCCGGTACCAAATTTAGTACCGGGGCCACCCCACTACGCAGTCCAGATACTTGTTTGGTGGAATTCTGACCAGTTGAGGCAGGGTGTATTTATTATATTGTGGCCCCGGTATCAAATTGGGTACCGGGGCCACCCCACTACGCAGTCCAGAATTTGTTTTAGGGGAATTCAGACCCGTGGAGGGTTTTTTATTAATTATATTGTGGTGACCACTCCTCTACGCAGTCCAGGTACATTTTTTGGTGCGATTAAGACCAGTTGATGGTTTTCTTATTATATTGTGGTGACCACTCCTCTTCGCAGACCAGGTACATTTTTTGGTGCGATTAAGACCAGTTGATGGTTTTCTTACTATATTGTGGTGACCACTCCTCTACGCAGTCCAGATACATTTATTGGTGCGAATCATACAAGTTCAGGGTTTTCTTATTATATTGTGGTGACCACTCCTCTACGCAGTCCAGATACATTTATTGGTGCGAATCATACAAGTTCAGGGTTTTTAAATTATATTGTGATGACCACTCCTCTACGCAATCCAGGTACATTTTTTGGTGCAATTCATACCAGTTGATGGTTTTCTTATTATATTGTGGTGACCACTCCTCTACGCAGTCCAGGTACATTTTTTGGTGCGATTAGGACCAGTTGATGGTTTTCTTATTATATTGTGGTGACCACTCCTCTACGCAGTCCAGATACATTTATTGGTGCGAATCATACAAGGTCAGGGTTTTCTTATTATATTGTGGTGACCACTCCTCTACGCAGTCCAGATACATTTATTGGTGCGAATCATACAAGTTCAGGGTTTTTAAATTATATTGTGGTGACCACTCCTCTACGCAATCCAGGTACATTTTTTGGTGCAATTCATACCAGTTGATGGTTTTCTTATTATATTGTGGTGACCACTCCTCTACGCAGTCCAGGTACATTTTTTGGTGCGATTCATACAAATTCAGGGTTTTTAAATTATATTTTGGTGACCACTCCTCTACGCAGTCCAGGTACATTTTTCGGTGCGATTCAGACCAGTTGATGGTTTTCTTATTATATTGTGGTGACCACTCCTCTATGCAGTCTAGGTACATTTTTTGGTGCGATTCATACAAGTTCAGGGTTTTTAAATTATATTGTGGTGTCCACTCCTCTACGCAGTCCAGGTACATTTTTTGGTGCGATTCAGACCAGTTGATGGTTTTCTTATTATATTGTGGTGACCACTCCTCTACGCAGTCCAGGTACATTTTTTGGTGCGATTCATACAAGTTCAGGGTTTTTAAATTACATTGTGGTGACCACTCCTCTACGCAGTCCAGGTACATTTTTTGGTGCGATTAAGACCAGTTGATGGTTTTCTTATTATATTGTGGTGACCACTCCTCTATGCAGTCCAGGTACATTTTTTGGTGCGAATCATACAAGTTCAGGGTTTTTAAATTATATTGTGGTGACCACTCCTCTACGCAGTCCAGGTACATTTTTTGGTGCGATTCATACAAGTTCAGGGTTTTTAAATAATATTGTGGTGACCACTCCTCTACGCAGTCCAGGTACATTTTTTGGTGCGATTAAGACCAGTTGATGGTTTTCTTATTATATTGTGGGGACCACTCCACTAGGCAGTCCAGAAAGATACCTCGTTGCAACGTTTTGGTGTTCAGAATACACTGTAAATTAGTGGAAATGATTGTTATTGAATGTTATTGAAGTTAATAATAGCGTAGGAGTGAAAATAAGCCCAAAAACTTGATTTTTGAACTTTTTATGCTTTTTAAAAAAAAAATCTGAATCCAAAACCTTAAATCCGAACCAAAACCTTTCGGCAGGTGTTTTGCGAAACAAATCCGAACCCAAAACATCAAGAAAATCCGAATCCAAAACACAAAACACGAGACACTAAAAGTCGCCGGTGCACATCCCTAATTTCAACTTGATTGAACAATAACAAACCATACACTTTTTCTTTGAAGTATACTGTTACATGCTAAATGGTACTGTGATTCTCACGAGACCAGACACTGTACAGTGGTAGTCATGTTTGTGATGACGAGAATCCTGACAGCACTTAGAGAGGCACTGAAATTCTGAATGCTGTAATTGAGACCTGCACTTAATTTCAACTTGCTTAAAAACTGATTGTCATCAATTCCAGTAACACAACATAGCTACAGTGAGATTCATGTCACTTAGAGGTGTGACTGTTAAATCTATGGAGGCGATGCAATTCTATCCAACACATCCTAAAACACATTACATATCCGCCGGCCCCTTGCATTGCCCCTAAATAACATAAATTTAACAGTCATGCTTCTATTTGACGTGAATCTCACTGTAGCTATGTTGTAATGCCGGAATTGTTGAGAGTCAGTTTATAAGCAAGTCGGAAATGAGTGCAGGTCTCAATTACAGCATTCGAAACTTCAGTGCCACTGTAATTGCTGTTGGAATTCCCGTCGTCCAGTGGTGGAACTACTATTGGTGCAGCAGATGCAGTGCACTGGGCCCATCAAAATAATGGGACCTGCTGCATGGCAGAAACAGAGGATTGGGGGCCCTGATTCCCTCCTCCTTCCTCTTGCCTACCTGCACCGGGGCCCACAGCTCCCTAGTTCCTCCACTGTAGTCGTCGCAAAATCCTGCCCCACCCACACTGTCCATATCAGCTACAACAAAATATTATTTATACAGTGGTTATTTAGATAATAATAATTATTTTTTTTGCCTACCTACTTATAATGAACATTTACTATTACTATGTGGGAATATTTTACTGCTTACAACATAATTATGATATCTAAAAAACATATAGTATTGAGTATTGGGATATTTAAATTGGACGATTAATTTAAGAGTATATCGGGTTGCTCTTACCCTAAGCTGCACATACAGGATCATATATAGTTAGTGCACCATTGATCCCTTTTTATATATTGAGTAGAATGTTACCTCCAGGGATCCATTTAAATTCTCTAACTGATCAATCTTCTCAGAAAATACTTAGCAATCTAAAAGACCATGGGCAGGTTTTACAATAGGCTGGCTAGGCTGCAGTATAAGTGGCAAGGATGTAAGAGTTTTATTGCTTTAAAATTATGATGTGCTAAAATGTGAATTGTCTTTTTTTTCTTCTTAAAAACAGCTATTCTTTTTGGGTGTGTTTAAATTTCTGGAAACAAAACATTTGTCATTGGTATTTTTTTTGCCTGAATTGTGATTTGAAATCTACCTCAGAGGTATAATGGTGTGGCTAGGGGCAGGGCCGGATTTACCATTAGTCAACCTAGGCAATTGCCTAGGGCCCAATGGTTCCCAGAGGGCCCTCCCAGGGCTAGTGGTGAGACCAACCTTTAAAAATGGGCCGCTACTTATGGGCCAGTGCTATATGCTTGCACCCCCGGGCTAAAGTCTTCCAGCCAGCCCCTGAATAGGGGTATATGTTATGCTAAAAAACTATAGTGCTATGGATTTTTTCAGGGAGGGGGCCCCAAACCAATATCTTGCCTAGGGCCCCATGTGGTCTAAATCAGGCTCTGGCTAGGTGTCAATCCTGCCCCTGCTCCAACTGATTGTCTATGCAGGATAATGCCATGGTCTCTGGGGGACTGAGGTTCAAAGCAGCTGGGAGACCACCGCCTGTCCTCCTACTATGCCTGTGGTGGCCTCTTTTTCCTTTAGGCAACGCTTAAAGTTTTACAACCTGTGTGAAATGTTGAAAGATAAGACTGGTGCAATGTATACAATGCAAAATATTTTTCAAAGACATACATAGATAGAAATGTATTGTTCTTATAGGTCAAACACTAATGAAAGAAAGCTAACCAACACTAATACTTAATTTAAAGACTTAAAAAACAGGTGGCAAAGTAGTAATAATCATTTTTAAAATTAGTAAAAATGTTGGTCTGTCATACCTTGGGCAATGATTTTAAAGTTGCTCAAATTTGCAACACCTGTACTAGATATGCAGAGCACAATATATTAAATTGGGTCCCAAAAAAAAAACATTACCATTTTTTACCTCAGTGTTCTACAGATAGGAGCCATGGGATTGACCTGCACAGTGATCTCCTCCCAGATTCTCAATTTTGCTTGGGCGGAGATCTGCGGATGGTTGAGTGCAGCCTCTCTGACACATTACTGTTGTGAAAAATTTGGTTGCCTCTGCTTCAAGGCCGAAGTGGAGGAGCCAATGCTCTGACTTGGTCCTGGTTACTATTGATCTGCCATTCAAAACGGGGGGTAACAGGCAGAAACTATTGAAAAGCATTAAAGGTCATCATCATCATCATCAGCTATTTATATAGTGCTATTAATTACGCAGCGCTGTACAGAGAACTCACTCACATCAGTCCCTGCCCCACTGGAGCTTACTGTCTAAATTCCCTAACATACACACAGACAGACAGACAGAGAGAGACTAGCAGCCAATTAACCTACTAGTATGTTTTTCGAATGTGTGAGTAAATCAGAGTACCCAGAGGAAACCTAAGTAAGCACGGGGATAACATACAAACTCCACACAGATAAAGCCATGGTCGGGAATCAAACTCATAACCCTAGTGCTGTGAGGCAGAAATGTTAGCCACTAAGCCACTGTGCTGCCCTCTAAACTATCTCAAATATGGCCTTGGACTCACCAATATTTCACAAGTTAAAGTCCAAGCTATGTCTGGAAAATCTTGATCAAAAAATTGCCAGGGCTGAATGATTGCCTCTCCAGCTGTTATATGGGGTATGCAGGTGCATTCTCCTGCGATTGCCTGTGTATGAATGGCTAGGTGTTGTCATGTCCCTAATTGCATGGTAATGTATGATTATTGAGATTAATTGACATTACTGTTTTAGATATGGTATTGAAGGGATCCACGACTGACGTGCCTACGCCCATTCATGCCATAACATCCAGTGATGAGAATGCTGAAAAGTCTCGTTCACTTGCAATCATGAGAGCAACAACGCTCTTCTGCGCCGAGCTGCGGGTACTGACTGTAATAATGAACAGTTGCTTTGGACCCACAGCTCAGTACATTAGTAATGAAGAAAAAAAATAATGCCTACAGGGCAGTACGGGTGTGTCTGTGGTGCAAGTTCAGCCAGAGATGCACCATTGTACAGTTACATAGGCGCTGCAGTGAACTGTGCAGGAGACAGCCAGACCTTCTTGCAAATATCAGGGGCATAAGATCACAATTAATATAATGGTTTTTTTTTTATCAGTGTAAGATTACTCTTATATACGTTCCATTACAAAGCTATATGTCTTGTAAAAACCTTGAACAAAGTACAAGGCCTGCTATGTAGTAGTAATGTTTCTAGATCAATATGTGATTCATATGGACTTGACCTGGGAGGTTTATATTAAAGTAGTGTAGAGGTGTGTTTATTTGGCTAATGATGGTCAATGTGTAGTATTGGATTATTCACACTGTAACCTAACATTATCTGGCTGTTTCTATGTATGTGTGAGACAGAGATAACCTTTAGAAATAAGCTAATGTATCATATTTCCTCCAACAGAACACCTACACCTATGCCTTGAAGCAGAATGTAAGCATCTTGATTTCATAATGTAGTCTAATATTAATTATTTTGTATTGCAACATAAAGTGTAGTCCTCAGAAAGCCTTTCTTTCCCAAATGTGACTTTCCCTTGGTCTAGGCAAAGTTTGTCATTTCACAGGTGAATGCACCTGATAAGTTTTTGTTGCCAAGAAATCCCTGCCCCCCCCCCCCACCCAGTATATCCACATGTGTCTCCCAAAAAGTAATAGTCCTCTGTCTACTACTATATTTAGCATAACATGAACAAATGCTGAGAGTTTCACTTAATGTGCCACTTCTCAACTCTGTTGAGCTTAGAAATGTGTGAACAGAGTTCACCCATAGAGCGAAGGTATGTTTTAAAAACAGCTAAAGATTGAGATTTTAAATTGTTGTTTTTCTTTTTTTGCAGCTGACAAAGAAATCCTCCAAGTTGAAAGCCCGTAGGTTCCATCCCCCAGCCCCAATTGCTATTCCCCCTGCCCATGTTTTATTAACAAAAATCTAAAAATCACAAAAAAACTGGGTACTACCTACAGCACATTTTAAATAGTGTATGATGCGGGGAAGCAGAGAAAAAAGTAATTCAAACCCTATTAGTGTGAGAAATGAGGAACAGTTTGTCTGGGTGATAAATGTTTCCTTTCCTCACACAGTATATGGCAGCGCAGCAATTATAATCACAGAGTATATGGCAGCACAGTCATTCTCCCACTACCATATATGCTTTTTTCATAACATGCAATATCATAGAAAGGGTAAATGAGCAGGGTTAGTAGAAAATTATGACAATAACTCAGATAATAAAACATGAGTGTAAGGATTAATATTATTTATTTATTTTTTTTAAATGTAATTGCATGCCTGTGTGTTCCTAGCCTGCCATAGTAACTAGTTATTAAAGCAGCCCATTAGACCCTGCTCATTACACAGACACACTAATCAAAGGAAAAAAGCAAACAAATATGAGCTGTTAAAAATATAGAGATCTACTTAAATAACCCCATCCAGCCATAACTTCTCATTTCAAAAACCTTATTTCTTCACACACTTTGTTATTTTTTTTTTCTCTATTCTTACTTCTTTCACATTTTTTTGTTTTTTATTTTGCTTTAAAATCTGTTGATCTTCTCTTTCTGCACTACTTAGTACAATGACAGTGTTAGGCTGCTGGCCCTGATCCCCAACCCACACAACTAGATGATGGAGTTCTTCGCCTATAGCAGCCGCCTTTCCCTTAGAGCTTGACGCGCTCACCGGTACTCGGATGTCCCCAGGAATTAGCGGCGGGCCAGGAGTCTGGTAGACAGCAGCGGGTAGTCAAACGGCCGCCGAGGTCAAGGGTCACAGGCAAGCAGGATAGTCAGTAAACACGCCAGAGGTCGGGGTCACGGGCAACGAAGCAGGGTCCAAAGTACAAGCTAGAAGGGTCAGGGTCACAAGAAAGCAGGCAGGATCCAAATCCAAGCAGGGGGTCAATAAACAGGAGATCCAAACAGCGTATCCACAGGACAACAAGAAACCAGGAGCAGGTCAGCAAACTAAACAGCAAGATATAACCGGCAGTGAGGCTGCAGACCTCACTGCCTTAAATACTGGTGGCCACCAATCAGAGCCTAGCTCTGAAAACACATACAGGAGCTCACTAATTAATACATTAAGCCCTAATAGCCTGCAGGTTATTACCTGCATTTGCGCATTAGCCCGGCTGTCCTCAGGTGCCGGGACGCGGCGCTACAGAGGGAAGCGTCCGGCCGTTGCCTTGGCAACGGTCGGTACCTCGGCGGAAATGACGTCCCGGTCGTCAAGGTGACGGCCGGGACGCCAGAGGGCACCAGAAGCGAGCCGCGGCGGCTGTGAGTACCGCCGCAGCTCGTAACAGTACCCTTCCCTTGAGGACGGGTTAAGGAACTCCGACACCCAGGTTTCTTAGGAAATTTCTTGAAGAACTCCCTCAGATGTTTGGCAGCATGGAGCTGTCTTCGTGGAACCCAAGACCGCTCTTCCAAACCTCGATTCTTCCATTGTACCAGTAAGTGCACCTGACCCTGCACCTTCTTAGAATCAAGAATCTTCTGAATAATACATTTTTGAGGTCTGTTCCGATTCTGTCCATGCGAACTTGGAAGCTGGGATTGACTTGGGTTAAGCACAGGTTTAAGCAGGGAGCAATGGAATGTGTTGGGATCCTCAACGACCCAGGAATTTTCAACCTAAATTCTACAGAATTAATCTGTTTCACAATGAGGAAGGGACCGATGAATTTAGGCCCCAGTTTCCTGCAAGGCTGTCTGGGCCTAATATTTCGTGTAGAAACCCACACTTTCTGGCCCACTTTGAAGGAGCAGGTGGTACGGTGGCGATCCGAGTATTTTTTTGCAAAGAATGAGGCACGTCTTAAAGATGATTGCACTTTTTTCCAGATGACCTTGAGGTCAGCAGCTGTGGAACGAATCTCTGGAATACCAGCGGATCTGAGGGAATACAAGGAATTGGACCTGGGATGAAAACCAAAATTGCAGTAGAATGGAGAGATTTGCGTAGATGAATGATATGAATTGTTATAAGCGAATTCTGCCCAAGGCAATAAGGAGGACCAGTTGTCGTGAAATTCGGAAGTGTAACATCGTAAGAACTGCTCCAAGGACTGATTAACCCTTTCAGTTTGCCCATTAGACTGAGGGTGGTATGCAGACGACAGGCTAATCTTGATTCCAAGCAGGGTACAAAAGGATTTCCAAAATTGTGCTATAAATTAAGAACCACGATCCGACACGATATCGGTAGGAAGTGCATAGAGACGGAATATATGCTGGATGAACAGGATAGCCAAATCTCCAGCACTAGGGAGCCTGGGTAACGGTATGAAGTGTGACATTTTGCTGAAGCGGTCAACTACCACCCATATGGTGTTATGTCCCACAGAGAGTGGTAGATCGACTACAAAAGTCCATTGACAAGTGTGTCCAAGGTTTTGCAGGGATGGGCAATGGAACCAACTGGCCTACAGGACGACTCCTGGGGACTTTATTCCTGGCACAATTCTCTCAAGAGAGGACATAACTTTTGACGTCAGTGGACAATGACGGCCACCAGACAGTTTGGGAGAGAATTTCCAATGTTTTATGAATTCCAGGATGTCCAGCAAGCTTACTATTATGTGCCTCTGCAAGCACCGCCTTCCTTAAATGAACCAGAACAAATAAACATCCTTCTGGAGTATTATTAGGAGCCAGAGGTCGGGGTCACGGGCAACGAAGCAGGGTCCAAAGGGTCAGGGTCACAAGAAAGCAGGCAGGATCCAAATCCAAGCAGGGGGTCAATACACAGGAGATCCAAACAGCGTATCCACAGGACTACAAGAAACCAGGAGCAGGTCAGCAAACTGAACAGCAAGCTATAACCGGCAGTGAGGCTGCAGACCTCACTGCCTTAAATACTGGTGGCCACCAATCAGAGCCTAGCTCTGAAAACACCTACAGGAGCTCACTAATTAATACATTAAGCCCTAATAGCCTGCAGGTTATTACCTGCATTTGCGCATTAGCCCGGCTGTCCTCAGTTGCCAGGACGCGGCGCTACAGTGGGAAGCGTCCGACCGTTGCCTTGGCAACGTTCAGGACCTTGGCGAAAATGACGTCCCGGTCGTCAAGGTGAGGGCCGGGACGCCAGAGGGCACCAGAAGCGAGCCACGGCAGCTGTGGGTACCGCCGCAGCTCGTAACAGACAGACCACAGTGAAGGGCCTCTTATATAAACCCTGCTCTGAGCTTGGTAGCATCCATTAAACTGGAAGAGGTAAAGACATCCAGTGAGACTTAAAGATGATGAAGAAGATGATTCACTTATTGTAGGTCTGACATTTCAGTGAGGTACTGCTCACCTTTGTCAAAGGAATACAGCAAGTAAGAGTACATCTTTATAAACCTTCCCCATTACACTCTAATGGGGTGTTTTAGAATTTGACCTATTATAAATTAACTACAGAAAGATGGGAAACAAAATCCACTCAATCAGAAAAATATACAATCTTTTTTTTTTTCCGGAGAAAAATCTCCATAAAATATATGGATGGGGGACTAACACATTCAAATATTATTCAGGTACATTGCAATTGCATCCCTCTGACAGACCATTATTTAGATGATATGTGCTCCAGTGACTAGCTTATTTTTGAGGGTCACCGCTGGTTGAGTGACCTCTTCCAGGATTGGAGGATATAAATATCTGCTCCAATGCCGAGGGAGTTGAGTTTTACTGAGTACGTGAGCTGACTTCACCATCCTACTTAGAGTATCAGCTGTTACTGATAACATAAGTCTCCCACTAGAATCTCGGGCTAGATTGTTTCCTGAATTAGTGTTCACCACTCATACAGAGCTGTGTTGAATTGAAAATATTGAAGGACATTCAAGGATCAAGTCTGACCCTGCCAGTGTGGCTGCTATGATAGACTAAGAGAAGAACAAGGGCCCAGGCACTTGTAAAGGTGTGTTGCCCATCTGGACAGAGAGAGAGGCCAGGTGACTGTGTGACAAAATGTGCATACCTGACCCACATGAGCAGTGAAACTGGAAGTCAGGACTTGTGCTCTCAGTTCTACATTCAAATAAAAAGAAGAAAAATAAATAATAAATAAAAAAAATGTATTTTTTAGTGTATTTGACCTATAAAAATGCATTATTTATTCAGAGATAGTAATAGAAATAGGAGGACAGTGGGTAAACTTTTACTAGAGGGACCCTGTGAAAGCTAATATTGTTTGCAACCTTGAAATAGTTTAGAATTAACTGGTAAAGTGTGACTGAAAATGTGTTTCCAAGTGGCGTACAACTGTTAACAGGCATTATTGCTAAAACAAAATCATAGGGAGCTAAAATTAGGAGCCTAAATCATTTATAAAGGAACATCAGCGTTTAGCAAGGGTTGTAAAAATACATTAGTACAGATGGCCCTTAGTTAGAGAAGTTGAGCCTTAGCAAAGATAATACCTGATGGAATTGGAAAGTATTTAAGTATTTTTGAAATTGTGTAAATTATAAGGCACAGAAATCTATAAAAGCATCAAAATCTATAAAAGCATCAAATCTATAAAAGCATCATTATCTAAGCCACCTGAATGGAGTGTCTTTAAAGGGACCATATAAACTACTTTCTTGTATTCAAAAATGTTTAACTTGTTAAAACGGGTACACGCATGTCTGTGTTCAACAAGGTTTAGATCTGAAGCTACGTTCCAGCACATAGTCCTTTATATTCAAATGTAATAGATTTAATAATTTAATATAATAATGTTTAAACCATTTTATTGACATCTAAGGCTCAGGATATAGAAATGTATCATGTTTAGTGTTATACTAATTGCACCCTGCATATGCTAGTTATGGGTGATAAAGGATTAATGCTCTAAATGATATTGTGTTTGGAATGCAAATAGGCTGGTTTGAACCAGTATTTTGGTGGGCTCCTGAAGGAAGACATGTGTAACGCTTCGGTCCCGCAAGTAGTACCTGTTTCGTTAACTGCATGTCATTGGTCTGGAAACTGCCATGTTCCAGCGTAAGACAAACTTCATTCATTTCATTCAGCTATACTCAGTTCGGCACAGGTGCAAATCTATTACACTTCTGGACCTCCCTCCTTTTCTCATTGGCTGAGCATTTCTGGAGCACTATTTAAACCTCCTGGATTCACCTGATGCCTGTTCTTCAAGCTCACTTCCTGTAGCATGTGGTTCTGGTTCCTGTGCTCCTTGTGGATCTTCCGCTAGTCCAGCCTGCTCTCAGTTCGTGGCCTGTGTTGAACCATCGCTGCTCCAGTACCCATCTAACCATCTCCTGTGTACTTCATCGTGACAGCTCCGGTTCTCTCATCGCTACCACTCAGAGCCGCTATTACACGTGTAACTCCTCAGCTGTTTCCACGAGTTGCCTTCGCTATTCCAGCCTGCTCTCAGTTCATGGCCTGTGTTGAACCATCGCTGCACCAGTACCCTTCTAACCATCTCCAGTGTACTTCATCGTGACAGTTCCAGTTCTGTCATTGCTACCACTCAGAGCCGCTACCTATTGTGACTCATCAGCTATTACCCCAGGTTACCTCCGCTACTTCAGTCTGCTCTCAGTCTTTGCCTAAGTTGAACTATTGCTGCTCCAGTACTACTACCACCATCTTCAGTGTACTTCATCATGACAGTTCCAGTTCTCTCATCGCTATCACTCAGAGCCGTTACTACTATTGTGACTCATCAGCTGTTACCACGAGTTACCTCTGCTGCCGCAGCCTGCTCTCGGTCTCTGGCTGTATTGAACTCTTGCTGTTCCAGTACTGCTGTTTACCATCTCAACTGTACTACATCGCGACAGCTTCCGTTCTCTCACTGCTATCACTCAGAGCCGCTACTACTGTATCTCATTTATGATTGCTACGAGTTACCTCGGACTCTTTAGTTGCTCTCAGTCTCCTGCTGTATTGAACTATTGCTGCTCCAGTACTACTATACCACCTCTCAGGTACTTCATCATGACAGCCCCAGTTCCCTGACCGATACCACTGTGGACCGCAACTGCCTCGGTGACTCATCACCTGTTCCCCCAGTTATCTCCACTTCCTCGTGTGGCCTGCACAATTCTAGTGCTGTACTCCAGCTGTTCCAGTACCTCTACCTATCACCCTTGTGACAGCCTCTGTTTCTCCTTTTTGTACCACAGGAAATCTACTCTCCTCGTGCCTCATCTGTTGCTGCCCGTGTCACCTGGTTCCTCCACACCGTTCTGCTGTACACCCACTCACAGGACCGCAAACTGCAGGTTTGGTGCCGCAAAGTCCATACCTCCTTGGTGCCCCCACCCTCGGAGAGCATCGTTTGAACTGACCTATTACCTGCATTGTACTGGACTGTCCAAAATCCTAAACCAATGGAGAATGCTTTTACAATTGTCTTGTTTACTTTATGACATCACCACCATTGATGGATGAGAAAATTTAAGCACCAGGGTACAAACCTCATAACCTAATTGGAGAGGAATCACAGTAGATGCCCCTAGGGAATCTGCTGTGGAACATGACAGAAATATAAGTGAGAGGAAAGAGGCACAGAGTGAGAGATTAATGATGGTAAGTATCCAGGTACTAGAAGGATTACATGCCCAACCACAGTCTCTCTGCACATATTATGAGGAACAAAAGAGACATATGTCAGTGAGGTGTTTTAAATGCCTTAAAGATAATGAGGTATTGTGAAGAAAAAGATAAGGGGAAGATAGACCAAAGGGAAGATTTGGGCCACCTAGGAAAGAATCACATAGGTACCAACAGCAAAGGAGACATACACAAGCCTCAGAGATATCTCACCAGTTGCCCGTGCACATCATAGCAGTAAATGCTTTGCAGGAGAACAATAGCCAACACTAGGCTGGGGATTAGGTCATACCTGTATCCTACAACCAGTTAGATTAACTGAGAATCTTAGGAAATAGCCTACAGTAACAGTTGATGTATCTGGTGTAACACTTTTCTTGTAGATTCCGGGGTCGCCAGGTCAGTGATAACTTCTCCTTTAGGTTTACCGGTTACTAACAAATCTGTTCCAGCTATAGAAGTAATGGGGAGAGTGTTACATAACCCTTTGACTAAATCCACAGAGGTTACTATCGGGCCTTTGCATATCAAGCATTCATTTTTCTTGTCTGCAGCTGCTCCTATTAACCTACTGGGCAGGGATTTATTGTTTAAAATGGGATGTGTCATTTACTGCACCCCTGACGGTGTATTTCTGGAAATTCGAGGGAAGTTTGCACATAAGGTACACTACATACCAGACACCCCACAAAGGTTACTTCTGCACTCCACCTTTCTAGAACTAGGTCCATCTCAGGTAGAGGAAATGTTAACACAAATACCAGGTTCCCTATGGACCAAAGATGGACAGGACTCTGGATTGATGGCAAATGTAGCTCCTGTAACGGTTCATCTAAAAAGTGGCATGCAAGCCACAAAAATACCACAGTACCCATTAAAACAGGAGGTGGAATTAGGGGTGTATCCTGTAATTGAAAGGCCGTTGCAACAAACTTAATTCGAACATCCAGCACAGCCAATAGTCCAATTTTCACAGTGAAGAGAAATGGGTGAGGGGCTACAGATTAGTCTAAGACCTAATGGGAATTAATAAAGTAGTTGAGAGCCAATTCCCCATAGTGCTCAATCCAGCTGTCATCATTATGCAGATTTCACCATCTGCCAGATATTTTACTGTCCTTGATCTTTGTTCTGCCTTCCTCTCTGTCGCTCTTCATCCTGACTCTCAGTATCTATTTGCATTCTCTTATAGGGGGGGTACAATACACGTGGACAAGTTTTCTCCAAGCATTCATTGACAGCTCCAGTATTTTCTCCCAGGCCTTACATGACTGATTACAATCCTTCCAACCAAGCAATGGGTCTGTTCTAATTCAATAGGAATTTGCTTTGTTTATTTCATGATCTGCCACTAATCCTATTATGGAAATTAGATTTGATTAGGTAGTACTGTCAAGACTTCCTATAATAGTGATTTATGGCCAGAGATAAGCTGTTTGTTAGGCAGTTAGCAATACACGTTTGTTTCGTTATTGTCACACACCACTCACCCACGGCTGTCACCCGGTTGCCTGAATATCATTCATTCCTCATTCCCTGCTTCTTCCCTGGCTGTCAGGCCAGCAATCAGCTCTGCACATGCGCAGGTAATCATCTCACCTTTGTTCATCTGTCCCACTCATCCATTGGTTACCTCTCATTTATAAGGCTCCTCCCAGCACCTCTCAGTGCTGGTTCTTCTCGTCAGACTCCTGGCCTTGAAGCAGCTTATGAACTCTGCTGCTGCAATCATTTATTACATGCTCCATTCGTTAGTGGTAACTACTGAAGATCATCGCTACCATCTCTCCAAGTGTGCTGCTGCAAATCACTTATTACCTGCTCCATTTGTTAGTGGTAACAACTGCAGATCATTACTACAATCTTTCCAAGTGTACTGCTGCAAATCACCTATTACCTGCTCCACTTGTTAGTGGTAACTACTGCAGATCATCGCTACCATCTCTCCAAGTGTGCTGCTGCAAATCACTTATTACCTGCTCCATTTGCTAGTGGTAACTACTGCAGATCATCACTACAATCTTTCCAAGTGTACTGCTGCAAATCACCTATTACCTGCTCCACTTGTTAGTGGTCACTTCTGCAGATCATCGCTATCATCTCTCCTAGTGTGCTGCTGCAACTCACCTACTATCTCTCTGTGGACTATCACTGAGCATCACTCAGTAATCCTACTCATTTGTGGCTCTCTGGTGCCTACATTCTTCTCTGTACTAGGTTCTCTATCACCGCTCACTGGGAACTCCCCTAGAGGGCCGCGACCTGCAGGGTGGAAGCTGCCAAGCCCAAATTCCCTTGCGGGAACCTCTGGTGAAAACCTTCCACTTTGTTGGATTCCGCGCCTCTTGGTGAAGTACCATCAATCCCAGACAGAACAAAAGGATCCCACTCCTCCTAGTGAATCCTGACACTTAAGGGGCTAAAATTTAAAGCATTCACAAGCCTGTTTAACAGCACTAGCTATAACTATGTTGCTGCCGATAACTAAAAAATGGCAGCCAAATGATTGCCAGTTCATTTACTATTTAAATCTACTTAACACAGATACCAATGTGGAAATTATGGGTAGCTGATCTCCTGTTATTCTATATTCACGGGAATTCACTATTGGACAACAGGTAAAACAACGTACGTGTTCTGAACAAACTAACGAATATAAAATTACTCATTTATTGTTAGGCAGTCAGCAATATAGTCATATATATTATCACTATCAACACCATAAGATGATTATTTAAGTGGAAAGGTTATAATAGATAAACCTTAGTACTACATATAATTATTTCTTGTTGTGATGACTATATGAAATAATAGAGTTCTAATAATATTTTAGACTATTATTCTTGGCAGAGACAATTCTTACCCATTAATAAAGGTGCTTATTGAGAAGATATATGTGAAATAGCAAAGCCATTGCAGCTGGACTGCAATTTTATATTAACACACAGTCAATCACTATTGTTCACTTTTTTGTTTTTACTTATTTCGCAACCCTGTATGTAACTGTTGGAAAAAAATATAATATTTTTTTTAATGCATACCAATAAAATAGATGTTTTTAATTGAATTAAACATCCCGGAGTGCCTCGATATATACTTCTTCTCTTTTTTCTTTTGCATCTAATTCAATATGTTGACGATTTGCTGCTGTGCTCTCATTCGTTAATGTCATCTGTGTATGAAACTAAACTTTTTTTGCTTCATCTCTCACAGACAGGACACAAGGTTGCAAAGGATAAATTACAGCCATGTTATACCAAGGTTATATCCTTAGGATACTGTCTCACCCAGGGGCTAAGACACCTGACAACGGACAGAATTCAGGCCATTCAAAACATGACCCTGCCGCAGAACCAACAGCAGATCCGTACCTTCTTAGGGATGTGTGGGTATTGGAGATCATGGATTCCAGGTTTTTCTATTCTGGCACTACCATTACAGGAGTTAGTGTTATCCGCAAAGCCTGAGCTTGCTACACACACACACAGACGAGTCAGAGCAGACATTCTTTAACCTTAAAGAGAGTCTGACTAAAGCACCTGCTTTGGGAATACCTGATTACAAAAAGCCTTTTGAGTTATATTGTACTGAAGCTGATGGTTGTGCAGCAGGTGTCTTGACACAGAAACATGGTGACATTAGCAGACCAGTAGCATACTACAGTGCACAATTTCACACTGTTGCAAGATCACTCCCTACGTGTTTAATTGTAGCAGCTACTGCTCTTCTGGTAAGTAAGAGTGAGGACGTAGTACTAGGACATGATTCAACTGTCTATACACCACATGCAGTATCTGCTCTGTTAAATTCTGCTCAAACTAGACATGTCTCCTCAGCAAAGTTCACAAAGTGGGAATTAGCTCTGATGGCACCTGCAAATATCACCATCAAACAGTGCAATAGTTTAAATCCAGCTACATAACTACCATATGTGCCTTGTGATTCACAACGGGTGGAAGGTGAGGAGACTCTAGCTGATGGTGAGTTTGGCAAGTATACTGATATGCATGATTGTATGGAATATCTGAACCAGACTTTTACTGCAAGACCTGACATACGTGACACCCCGTTAGAAAATGTAGGTTTTACATGGATGAGAGTTGTCATAAAACAGACAGACATAAGAGAACTATGTACCGGTTATGCTGTTGTAGATGACAAGGATGTTATAGAAGCTGAACCCCTTGGTCCACCTCACTCAGCCCAAGTGGCTGAACTCGTGGCACTGATAAGTGCATGTGAATTGGCAGAGGGTAAATCAGCTAATATACACACTGACTAGGTACGCTTTCGAGGTAGTGCATGATTTTGGGGCCCTTTGGCTTCTTAGAAACTGTATGACAGTGGCAGGCACACCAGTAGCACACTCACAGCACATAAAAGAACTCTTGACAGTAATACAATTACCTAAGGCAGTAGCTGTTATCAAATGCAAAGCCCATTCACATGAAGAAGGCCTGTTATCAGTGGGAAATAGCAGGGCAGACGAAGCTGCCAAGTGGGCAGCAGGTTTATCTGTAAACATGTCAACTGATAAGATGATGGTTTTCCAAACGACAAAAATGGATTGAAATGCAAGATTTGTGTTCCCTACAGGAAAAGGCGGTCTGGAAGGCAAAGGAATATGGTCAAGAGTCCTCTGGACTCTGGAGAGATGGAAAATGTAGGCCCGTGGCTTCCAGAACATATTTCAAAGGCCTAGCTGAGGCAGCACAAGGTCTGACTCATCTGGGTAAAGAAGGTATGTGTAAGCTGGTAAGAGCATTCTGATGTGCACCAGACTTTTCTTCTCAAGCCGGTAAGAAAGCAATGTCTTGTCTTACCTGTTTGAGGAAAAATGTCGGGAAGACAATAAAAAACGGAGCCCATTTTCAGGTAATACAACTTGACTTCATCCAATTACCACCTTGCAGGAATCTCAAATATGTATTAGTATGTACTGATGTATTTTCTAACTGGGTAGAGGTATTTCCAGCTGCCACTAAAACTGCTGATTTTACTGCTAAAAAAAAATTCAGGAATTTGTATGCAGGTATTGTTATCCTAGAACTATAGAAAGCGATAGGGTTACTAATTTTACTGGTGATATCTTCAGATCATGTGTAAACTCATGGGAATTGATAGCAAACTTCATACTGCTTACCGACCACAAGCCAGTGGTAAGGTGGATAGAGTAAACGGTACCATGAAGAACAAACTGAATAAGGCAATGACTGAAACTGGATTGACGTGGCCAGAAGCTTTGCCACTAGTCCTCCATAGCATCAGAAACACTCCCAGACCTCCTCTTAATTTGTTTCCCGTTTTTGGCAGACAACCTTATTTGATCATAGGTCCACAGGATGATTTCAAATGCAACAATGAAGTGACTGCTCAATACCTCATAAAAATGAGCAAGCAGCTAAGACAACAGCAACAGAAAATCAAAATGCTGTCACCTGGTATGCCAGACACAAACTATCACGATGTTGAACCTGGGGAATATGTCATGATCTGCAATTATTTCTGGTTGTTTAAAAAGACCGGTGGAAAGGCCGGTAACAAGTGTTGATGACCAGCACCACATCTCTGAAAGTAGTAGAAAGAGACACTTGGGTCCATTCTACTCACTGCAATAAAGCCAACAATCCGGAGAAGGTACAAGAAAAAGCTGAGATTTACACCACAAATCTGTCACTCGTGAACCTGTTCCGAGAGATCTAAAGACTGCAGTTACTGACACCTGAGCCAAACACGTTGTACAGACTGTGAGTCAAGCTTTACCTGTTGTTCCAGGTGTGTGAATCCATTGTGTGTGTGTAGGGAGGGGAGGGGAGAGAGCTGTGTGGGAGAAAGAGACTGGGACGGTTGGGCTTACAAGAAATTGATCCCTAGGCTCTGCTGAATATGGCTAAGACCACCCACGGGCGCGGAGTCTAACAGACTGGTGGTTTTCACCAGGAACCCCCGCAAGGAGGTATGATCTTGGCTGCATCAAGTCTGCAGGTTGCGGTCCCATGAGTGAGTGTACAGCAGAACGATGTGGGGGAGCCAGGTGAAGTGGATGGAGACGATGGAGTCCACAGAGGAGTGGTATAAATACAGGCACAACAATAATATAGGCTGATGGTCAGCAGCCAATGAGTCACTAGGAGAATAGGTGCTCTAAGGTATACAACAACAGGACAGAGGCTGTCACTATGAAGTACTCTGGAGATGGTAATGGAAGTACTGGAGCAGCAATAGTTCAACACAGCCAGAGGCTGAAGGCTAACTGGAGTGGTGGAGGTAACTCGTAGTAACAGCTGATGAGTCCCAGATGAAATAGCAGCTCTGAACGGTAGTGATGAGAGAACTGGAGCTGTCACAATAGAGTACACTGGAGATGGTAATAGAGGTACTGGAACAGCAATAGTTCAACACAGCTGCAGGCTGAGAGCAAACTGAGTTGTGGAGGTAACTCGTAGTAACAGCTGATGAGTCACAGAGAGAGTAACGGCTTTGAGCGGTAGCGATGAGAGAACTGAAGCTGTCACAATGATGTACTCTGGAGATGGTAATGGAGGTACTGGAGCAGCGATAGTTCAACACGGCCAGAGACTGAGAGCAGACTGGAGCAGTAGAGGCAACTTGTGATAGCAGCTGAGGAGTCACAGGTGTAATAGCGGATCTGAGTGATAGCGATGAGAGAACCGGAGCTGCCACGATGAAGTACACTGGAGATGGTAAGAGAGGTACTGGAACAGCGAAGGTTTAGCACAGACCACAAACTGAGAGCAGACTGGAACATAGGCAAACCACAAGGAGAACAGGAACCAGAACCACAGGCTGCAGGAAGTGAGCTTGAAGAACGGGCATCAGACAGGTGAATCCAGGAGGTTTAAATAGTGCTCCAGAAATGCTTAGCCAATGAAAAAGAGAGAGGAGGTCCTGAATTGCAATAGGCTTGCACCTGCACAGATCTGAATATAGCTGAATGAATGAACTGGAGAATGTCTGATGCTGGGACATGGCAGTTTCCAATTGAATGGACTGCAGTTAACGAGACATGTACTATCTGTGGGACCGGAGCGTTACAGAGACAGACACTCAAGCATACATTTTAACCTTACAAATATTCTCTTATACTCTACCACATTTATCCATCTATCATTTCATTTCACTTATCTCAGTCAAAGTCCAAGAGCCATCTTTTATTATCAACATTCTCTTCACTTGAAATATTCTAGATGGCAGCCATTTTACAGTTAATTACTGAAATTACAGGATTTCAACTTATGGTCGCATTAGACCCCACCAAGACCATTCGGGGAACTCTAAGTTTAAGTATATACAAGACCTGGCTAAATTGATTATTAATGTTACGGAGATGTATGTTGACACATTCAGGTATATGGGTAAGGAGCTACAGGTTTATAAGAAGGAGTTAGTTCAGCATAGGTTGGTGTTAAATTAGCTTACATCTATTACTGGTGGAAACTGTGTGACATTAGCTACCCAATTTGGTGTTAAGTGTTGCACGTACACCACCAATAATACAGTTGACCCTAAAGAAAGAATTGAGCGGAAAATTGATGAAATTCTACAATTAAAATGGGAATTCCGGAAGAACCATAATTCTACACTGTATCAAATAGGAGAAAAAGTAGCGGGATGGTTTTCATGGTTGAACTCTGCAAAATGGTTCTTAGGTCTAGGGGAATGTGTACAAGAAATCATCACTAGTACAGGTAAGCTCCTTATTCTTATATTTGATGTCATTATGGTAATTGGCTTGAGAGTCAGATGTGTTCCTACTGTGTTGAGGTGTGGAAAACATTCTACTGAGATAAATACTGAAAATGAGAATGTAATTATGATGAGAAGTACAGGTACAACATTAATGAAGAACTGCATTACAATCCTGAAATAGAAAGTATAATTAGGTGATAGTTTTGTGCACTAGCAAAGGGTGGTCTGCGAAAGTCAAATAATTGGATGAAGTCGTTTCAAATTAATAAACATCTATTTAATTGGTTTTTATGTGAAAATATGCAAATGGTACACTACCTTGTGGAAGGGCTAATTACACAATTACACTAGTGAACACTTATAAATACATTTACACTCACATATATATTTGTAAACAGTTCACTTTAATAAAGTTCCAGCACATAGTCATTTATATTCAAATATAATAGATTTAATACTTTAATATAACAATGTTAAAACCACTAAACCACTTTATTGACATCTAAGGCTCAGAATATAGGAAATGTATCATGCTTAGTGCCACACCAATCCACTTTTTACCATCAGAAATCTGCTATTATCAGCTAAGGATTAATGCTCAAAATGATATTGTGTTTGGAATGCAAACAGGCTGGTTTGAACCAGTATTTGGCGGCCTCCTGAGGTAAGCCATGTAGGCAGCAGTTGGAGTGAGGTGCCCTCACCCTCGGAGAGCATCGTTTAACCTGACCTATGACCTGCATTTTACTGGACTGCCCAAAATCCTGAACAGATGGAGAATGCTTTTTACAATTGTCTTGTTTACTTTATGACATCACCACTGTTTTTTTATGTACCACAAATTGTATATAAACCAGGCACTGTAACCATCATTTAGTTTACTTTGACCACAAGCTTCAGGACTGAATGACTGATAGCTGGATCCAGTGCGCTGTGTATTTATCGTTCTACCTCATTTTTGTTCTTATTGCATTTTTGTGATTATTTAGCTTTCCCTGTTATTTGTATTTCCTATTATGCTACTGCTTTGCTATTTAAAAAAAATTGTGTGTTGGAAGAGCGCATCAGACAAAATGCATTGGTAGCGACAAAATGAACATTACACAGACAAGACACTGCAGGATACATCAAATACATATGTGATATACATATGTGGAATATCAAGTCCCAAAAGAGTGCATAGGAAAAAAAAAATAAGTTAATGTCACCGATGCAGGGGGACTTTTCTCTGTATTTCTTCTTTCTGGATAACCCTACCCAGGGCCTGATCAACCACTAGGCTGACCAGGCTGCAGCCTGGGGCGCTGGGTCCCGGGGGGCACTGGACTGTGGGTATTTTTTTTTTTTTCATTCATTTTTTTTTTCGGGGTGGGGGAGGGGGGGGGTCGCCGCTGGAAATCGCCGCGGGGGGGGGGGATCGCCGCGGGGGGGTGGAGGGCTCGACGATCAAAAGCACAACTACAGGTAAGTGAAGGGG
Organism: Mixophyes fleayi; assembly: GCF_038048845.1. Taxonomy (NCBI): domain Eukaryota; kingdom Metazoa; phylum Chordata; class Amphibia; order Anura; family Limnodynastidae; genus Mixophyes; species Mixophyes fleayi. The sequence continues at coordinate 93,421,474 of NC_134410.1, forward strand.
GGAACTGCCCTGCATATCTATAGGGAGGGGGGGAACTGCCCTGCATATCTATAGGGAGGGGGGGGAACTGCCCTGCATATCTATAGGGAGGGGGGGGAGAACTGCCCTGCATATCTATAGGGAGGGAACTGCCCTGCATATCTATAGGGAGGGGGAGAACTGCCCTGCATATCTATAGGGAGGGGGAACTGCCCTGCATATCTATAGGAAGGGGGGGAACTACCCTGCATATCTATAGGGAGGGGGGGGGACTACCCTGGATATCTATAGGGAGGGAGAGGGGGGACTGTCATGCATATGTATAGGGAGGGAGAGGGGGACTGTCATATAAATCTATAGGGTGGGATGGGGGGGCTGCCATGAAAATCTATAGGGAGGTAGAGAGGTTGATATGTATGAAGGAGGGCAGAGGAGGGGGGCTGATATATGTGACTGGGGGAGTTTTGATGTGACGGGGGGGATAGCTAGCTAGCAGAGTGGAGGTAAGGAAAATAGCTGCAAGGGGGATGGATGCAGGGTGGGAGGTAAAGAAAATGGCTGCAGCAGGGGTTAAGGAAAATGGCTGTGCGGGGGGGTTGTGGTTAAGGAAAATGGCTGCAGGGGCTTTTTAAAAAATAGAGCAGCTTTGGGGGGCAGAATCTCATGATTGTGTGGTGGTCACATGGGTGGTCTCAGCAATCACTAGAATACTAAATATTAGTGAGATGGGGCTTGTAGAGGTTTGTATTTGATTGACAACAAATATTCAGATATTGCTTATATATGCCTGTCCAATGGGGTACTTTTAGCTGGCCATAATGGAGTGTTTTGTTTTAACTAAAGGGCCTAATCATTCAGGGTTTGCATTATAATACATTTTTGCATTTTCAAAAAAGGACGCCAACTTTCCAGAAGCCAACGAGAGGATAACAAAGTTGCAAGAGAGAAGAGCAAGGACAGGTAAGAGACAATGGCACAATCTGTCTAAATTTGAATGCTGGAGAATACACCTGAACATTCATATTCAGGAGTGTTCCTATACACCTATATATTCGGAGGAGGGGGGGGGGGCGATGCGGCCGTATTAGCCTAGGGCGGCCAGAACCCTTAATCAGGCCCTGACCCTACCCTTTGAAGCATCGGCTGTGTACCTATAAATTGATTGAGCAACTTCCATTTCTGCATTGTTGCCAAAGAGGCATGTTTGGTATCAGTAGCTGATGGGAAGCACTGGTCCTCCATTGCCATGTGGAGGTTCCTAGGGTACCTCTGGGTAAGTTAGCTGTCAGCTTAAAAACACATGAATATATGTCCCAATATAGGGTCTCTCATTGTTTAGATTTAAGGACACCCTATTAGCAGAAGCGCCTTGACAAAGCGGATGGCTTATCATACATTTTCAAATGTGTGTAAGTGAGCTTTCTGCATTTTATGTAGAATAGCAGGTCATTTACTGGTTCACAGCAGTGTGCTGGGGGATTTTTCTCCACACTTATCATGAACCAACGTGTCATATATATATATATATATATATATATATATATATATATATATATATATATTGCAGGGGAGGCCAATTTTAAGTGTACCTTCCCCTGCGGTACAACATGATTTTGCTCAGGTGAAAAGTTACTAATTTTTTTTGCTTTCTTTTCCTTAATTAATCAGGCCCATGATGTTAACTGATGATGGTAATAATAGCAGAGTGATAGTTCTACCAATATTACTCTTTCACTTATTCTCATTGTGCTCTCCTTTGTAAAGAGAAATGCAGCTGAAGTTCAGTTTAACCACATTCAACATTCACTTACACGATTTTAATTCACATATTTCTATCATAAATACACTATAAACATGTAACGCTGTAAAAACACAGTGTAATTATATAAAATAGGTAATTCATCCTAGTAACAAATATAAATTACAAATGTATCTGAATAGAAATATCACGGATCATCACATTTTGTTTACTGTATATTATGACATTATACATACTGTGCATCAGACTCTGCTTTGGAGGCTTCACACTGATGGTCCAGTTACCGGATGAGGATTTCTGAAAACGCTTGATGTTTTCCTCATAGTACCAACTTAAAGTTTCATCAAATTCAGAGAAGAAAAGGATATGTTCCTTATCTGTGACTATCTGCAAAATAATATATTGCTTAATAATTGAAAAATACATTTAATATTATCCCAGAAATGTCTTTATAAAAAATTTTATTTTTTTGTACACAATATAGTTTCCTTAATGTAAATATATGATATAAATAAAATATATTTTAAATATTGATGTTAAAACTTTGTGTGTAGAGAAAAAAAAAAAATCACATTATTTTACTTTGCAATTCAGTGCAGAGCTTTGCAAGTAATAGGCCTCATTTAGAGTTTCACAAGTGCATGTGCGAGTCATAAAGTTTTGCTTAGCCTAAAACTGCACATGTACACAACTTGCACATTTTAGGAGGTGCAAAGTTGATGATGATGACTGGTATATCTTTGCTTAGATGCATCTACACTTTTACAGTTACATGTAAATTTGAAAATGTTACTTGTGATTATTAACTATGCATGTACAAGGGAAGTATAAAAAAATGTGCCTGCATCATGAAATTACATGAAACTCTGCAGCCATCTATAATTACCTAGCATCAAGCACACACACCTGTGCTGCAATATATCAGTGTTTTCAGTAAGAAGATTTGCATTACTGCTATTTTGATAAATGATGGCAATCACTGGTGCTCATATGCTACAACAATGACCAAGGCCAGACTACCATAAGGTTAAACAGGTCGGTCGCCTAGGGTGCCAAGGTATAGAGTTTATCTAAAACACTGAGGGCCTGATTCACCAAGGAACGCAAGGAGAAGATGCTAAATTTTTCAATTAATGTCACCGGTTAATAATATAGTCTTTAATGACAATACAGTAAAAGAGAAAAAAATGTTTTTAGTTATTTTGTTTTCTTCCATAAAAAACATTTATTAGGATGTTATTCATGTTTACTTTGCATACCATCGAGATGTCCAAAGCTTGAATCTGACGCTGCTGTGTGCACTTGAGCTTGGAATGCCCTAACTGTACACTGAATATATGCATACGCCCATTTCCCTCTCCTTTCCACCCCTGAAATCATAGGATGTAGTAAGTAGAGATGTGCAGACCCCCGTGTTTTTGGTTCTAACCCCATAGTCATGTTTTGGTTTTGGTTTTGGTTTTGCCCAAAAATCCTCAAGTGTTTTGGTTTTAGTTTTGGATTTAATTAAATAATTGATATATAGGTAAAAGCATTTTGAGCTGTTTTTGATCCTACAATACTATTTATAGCATTAACATTCACAGTCTATTTCCTAAAGATCTCTTTACAACTGTTAAAATTTTGACCAAGGGCTGCCGCGGACTGGCTGGCTGAATGTAGTGACAGAGCAGCAATACAAATACATGGTAGTTTAATAATAGATACAATCCCTATGAAACATAGTGGCACAGCAGTGCACATAAAGTATTTCCATTCAGTCGCTGAATACCGAAAATTACATTCCACAGTTTTTCCAAAAGATTGACACCGGTATGCTACCTAGTGAAACCAGCGATACAGAGAGTAGCTTGCCTGTGAATGACCCGGCATTGTGTGCTAGCACTACTATGCTGAATGGATGAGGAGGAGAGGAGGATGAACAACCAAGTTTTGTGTGCAAAGCATGCTACAATACGTATGAAACATAGTGAGGAATCTCGTGCTGGGCTGCACCACACCAAATAAGCACAAATTGTAGCTGCAAAGCAGGGCCAATTGCTAGCCTCTAATCAAAAACAACCACAGACCAAAAAGAAAAAGCAGCGCTAAATAGGGATATATAGGTGTGGCATTAACTAGAAAAATGAAAGGAAACCGTGGCAGGATATACTAGAGTTAATAGTATATGAAAAAATATATTTTTAATGTCTCAATAAATATAATACATAGGCCTCATAAATTGGTAAATTGGTAATTGAAACCAAACATTTAAATAACACTGGGACTAAAATCTGTATAAATGAAATCACAAATGGTGTCTATAAACAGACTAAATTGATGAGTATGTCCATGTAACTAGTAAATATATTGTAGTTCATATAAAGATATAATCACAATAAAAATAACAATAAAATCCCTCCAAGATATCCAGCAAATCAGCCCATAAGTTGAAAGATATAGAGCTATCAAAGTAATGTTGGTATATTAATGGTATTCCACGTCCAGATCCTGATGGAATGTCACTGGTAAAGGACTTGCATAGTAAATAAATTGTATAACTCACTAAATTGTCTCAGTGGTTCCAATGCTGCAGCTCCCAGCTTATGACTGCGTCCAGGCGCTCTGTCCACAACCGTCGGAGAACATTACCCAAAAGCAAATGAGTATGTTTTCTTGCCATCAGTGACGCTAGTATTAGCAAAGGTGAGTAGGTCTTCATATGCAAAAATCTGTACAGATTGATTTCAGCACTTGTAGCAAGTTCGAATTAGATCAATTAGGGCACATAAGTCCTGGAGGGAAAAAAACTAGTACCAGTATAAATATAAAATGAGTCCAATATCAGATTACTGAAACAGCGATCCCAGTGTAAAAAACTGCCGCGTTCCGTCTGTTGAACCTAGATTTTATCAAACCATTACACCCAGAAGAAAAATGGTGAAAGACCACGCACTTTATATTTTTAACATTAGACAGCATTCCTTATGGAACGTGAAGAGGCAGTAATCATGGACAGTGACGGTATCAGTAGACATTTAACAGATAATGATAGACCAAGGCCATAATGTCAATTAGGGCAAGATGGAATTGTCCTTGGGCCCAACATGTTTAAAATGACATGCATATAGTTTAGGACACCAAGCACTTCAGCAACAAGGACTGTTCAATGAAGTGCTTCATTTGTTTGGACCTCCAGAGAACCTATCAATTTGGTTGTTGAACTGGAGAATAGATAGGGATATTAGCAATTTACTAGTGAGAAATTGGCAAACAGTGGTCATCTTATTCAATGGTGACAATGTCATCACCTTCATCATCTTCCACATCACAGATGTCTAGATTAATTACATTTTAATTTTAGAAAAGAAGATGCACCAAATTGGTAACCGTTAGACAGTATGTGTGACACATTGAAGAGGGACAGCATCGACACATTGGAGAGGGACAGCAGCAAGATATTGAAGAGGGACAGTGGCAGTATTAGAGCTCATTAGTTAGACAGCGGCAGCATCAATAGACACTTAACAGATGTCCAAGGCCATAATGTGAAATGGTGGCAGATGGAATAGTCCTTGCGGTCTCCCACCCGGGTGTGATACATATGTTAGACATTTGTATGATCCACAATTATATGGTGGGCACTCTAATATAGACATCATTGGAAAGTCGACAATAATGACATTGACAGTATTATTAGTCTGACAATTCAAATATTGATAGTATTATTAGGTCATCAATATTATCCCTAACTCTAGCCTTATCCATAACCCTGTCCCTAGCCCTAAACCTGTCCTTAGCCCTTTTCCTTACCGTGCCCCTAGCAACTATCACTAACCATATAATACTTTGATTTCTCAACCTAATAATACTGTCTACCTTGTAATTGTTGACCTATTAATAGTTTTGAAACCTGAATTGTCGACCTAATGTTGTCGACTTTCTGAATGTTGACCAAATTAATGTCTAGCTGCTGACCATATAGCCGTTTACACAAGATGACAGACCAAGGTCATAATGTAAAATAGTGCAAGATGGAATTGTCCTTAGGCCCAAACACCCACCCACCCATATGTTACAAAGGACATGCACATTGTTTAACAAACAAAGCACTTCAGTGCAGAAAGTGCCATTTTTATGGCTGAAGTGCGTGACTTGTATGGGCCCTCACAAAAGCAAATATTAATATTCACTGTCAGTTGATGAACTGTAAGATAGATAGGGATTTTAACAAATTACTAATGGGCATTTGGCTAACAGTAGTCATCATCTTCTTAGTTGACTGGAATCTAGCGTTACAGATTCTGTTTGTAATTGGTGGCAAAAAATTTATTCCTCAAATAATTTGTAGTTCATTTTGATGAACACCAGTTTTTCTACAATTTTGGAATGTAGTCTCCTCCGACGGTCTCTGACAATGTTCCCAACTGTGATAAACACTCTTTCCGAGTACACAGTTGAGGGTGGGCAGGTTAAGTAAACCACAGCTTGTATATGGGGCTCCAAATTGCTATTTTGTCTCCTACAATTCAAAGGGTTTGTCTGAGATGTTAATTTGAGCATTATCATTAAAGTAAGCCTCCACCATTCTACTAATACAAGGTGTATCAGATTGAGACATGCCTCTTCACTTTCCTTAGTACTGAAGAGGTTAAGGATCAAGATAGCCGGAGGAGCATAATTTTGCACTGGCAGAGGGGAGGAGTTGGGCAGAGTCTGCCAAAGTGAATGCATTCCTAGCAAAGAACAGCATAGGTGGGGAGTGGCTTTTACCACTGTTTAACTTTCTTACAGTAGGTTCTGTCATAAATTGAGGACTCATGGTTAGCATATACATAGAGACCTAGTCATATTTCACAATCTAATAAAGACTGTACAGACAATGTTTTCGTCTTACACTATGAGGCCTATTTAACAATCCTTAAGCCATGCAGAAACAGCTTTCTAGGCATGGTTTAGGCATTTTAAGCATAGTGGCAATTTATTAAAAGCCTAATACAGAAGATTTCAGAGATATCTCCTGCATTTGGCAAAATACCACACAATACTTCAGTCCCCGTAATACTCAATGGGGACTGCAGTCTAGGCAAATTGATCAACTAAGATAACCTTAGCTGAAGATGGCATTAGCTATTAAATCCTATGGGGAGAGCATCATAGGAGAGGGATCTTCCGATCCATCTCCAGCAGCTTTTGTGCTTTTCCCTGTGTTGATAAATGGAACTGGTCGCTCTTGCGCAGTAAAGACTCTGGGTCAGAACCCGGTGATGTAAATGAAATGGAGTCATTGCCGGGACTGTTTTGTATCGGATGAGCTGTCCTGGCATGACTTTTTTGATAAATGGCCATAGTACTTCATTCCTTATTAAGAGATGATAAGGCACGTGCCATTTTTGCGGTGGGACTTAAATAGAATCCTATACCTTTTAAAACTTAATTTAGCTGTAAATGTTTAATTGTTATAAATTCAAAAATTGCAGCTCATTACTAAAGTTCTAATTCCCTGTATACAACGCTATAGGATTATTCAGTTTGGATAACTGGAAGGCCAAAATGACTTCAGGTAGAAATGTATGTTGGGAACATAGGTTTGGCACATTTAGTAGTGACATAAAAAAAATCCCATCTTATCTATTGATTTCCATCCGCTCTTTACAAATAGCAGATAAGTAAAGAAGCCTTTTTACTTAATTAAGAAATGTATTATGCTCTTGTCAGAAGAAGATTGAAATTGAGTTCTATATAGATTTCAATGTAGAAAATTACTGAAGAGTATGGAAAAAAAAATTTTGCCGGTGAACTTAGGGATTCTTGGATAACCCATATTTCAGTAAATGCAGATGAAAAATAGTTGAAAACTGAATAGGAGTATCTGGAATGAATGCATCTTTCGGGCGCTGTATATTCTTTATTTAAATGATTTATGAAGAATAAAAAAAGTTAAACTATGTTACTGTGATTAAGAATGTCTAATTTATGACAACATGTAACAATGTTTAATATGGGAAAATGTTGAATGAACACAGCTTAAATATTAGATATTTCTAAAAGGAACAAACCTTATCATCAGAAAGGTAATGGTAATTTGGGGTCCAGTTATGTTGGAAGAAAATTTGAAGTCTGTTTTTATAAAATGATGTCTAGATATTAATATATATTTTGTTAGATTGGCTTGACAATGTATTAAATGTGTATGTCTATTGAAATGTATTCTTACTCATGATTGTGGGAAAAATTGCTCACAGGTGCGGACTAATGAATTATGGGGTGGACAAGTCCACCCTATTCAAAAACGCTGTTGAGCTAAGATTTTACAGCTTTGAAAAAGCAGCAGCAGCTGCTCATTGTTAAAGATCTAATATGATCGTTCAGGAACAGCTATTCTTCTACTTTTTTCTTGGAGATTTCCTGGCTAAAGACATTATATACATTTGCCACCTTCTTACGCATGGATTGATATTGTGCACTTGATCGAGACTTTGTATCCACAGACCACAGGAAAATACAGCAAAGTTCCCAGGTTTGATTAATTAAATCTGTAGAAATACTGGGACATTTTGTTCCTCTATTGTGAAAGCTATCTTGCTAATTAATTTGCACTTCTGTTCTGGGTTTCGAGTATAGTATTGCTAGGTTGTGAAATATAAGTAGCGCTGCTCTAATCACAGGGAGTTAGGATTGTGTTATATGAGCTATAGTATAGAATTGTTATGAATGTGTGATTTATGTTTTAAACTGAAGTTGTTTTATTAATAGTGTAAAGACAATTTAATTTTTAGTTTAAGATTGTCAAGCCAATTTTTTATCGTAGTATCAAATCAATTTTGTAATAATATCAAACATAGTTGCCTACTCATCCGGAATGTCCATGAGACTTCCGGATTTCTGGGTGTCCTCCCGGACTCCCGGGAGAGCAGGGCAACCTACCGGTTCCTGGCCACTTCATTAGTTATAACTGGCAGGGGCGGGGCTTAGGACATGATTCATGCATCATCATGAACCCACTGCTGTAATAGACTACAAATTGTGATGACAGTTAGGGGTCGGGCCAAATGACGCAATTTTCCAAGCACCGCCCCCACATGCCCACCTCCCCTCGGATCTCCCGGAGGCCAACTTGCCAAAGTTGGCAAGTATGATATTAATATGCAAAGTTAATTCTATTTAAACAAGATTTGGAAATCTCTTTTAGAATACATTGACTAATTAGAGGTTTGTTCCTGAGCGCTGTTTATCCTTTGTATATAGGTGTACTGATGAACCTCAATTTATAGAGAAATGCAAAAACGAGAGGCAGGGTTGGAAAAGACGCATCTTTAGGGGTATTGTTTGCTGTGTATGGTTATCTGCCCTCTGAAAAAAGGATTTGAATTCTGAACTAGCTCAGCGCTGGCAGAGATCGGGACTTGATTACACGATTACTATGTCTTCATTGTGCAATGCTTAATAATTTCATATTTGTGGTGATGGTGATTTGATGTTAAATAACTCATCTTAAGTAAAGATGATAATTGAGATATTTGTGATATTGGTGATATCATTTGATTTGAAATACCTGTGGGGGGTTACAATAATGCCACACATTGCAAATCAACATTTGTGATTTATGATTATGTAATTTGCTTATGATATTTGTGATGATGGTCATGTACTTTAATCTGAAATATCTTTGTGTTTATAAGGCTGATTATATGGATATTTATGATGACGGTGAAGATTTGAAATGTCTGTGTGTTAATAATGCAGATTGCTGGGTTATTTCAGATGATTAGAACGGTGGTAATCGCTTCCGCGATGTCGAAAAATCCGACAGCGAGAAGGCCTGCAAGAAAAGAACGATTTCATGAAAAAAAAACATCAATATTGACAGACTTACCTCAAAAACGACTCTGCAGATATCCGATGGAGGCAGCAGGATGACAGGACCTCCTTCCGACTGGCCAGCTCTCCGGCACCACTGTCTTAAGTCAGTGAGACCTGAATGAATTAAAAATTAAAGCGGCTATGTCGGTACCACACAGGTTAACTGTTTAAGCAGTTAACCTGCCTCCATCGGATATCTGCAGAGTCGTTTTTGAGGTAAGTCTGTCAATATTGATGTAGTTTTTACATGAAATCGTTCTATCCTTGCAGGTCTTCTCGCTGTCGGATTTTTCGTCATCGTGCAGCCGTACCCAACCTGATTAGAAAAGGTAGGAAAAGAGTATACACAGACAAAACCACAAATATATACTTGTGAACCTCCTCTACTGATTGCTTACATTAAAAAAAACACAGTACAGTGCAATAAAAGGTGTGCACAAATATATATACACACATTAGAGATGGGCAGGCTCGGTTCCCTGAGAACCGAACCCGCCCGAACTTGAGGAACCCGAGTACCGCGCCAATTCGGATTCGGAATCGAGGCAAAACGTCATTGTGATGTCGTCGGATTGCGGAGCTCGGTTCTCGCGATGTTTGAAATGCATAAATAGCTGCCTCCACAGCAATCCAGCGCCATTTCACAGAGGGAGAGAGAAGGGTTAGGTCGCAGGCAGCATTAGAGCAGGGAGAGAGCATTTCTTATAGCACTTCTTATAGCAGGAAGAGATGAGGATAGAGGAGGCATTTTTGCAAACATTACCAACTGTTTGGGGGTGTCATATTCCCTCCTCCAGAAACTATTTTCTGCCTGCAGAAAAAGTAATATACCAGCAGTATATATTTCAGAATTTGCACTACAAGTGCTTGGGGTGTGACATATTGCCCAGTGTAACAGTAATGTAACGTTTAGCTAATATAATATGGAGTACCTTACTCTAGATCAGCGCTGGCCTGCCGGTGGTGTGGAGTCTAACGAACCCCCTGGTGTTCACCAAGAACCGCCGCAAGGCGGGATGGGCTTAGCTGCGGAGGATCGCAGGTCGCAGTCCACTGGTCTGCCTCTAGAGGTAAGAAAAGTGTGTGGGAGGTAGCTCACGATCAACACTGAAGCCAGGAGATGGATATGAAACATGCCGTGGTCAGGATATCAGGATCAGAACACAGGAATGCAGAGATATGCGTAGTCAGGATAGCTGGGTCGGTACACAGGAATACCAGAGATATGCAGAGTCAGGATAGCCGGGTCGGTACAAAGGGAAGCCAGATATAGGCAGAGTCAGGATAGCCGAGTCGGTACACAGAGGAGCAGATATATGTGGTAAACGAGCCTGGGTCTGGTACACTGGGATACAGAAGTATGCGTGGTCAACAAGCCTGGGTCTGGTACACTGGGATAGAGAGCCTGGATAGTCATCAAACAGGTCTGGTACACGAGGAATTCACACTGAGAATACCAAGTCAGGAACGGTGGAAGTTGCTCTGACGCTGCCCAGGCTTCAGAGCAGGGTTTTCATACTTGCAGTTTTGAATTCCCCGCCCTGTGCGATCATGTGACCAGCGCTGCCGAGACCCGGAAGAAAGAGGCGATCGCGGCGCAGGGACGGGAACAGGTGAGTTGTAACACCCAGTTCCAATAAATCTATTTTCTGGTGCTGAAATTATTAGATACCAGCAGTATATATTTCTGAATTTGCACTACAAGTGTTTGGGGTGTCATATATTCCCCACTTCTAAAGAAATCAATTGTCTGATGTTGAAAATACTATATACCAGCAGGATATATTTCTGAATTTGCACTACAAGTGTTTTGGGGTGTCAGATATTCCCCTCTGTGAAAAAACAATTTTTCTGGTGCTGAAAGTATTATCTAGTAGCACTATATGTTTCAGTTTTTGCACTACAAGTTTTTTGGGGTGTCACATATTCCCCTCTTTGAAAAAACTGTTTTTCTGGTGCTGAAAGTATTATCTAGCAGCACTATATATTTCAGATTTTGCACTACAAGTGTTTGGGGGTGCCAGATATTTCCCTCTGTGAAAAATAAATTTTTCTGATGCTGAAAGTATTATCTAGCAGCACTATATATTTCAGATTTTGTACTACAAGTGTTTTGGGGTGTCAGATAGTCCCCTCTGTGCAAAAACAATATTTCTGGTGCTGAAAGTATTATCTAGCAGCATTTTATATTTCTGAATTTGCACTACAAGTGCTTGGGGTGTCAGATATTCCCCACTTCTAAAAAAGCAATTTTCTGGTGTTGAAAATACTATATAACAGCAGTATATATATTGGGGGTGTCACATATTCGCCTCTTTGAAAAAACAATTTTTCTGTTGCTGTAGATACCAGCAGTATATATTTCTGAATTTGCACTACAAGTGCTTTGGGTCTCATTAAAATGGATTCACAGCAGTCCACATATGAGCAGGATCAGCAAGCAGGTGCTGGCACCAGTCCTGATGGTAGTCTTCCCTGTACGTCATCTGTTCAAGTCTATGTAAAAGTACATAGTCTTTTTAAGTCAGGGAAAAAAACACACCAAAAAAAACCTTTTACCGTGTTGAAGAGAAAAAGAGCTGTAACTGATGAAAAGTTAACTGCCGAGAAAAAAAAAATTGCCAACATGCCATTCTACACACGCAGTGGCAAAGAAAGAATGAGGCCTTCGCCTTTCTCTATTAGTGCCAGATCGAAAAATGTTACTAAACCTTCTTCTTGTATGGTCACTTGTGACCAAGCAAGACCAAGTAATTTTGAGTCCAAAAGTGGTGCACAACTACTGTTACGTGTCAAAGCCGAGCTTCAAGAAAACAGTAAGGCATTAGAGGAAAATGTATGCTCAGAATGTGTAATTTTGAACATTCTGATAGTGTACCCATAAAAAAGGGCCCTTTCAGAATTTCTGCTGATGTGTGCCTGAACAGCCTGAGTGTAGCCGGTGATACACCAATTGAGGATGCCACTTTGGAATTATAAGAGGATGAGGGGGAGATTTGTGTAGGCGATGAGGGCGCTAATGAGGATGTTGATGAGGATGAGGTTGTTTGTGTAAGTCCTGCACCAGTGGCAGCAGTACTGGCATGTGACAAGAAAAAGGCCATTGTCATGCCTGGGCATAAAACAAAAAAATCAACTTCTTATGTGTGGAATTATTTCTACCCAAATCCTGACAATAGTTGTATAGCCATTTGTAGTGTATGTCAAGCCACAGTCAGTCAAGGGAGGGACCTTAACCATTTTGGAACCTGATCCATGTTTCGCCATTTGACGAGAGTTCATGGCAAGGTTGTGGGAAAAGCTGAAAGTTCTGGCAAAAAAATTACAAGCACTCCATCATCAGCTAGGACCCATCTGTCACCTACATCCTGACGCCTGCAATCTACACCCACAACACCATCCTCATCAATATCCTCAGTAGCGATCGGAGATAGCCCTGCATCCCACTTAGTAAGGCTGGATGACTCCTGCACTATAATTTATTCCTCTGAAGAATGTTTAAGCGTTAGTCCCACTGCTGCTACTGTTGCTGCTGATGGGGGTGAATATGACAGCAGTCACCCAGTCGCCAAGCGGATCACAGATGCCATGGCTACTATGTTAGTGTTAGTGTTAGATCTATGTCCAATATCCACAATAAACACAGCTGGTTTTGCACAGTTAATTGATGTGTTGTGTCCCAGTTACAAAATTCCATCGCAACACCATTTTTCCCGTAAAGCTATTCCGCAACTATACCAAAAAGTTTGTAAAAATGTAGTAATTGCGCTCAAAAATGACATTCTGCCCAATGTATACTTAACCACAGATATGTGGACAAGTGGAAGTGGCCAAACCAAAGACTATATGACTGTGACAGCCCACTGGGTTGGTCATTCCCCTTCACCAGCAGAAACAGCAGCAGCATGTACACCACTACGTAACATTTGTCACAGGCAGGTACTCTTTATATCACCGGCATCACTAACAGGCATACAGCTGATAAATTGTTACGAAAACTAAGGGATGTCATTGATACCTGGCTTATACCACTTGGACTCTCCCCATGATATTTCATTTCTGATAACGCCAACAATATAGTGCGAGCATTACAGCTGGGTGAATTCCATCACATTCCCTGTTTTCCTCACACAATAAACTTGTTGGTGCAGAGCTTCCTAAGAAATAACTGTGAGGTGCAGGAGATGCTTTCGGTGGCCCGTAAAATTTGGGACATTTCCGCCATTCTGCCACAGCATATAGGAGATTGCAGCAGTTCCAAGAACAATTTAACTTGTCCTGCCATCAACTTAAGCAAGAGGTGTTAACAAGGTGGAATTCCACCCTGTACATGCTCCATTCAGAGAGCACAAGCCATGACATTGGGAAAGGAGGGGGAATGTATTTCACTCTTGCACAGTGGGGGATCCTTTCTGTGCTGTGCAAGGTGCTGAAACCATTTGAAGTTGTGACGTGTGAAGTGAGTTCAGACTCTGCTAGCTTGAGCCAAGTCATTCCCTTAATTAGACTATTGGAAAAGCAGATTGACAAACTGAAGGAGGAGATGAAATAAAGCAATTTTGCAAAGTATGTTGGCCTTGTAGATCAAGTACATAATTCACTTCGCAATGATCCAAGAGTAATTAAAATCTTGAACTCGGATCACTACATTTTGGCGACTGTGTTTGATCCAAGGTTTAAGACCTACATTAATTCTTTGCTTCAAAATGAGCGAGATGTAAACCTTTGCAAGGAACTATTGGTCAGCAAGTTGTCCGTTGAACTGGGCCTTGGCTTGACGACGTCTCCTCCTTCAGTTTGTCAGGCAGCTGCTGCTCGTAAAAAAATTAATTTTCCAAAGCGAAGCAGGGATGACGCAGGGAGCAGACCACAACAGTTTGACATCTGGGCTGGTTTGAAAGATTTTACCAAAAAATGTGTGACCTTGCCCATAACTCCATCCAATCCGACTATTAACATGCAAAGCATGGTGGAGGATTATTTTCAAGAGGTAATTGATATGGAAATGTCAGACAGTCCCTTTCCTTACTGGGAAGAAAAGCAAGCCATTTGGAAACCCATGTAAAAACTTGCTTTTCAATACCTAAGCTGCCCACCCTCCAGTGTGTACTCTGAAAGAGTATTCAGCACAGCCGGGAACCTTGCCAGTGATCCACGTAGGAGGTTACTTCCAAAAAATGTGGAAAAGATGATGTTCATCAAAATTAACTACATCTATCACGAGGAAGGCCTTTACCATCAAGGACATCCAAGCACTGACAGTTCTCTAATGGCGGATTCCAGCGGAGATGAATTAATAGTCTGTGATGATGATGTACACACTGATGAGGGTGAGGATGATGCTGAAGATGATGATGACAACATCTTTTTAAAACTTTCTATATAAGTGTAGGGTGTAATCTACCCCCAAACAGGAAAGGGACTTGGGGCATTTCGATTTAACGTACAGTCTTTAAAGGCTGCTGTTTTGTCAATTTCACTATAAGTGTATGGTGTAATACACAGACAGACACCAAACTGCCTTTGGCCATTTATATTTAACGTACAGTCTATGCAGGCTGTTTTTTTTCTATTTAACTATATGTGGAGGGGGTAATATACAGACAGTCACCAAATTCCCTTTGTCCATTTCTATTTAACATATAGTCTATGCTGGCTGTTTTTTTTCTATTTAACTACAAGTAGAGGGGGGCATATAAAGACAGACACAAAACTGCCTTTGTCTATTTATATTTTTATTGTACAGTCTATGCCGGCTGGCCTTTTTTCTATTTAACTACAAGTGGAGGGTGTCATATACAGACAGACACCAAACTGCCTTTGCCCATTTATATTTTATTCTACTGTCTATGCAGGCTGGGTTTTTTGCTATTTACATACAAGTGTAGGGTGTCATATAGAGACAGACATCAAACTGCCTTTGTCCATTTATATTTTATTGTACAGTCTATGCAGGCTGCTTCTTCTTCTATTTCAATTTTAATCTAGGGGAATATTATACACCCAAACAGAACATCTGCTTTGGGCATTTGTATTTATACAATTGTCTTTGCAGGCTGCTTCTTTTTCTATTTAACTATAAGTGTAATGTGTAATGTATACCCAAAGACGATGGCTACATTGCCAATAGGCTAAGATGGAGAGGAAGACAAGCAGGTTTGTGTGTAGAATTAAGGACGGCCTACCAGGGATTAAACTGTTTTTTTTTCTAATTTATTAGCTGTAGAATTAACTCACTTATCCAAGAAATAGGTGGAGCACTAAATTAGGTTATTTTAGCCCCTAAAAAAGTGATTTTTAAACAAATTGCTAAACAAAACCAAAACCAAAACACGCAAGGGCGGTTTTGCCAAAACCAAAACCAAAACACGAAGGTAATCCAGATCCAAAACCAAAACCAAAACACTGGGGTCAGTGACCATCTCTGATATACATATACATACACACACACACACATATATACTGTAAAGGAACGCAAATTATATAAATACTAATGTAGGACCTAATATCCACGCAAAATAACATACAATTTTCATTGCATGATGAGTTTTCAGGCATTTTTTATGAAATTTCCTTTTTTTTTATGAAATACAAATGCAAAACCAATGAGACTGGTGTTTGTGCATTTGGCGAACCATAAAGGAGCATTCATGTGAAACCAAGGTATTTTGCAGTGTGCCTCTCATAAATTACTTTCACTGTGTAATTTCCCAACTTACGTATGTATTGTGAAAGAAACACCCCTGCAAAATCATTGATGGACCGTATGAAACTCCCAGGTTACTAACCTATGTGTTTTGATCTTCTGGGAAAATTTTTGGTATTGGGGAAAAAAAGCTTTCCAAAAGCATTGAGTGTTGTAAAAGCAGATCAAGGGTTCCCTGGAGTGAATGGCAATGGATGGGGGCCTCGTTAATTTTTTGTCTTCTGTACTCTGATCTTGAGACAGTATTTATTTATTTATTTATTTTGGAAGTATTTGTCTTCAAATTTAATGCAAAAATCATGTAAATTTAATACAAAAATCAAGGCAGGCAAACATATTTTGTCAATTTTGTGTAGAAAACAAACGTGTCTCTTTACTAGTAATAGTAAAACTTTGCCCACACTTTGTTTCATGATACCTGATTTCCTCCCTTATCCAAAGTCTGTTTTGAGCAGATTAGAAGGGGTCCAATGAGGCCTGATGCTAAATCTCGCTGTGGATGGTGAAAGCTGGCATAGAATCTTGTAAGACACCGTGGATCAGATGAAGCAGGGCTGTCATACTTAGTTACTGGCCATATATACGTTATGGATTCATTTGGGTTGATAGGGTAATCCTTTAACATCTCCCCTGAAAAAACAAGAAACTTGTGATTAGAGAACCACTTGCATTAAAGATATTAATCTTAGAAAAATGTCTGCCCACATGTATTTCTGTTTAATATTTCCCTTATGTATTTGTTGCTATCTAAATATCACTGTAATGGGTAGTGTGGTTTGGAAGTCTCCTATAAAGGACGCCAGGTGTACACACTCTGCTCCTTTTTGCTCAGAGCTTCTACTGGAAAAAGGATTATGTTTAACATGGGAATTCCTGTTCTCACTAGGGGTTAACAAGGATGGTAAAAATATAGTGTTGATATCCTCAGATGATGTATAGTTTTTCAACAAGTCTCTGGGCCAGCCACTAATTGAACAACCTGACATTGGACAGCACTATAACATGTAGGCAGTATATAAATAACTGTCAATAAAATAATTAACTGGTAATAAATGTCCTGATTGTACCCCTATATTATTTAAGAAAGTGTTGTGCTGTCACACACCAGGGTCTTAGCTCCACTTACCTCGTCCAGTGGTGTCAACTCACAGCCAACCTTGCCCCTTCTTGTTGCCTATGGCACGCCTGGGTCCTATGTTACTATCTGTAAACAAACACTCCCTGCTGTTCTGCTTTCTGGGTGCCGCCATCTTTGATTCCATCACATGATCCATTCTGTGAAACCAGTCTCCAGCAACACCGGTAACATGATTCAGACAGTCTATAGGTGCACAGGGCTCATTACTTAAACCTGGAACTGCTGGTTGCATATTGCTAAAACGACTTCATTTTTTAGGTGAACTTCTCCTGCTTATAATTCTGTTCCTGTATGCAGTAATTGCTACCTGCATTTCCAAGTGCTCTGTTTCTGTCTGCAGTATCTGCTATCTGCATTTCCAAGTGCTCTGTTTCTGTCTGCATTATCTACTACCAGCATTACCAACTACTCTGTTCCTGTCTGCAGTCTGCTACATGATTACCATGTTCTCTGCTTCTCTGTGTGCAGAATCTCATACCAGCATTTCCAAATGATCAATTTCTGTCTGCAGTATTTTCTACCAGCATTTCCAAGTGTTCCGCTCCTGACTGCTGTATCTCCTGTCAGCAGTATGAAGTGTCTTTGGTCCTGTCCACGGCATCCTCCTCACACACCTCACTGAGTTCCCTGTAAGGGGTTCCATGTCTGTGCACCTGGTTGTAGGCCTCAGTCCTGTGTGTCCCATAACCGGTTCCAGTCCTGAGTCCACTGCTGCAGTCTTGAGTTCTTTGGTTCAGACTCCAGTTCGGAGTGTCATTCTTCAAAGTCCCCAGTTTCAACTACTCGTCTACCAAGCCAGTTAAGCCCAAGGGTCCTGATCCTTATCTCGAAATCTCTGCATTTGTGACATGCTAGACAGAGACTTCCGGCCATGGCTCTCAACTTCCACGCTTATCCAAAGAGGTGAGTGCTGAATATTCAGTTGCAAATGCCTTTTTGGCAGTTCCATCTCTTTAGTCTAAGTAGGCTCTGTGATTGATGGTTTGCCTCACTTTTGGACATTTCACAAATCCAGGAACATATTTAAAATAGATAGGTAACATAAATTTAGGGGCCAGCCTCTGCCAGTGACTTTTATTTGACATATAGTTTGGACAACTGAATTTGAAATAATAGGTTATTATGTTGATTGCAAACTGTCTTATGCCATTTAAAATAATAATCCACAGAGCCAGGAACTACCACTGTACCTGTAATTATAAACTGAATGGAGCCAGGTACAAGAACAGTGCCTGCGATCAACCTCTGTCTACAGCTTTGTTGTACCGGTAATTATTAACTGCCTGGAGGCCAGAACTAGTGCTGTACTTGTAATTATCATGTGCCTAGAGCCAAAAAATAGCATAGTGCCTGTAGTTACCAGCTGCTCATAGCCAGGAATCAGCACAATGACTGTGGTTATCAGCTGTCAGGAACTGGTGTTGTACCTGTACCAATCAACTGCCTGTTGCCAGGAATGATGCAATGACTGAGTCAATAATTTATATCCCCCACCAACATCTTCAATTGCTATCCCACTAACTTATGCATCAAGTCACCTATTAAATTGCAAGATGATTTGGGTAGGTACATCTATATATTCTGTTTCATGTCATTGTTTGTAACTTACTCATATCATGAGCTCCTAAATGTATAACGCTGCATAACTTTTGATGCTTGAAAAATAAAAGATAATAATAAAAAGAACAACATGCAGCACCACAATCTCTAATTATTACACATACTGCTTTGCACATATCTCAGAAAGCAAAGGTATAAATTGTTTTATTCTTGGTAGCTCATCAGCTGAATAAATTCTTTGACAGACATATTTGTGTGGGACTCTCATTAAGTAACTATGCAAAGATTAAATCTATGTTTGGTTAATTGTACTGATTAATAGCATTTCTAGATAGCATGTGAACCCGACATTCCTTTATATGTATTGTTTGCAAGGCTGTCCATTCAATGTTTTAAAGTATTTGTAAATAATCCTGAATGTGATAGTGTTTGAATAATCTATAACTCTTGGCTGTCAAGGGTCAACTGAATGCACTACTATCAGCTTGAGCAACTAGAATGCTTCAGCGGCTGCAGCAAAAATTCTATGAGAGGGACGACACAATCCTGCCTCCAAAAATTGAGAGCCAAACAGACACAGAACCTGTTTTTTCAGTAAAAGATACCTCCAATCATACAGTCTGCGACCCTCATAAAAGTCCAGACTTGCTTTTGAGCTTACTATGCCAAGTTTTATTATTTACATTCAAAATGCAAGTTGTTTGACATCTTGTAACCTTTCAAGACTATACTCATCACAAGCAGAGCATCTGGAGATTTCTTCAGAGGAACTCTCCCAACACTGTCTGTCACACGCCGGTCTCCCGCAGCTGCCGTCCGGGAGCCGGCGCACTTACCCACCTCCCGACTCCCCGCTCGTCACTTCCGACTGTCACTTCAGCTGCGATACTGCCACAGATCATCGCTGTCCATTCTCCACTGCTTAGTGGTGACTGCCGCAGATCATCGCTCTCTATTCTCCAGTGTACTGCCACAGATCATTGCTCTCCATTCTCCACTCCTTAGTTGTGACTGCCGCAGATCATCGCTCTCTATTCTCCAGTGTACTGCCGCAGATCATTGCTCTCCATTCTCCACTCCTTAGTGGTAACTGCCGCAGCTCCTTGTTTTCGGTACTCCTCTCCTGTGACAACCTTTTGCTATCCGATGCTTCATTCTCTCACACAGCTCACTGGGAACTTCCTTAGAGGGCCGCGACCTGCTGGGTGGAAGCCGCAAAGCCCAAATTCCCTTGTGGGAATCCCTGGCAACAACCTTCCGCTGTTAGACTCCGCGCCTCTAGGAGAAGTACTGCCATTCCCAGCTGAGACCCAGAAAGATCCAATCTATCCTAGTTGGAATGTGACAGTAAGAGCCAGCCATGATGGATCCTGATAGAGATCAGCTAAGGTGTCACGTTAAAAAAAGGGTCGGATCCTAGATCTGCCTAATTTAGCACTACTCCCAGCAAGGCGCGGAGTCTAACGAATGGACAGTGTTCACCAGGGACTGCCGCAAGGTGGTTTGGTCTTAGCTGCGTCCGCCCACAGATAGCAGCCCTCACAAGAAGTATCAGGCGAGACCTTTAGGGGATTGTTGATAGGAGGAACTCAGTAGACAACAGATGACAGCAGGAGTGATGAGATATCAGCTCTGCGGACAATTGGTTGCTCAGAGAAAGTGGCGAAGTACACGATGAAGCGTCAGCTCTTTAGGCAATTGGTATCACAGGAATGGACGAGCGCCAGCTGGTACAACAGGAGTGGTGTAGGGTAAGCTCTGTAGACACGTGGTACAGCAGGAGTGGTGGAACGTAAGCTCTGTAGACCCTGCATCTGCTGAATCCCTGGCAACACGCATTGACTAACCTTCTGTGTACCGAAATGGCTACAGTTCCAGACTCCTCTCGTGTTTGTCTCCTCGTGCCTCTCTACTAAACAGCAAGGTACGTCTGGCTTCCTATTTCTTACAGTTAAGTTGTTTAATATCCAGCTAGACGAGGCCTTTTACTGTGTTCCCAGACCGTTCACCCTACTACTATCTCTCTACCACGCCGATGGGCCAACCCAGGGGCTGCGACCTGCGGGCCCGGCAGCTAAAACCATCCCGCCTTGCGGCGGTTCTTGGAGAAGACCAGGAGGTCTATTAGACTCCGTGCCCTGGGAAGGCCAGTGCCAATACCGGTTGGTAGTTGTCTCCAGTGAGATGTAACACTCTCAAATTCTGGCCTGGGGCAGAGCCTGCTATGGAAGATGTCTTACACAGGTCAAACCTCTTGGAACTGTTCGCACTTCGCTGAATTCCCCCTCCTCCATTCTTCCACCCCAGTATTCCTCTTTCTCAGATGTCTTTAATAAGGTCTTCTCTAAGTGGTTACCTCCTCACCAAACGTGGGACTGCCCTTGCCTGGGAAAATTCCTCCTAGAGATAGAGTCTATCCCCTTTCTTACCTGAGACAGAGGCTACCGCACTTTATATTAAAGAAAATTTACAATGTGGCTTTATCAGGCTCTCTACCTCTCCAGCCGGAGCCGGATTTTTCTTTGTAAAGAAGAAGGATGGAAACTTGCGCCCTTGTATCGACTACCATGCCTTAAACGCCATCACGATTAAAAACCGTTATCCTATCCCATTGATCAACTATTCGATCAGATTAAAGGTGCCAGAATCTTCACAAAATTAGATCTTCATGGGGCCTACAACCTTATCAGAATACGAGCCGGGGACGTGTGGAAGTCGGCGTTCAACACAAAGGATGGCCATTACGAATATCTGGTCATGCCATTTGGGTTGTGCAATGCTCCAGAGTTTTGTTAACGAAATTTTCCATGACCTCTTATATTCTTTTGTAGTGGTGTATCTAGATGACATTTTGATCTTTTCTAAGGATCTCTTGTCTTATCTCTTCCATGTAGCCGAAGTTCTCTCCCGATTATGCAGAAACCATCTTTATTGTAAGCTTGAAAAATGCTCCATTGAAGCCTCCAAACTACTCTTCCTCGGTTACATTGTCTCTGGCTCGGGTATACAGATGGACCCCGAAAAGTTAATTCTATTCTAGAATGGCCTCGGCCTAACACCGTTAAGGCTATCCAGCGATTCTTAGGATTCGCAAATTATTACAGACTAGTCATCTCGGGGTATTCTACTATTGTTGCTCCATTGGTAGCCCTCACCCGGAAGACTCATTTTTGGTCACCAGAAGCTGTTGAGGCCTTTTTATTTCTCAAAAAGGCGTTCTCCTCTGCACCTGTTCTTAAACAACCTGACGTGTCCCCTCCTTTTTTCCTTGAGGTTGATGCCTCTACAGTTGGTGTAGGAGCCGTTTTATCTCAGAGGTCCAGCCATGAAAAATTTCATCCTTGTGCTTTCTATTCTCACAAGTTTTTGTCAGCAGAGAGAAACTACACCATCGGAAATAAGGAACTGTTTACTAAGAAGTTAGCTCTAAGTGCATGGTGCTACCTCCTGTTGGGGGCTTGGCACCCCGTCACCATTATCACGGATCATAAAAATCTACTTTATCTCCAGGCTGCCCAGTGCTTGAACCCCCGTCAAGCTCGCTGGTCGCTCTTCTCTACACGCTTCGACCTTCGTGTTATCTTCAAACCTGGTCTTAGGAATAAGAAGGCGCATTATCCCAAGCTTTTGTGACCTCCGTACCCGAGGACTTCCTTGAACTCCCCATTTTGGACCCTAAATGCCTCAATTCAGTCACACTTTCTCCTTCCACCACTCCTCCTCCTGGAAAGACGTCTGTTCCTCCTTACCTATGGAAGACTTTTAATATGGATTGATGCCTCGCTCTTTGCTGGACATGTAGGTACTCGTAAGACCTTCAAATTAATCTCTCAACATTATTGGTGGCCTAAGTAGCAGTCCGAAGTAAGAGATTTTGTAGCAGCTTGCGCTGTTTGTGCTCAACATAAATTTCCTTTACCCACTAAACTGTGGACCCATATCAGCATAGACTTCATCACAGGCCCACCCGCCAACAAAATATTTACCACAATTTGGGTAATTGTGGACCACTTTTCCAAGATGGCACACTTTGTTCCTCTTATAGGCTTACCATCCTCAGCACTGTTGGCTCAGCATTTTGTGAAGGAAGTTTTTCGTTTGCATGGTTGCCCCGCTGAAATTGTCTCTGACCGCGGAGTTCAATTCGTGTCAAAATTCTGGAGGGCCCTCTGTCTCCTTCTTGGTATCCGTCTAAGATTTTCTTATGCATATCACCCTCAAACTAATGGCCAAACTGAGAGAGTCAATCAAGACCTTGAGACCATTCTCAGGATATTCTCCTCCGCCAACCAGGACAATTGGGTCGACCTCTTATCATGGGCAGAATTTGCACACAACAATTCCTTTCATGAGTCTACTTCAGCTTCCCCGTTCTCCATTGGGTTCGGGATTTATCCTCTCACTCCAGAATTCTCAGCTCTCCCGCCCACCCAAATTCCTGATGTCATTATTCTGAGGAAGGACCTTTTATCTATCTGGTCTCAAGTCCAGAGGGCTCTGAAGATATCTTCCACTCGTTACAAGTTGTTTGCAGACAAAAAGCGTAGAGCGGTTTCTCCCCTGAAAGTTGGTAGCAGAGTATGGTTATCTACAAGGAACATTTGTCTCAATGTGCCGTTCATGAAATTCACCCCCGCTCCCCCCCGCTACATGGGTCCTTATAAGATTTATCTGGTGATTAGTCCTGTTTGCTTCAAATTACAGCTACCTTATGCCCTTTGCAATGCTATTGCCTTTCACATTTTCTTGTTGAGACCCCTTATTATCAATCGCTTCTCATATCCTGTTACTTCTTCCTTCCATCCTGTGCTTCAACAAAGTGATGCAATCAAGATCAGACGGATTTTGGATTCCAAGAATTCGAGGGGAGGAGTTAAGTACCTTGTGGATTAGAAGGGGTTCGTTCCCGAAGAACGTTATTGACAGCACTTGATAAAGCTCCTCACCTCTCTCTACAGCGCTGGTCCTTTAGTCAGATCCCTGGCTTGGAAGCAGCTCCATATACCCTCTGTGCTATCCTGCATTTCTCCAGTGTACTGCCGCAGACCAACTCTCTCCATTCTCCACTCCTTAGTGGTAACTGCTGAAGATCATCGCTCTCTATTCTCCAGTGTACTGCCGCAGATCATCGCTCTCCATTCTCAACTCCTTAATGGTAACTGCCGCAGATCATCTCTCTTAATTCTCCAGTGTACTGCCACAGATCATTGCTCTCCATCCTCCACTCTCCACTCCTTAGTGGTAACTGCTGCAGCTCCTTGTTTTCGGTACTCCTCTCCTGTGACAACCTTTTGCTATCCTGTACTTCATTCTCTCACACAGCTCACTGGAAAATTTCTTAGAGGGAAGCGACCTGCAGGGTGGACACCGCAAAGCCCAAATTCCTTTACGGGAATCCCTGGCAAAAACTTTCCACTCTGTGGAAATCCGTGCCTCTAGGAGAAGTACTGCCAATCCCAGCTGAGACCCAGAAGTGTCCAATCTATCCTAGTTGGAACTTGACACTGTCAAAGCATTCAAAATATCAGCTGCACTGAGAGCACATGGCTTCATGGCTGTGCATGATAGCAAATTTGCCGCCACACTTACACAGCTACCAATTTCCATGTGCACATGTTATAGGCCTATTTCACTATTAAACATTGACCTTAAATTATTTGCCAACACTTTTGCAAACAGGTTAGCCTGGGTCATCACCTCTTTGGTACATCCAGACCAAGTGAGTTTCATCCTTGGTCGCAAAGTGGCTGTTAATATTGAAAAGCAATAAACCTAATTTATACTGCTAATAAAACAACTTTTCTTACCCTGGTGTTGACCTTTGATGCCACAAAAACTTTAGAAAGGGTCTCTTGGCTCTTTAAACATCACACTCTCCAAGTGCTAAGTATTTGGGAACATTTTCTTTGTGGTGTTACAGCCCCATACTACAAGCATTCAGCATCATTTTAAACCAATTGTTTCTTCACCGGGTTGTTTCCTATCAAACATGGCATGAAACAGGGGTGTCCTTTGTTACCCTTGCACTTTGATGGAAGCTCTGGCAGCTAAGGTGTCACGGGCACTAGGAGTTTTACCCAGAATTCACCAGGTGGAATTTCACTTTACCAGAGGCGCGGAGTCTAACACAGTGGCTGGTCTTCTCCAGGAACTCCCGCAAGGGAGTATGGTTTTAGCGGCTGCCACTGTGGCTGGTCACGGCCCTCTGGGAAGTGTGGTAAATATACGGAACTGTACAACTGAATAGGAAAAGGAATGTCAATGATATAAATGCAGAGTCTCTGAACAATGGAAACAATGGTAACACGGTAGACTGATGAGCAGTAATAAAAGGAGGAAAGAGTTCCAAAGTGCATTAGCACACAGGTAGCATACAGCAGACCAATATATGACAACTGGATAAAGTCTATGGAAGGACCAAGCAATAATGCAGCAGGAGAGTCAGCGACTCGCAGATATACTTCAGAGGCACTATAGGCTTTAGTCCTAATAACAGGTACCATGCAAAATAGTAGGGTAAGCAGCTCCTGACATATCTTCCCGCTGGTAAATGTAAAGACTTGTGCAGATGCTGGTATAATACTAGATAGCGTGGAGCGGTCTGTGACCAGTAAGTCTCACCACTGATGTGGAGAGAAGACTTGTCCAGGTGCAGGTATATTACCAGATAGCGTAGAGTGGTCTGCGAGTAGCAAGTTGTACCACTGATATGGAGAGACGACTTGTCCAGGTGCAGGTATGTTACTAGGTAGCGTAGAGTGGTCTGCGGCTGGCAAGTTGTACCACTGATATAGAGAGACGACTTGTCCAGGTGCAGGTATGTTACTAGGTAGCGTGGAGTGGTCTGCGGCTGGCAAGTTGTACCACTGATATGGAGAGACGACTTGTCCAGGTGCAGGTATGTTACTAGGTAGCGTAGAGTGGTCTGTGGCTGGCAAGTTGTACCACTGATATAGAGAGACGACTTGTCCAGGTGCAGGTATGTTACTAGGTAGCGTGGAGTGGTCTGCGGCTGGCAAGTTGTACCACTGATATGGAGAGACGACTTTTCCAGGTGCAGGTATGTTACCAGGTAGCGTGAAGTGGTCTGCGGCTGGCAAGTTGTACCACTGATATGGAGAGAAGACTTGTCCGGGAGCAGGTATGATACAAGGTAGCGTGAAGTGGTCTGCGGCTGGCAAGTTGTACCACGATATGGAGAGAAGGCTTGTCCAGGTGCAGGTATGCTCCAATGTAGCGTGGAGTGGTCTGCAGCTGGCAAGTTGTACCACGATATGGAGAGAAGGCTTGTCCCGGCGCAGGTATGTTCCACAGCAAACAGAGAGCACGAGTAGAAACCGGAAACACCTCGGAGTCACAAGGGAATGAGAACCAAGAACAGGCAACGGTAATAGAGTAACAGGTGCCTTAAGTAGTGAGAGGTGATTGATTGACCAATGAGACTATGAGCAAGGTTTTAACAGTCAGTGGTTTCTGCACATGCTCAATCCTTGGTTAAAATGGCGGACGGCCGCGGCGCAGAACAGACGCCGGCAAGAGAGAGAAGGACCCATGTCCCAAACCAGAGGCACTAACCGTCCGGTGAGTGACATAAGGTACCTAATAACCCAGATATTGCTGGTGTTGGAGCTGGCCCCTGAGAGCACAAGCTTTCCCTTTTAAACTGATAATGTCCTTCAGATAACCACAAAGCCTCACAGCTTCAACTCCAGACTCTCCTAAGCTGCTCAACCTCATTTAAAACAATTTTAAATTCCATTGTCAGTAGCACAAAAGTAAATAACTGGGTAATCACCTGACCAAAACATATGATCAGCTTTTTCAGCAAACTTCCCCCAATTAACTGAGATAATTAAGAGGAATCTGGATTTCTAGAACCACATATATACTTCTTGGATCGGTCATATTGCCATGACTAAGATGAATATCCTCCCCTGACTCCTCTATTTGTTTCAGACTTTACCAATTTGGGTTCCCTCTTTCTTCTTGAAAAATCTAATACAGTGTATATCCAAGTTTTTTAGGTTGGGGCAGAGACTCACGGTGTGCCTCCGCATTCTTCACAAACTTCAAGATGATATACAGAAATACTACCTAGTGGTTCATCTAACTTAATCTGTTCTCTGGCATTCTAATGCTCACACAGGAACCTGAGTGGACATTGAGGCTGACGCACTCAGACTATCTTCCCTGTACTCCCTATTTTGGATGTTGCACAGTCTACTGTCCCACTCTGTTGAAGGATTCCCCCTCATGGAGATTCTTGCTTTCCATATGGTATCATTGCGTTTGACTCCAGGTCTATCAAGTTGTTCTGTCTTTACAGGTCAAATACAAAAGGCAAAGAAGAATGGCCCTTGGAAATGTGCAAGTGGAACAACCTCCTGCTGCACAGGTGGCATGGTTTCAAAAGTAATCAGATGGTGTAAATCAGAGGTTCCAACAAAAAACCTCATGCAAATTGATTAAAGAGGAGGAATCCTTAAGGATTTAACTCCAAAATGGAGTCATGTTGGATCCATCAGATAGACAATACTTTAATGCAATAATAAAGGTTAGAAAGTATGCACAACATTGGAACTGAGATTTCACTGAAATAAAAAATTGTTCTAAATTAAACGTTACTCTGTGATTCTAACTGATGATATTGGAACTGACTTATTGTCATATAATTAGTGGACTAGTTTTTCCAATCTACATTGTGTGAAGAGGCGAGACTAGTATTATCTGTGGCTTCCTATACTGTATACCCCCCACCCCCGAGCACCCAAGCCTGTCATTAGAATTATATAAGCTAGTCAGAGGTCCACACCACACCCAGATAGTTTAGTGGTCATACATACTAAAGGTTTTGATAAGTGTGCTAAACAATTAGCTACCATACATTATGCTATTAAGGTGCCAACATATTGTAGTATTCAGGTCAAAACTCCTCACTCACCATTAACCATTTTACTCCAGGAGACACTACCATCGTTTTCTCAGCAGAGGTTTGGGAAGTGGATAATTGACATCAATGGACATAACATAACAGTCATAAGACTAAGCATGTACTGTCTCAGTTGCTAAACAAAACTGGAAAATGACTACAGATATAAACCACATTCCCCAATATAACAGAGTCATCTGTGTTGAAAGATCCTATTTGCTCATATGTGACACAAGTTTTACAGTGTTAGACAAGACTACAAAACCCAGAGTCTTTTTAGACTCATATCTGCACAACAGGCTGAATTAGAAGCAATAAAGCAAGTACTCTTGCCCCAACCATCAGGACACTAAACTATATATCACAGCAGCTTATAGGTAGAGTGGTCTTCCGCTTCTCATCTACAGACATTGCATGGATTAATTAACAGTCAGAACAAACCCTTGGTGCATATTTAATTTTTAAATGAGTTGTGATAATGGAGCAGTAAAGCATCCTGAGGCTGCAAATAAAGTCCCATCACACCAGAACTAGAATGATCCCCTGGTTTTAGGAAAAAACTCTGCAGATGGAGTGACAAATTTGGTTGTGGTATTGGGGGTTTTCATAGCTGCAGATGCTGTGTCATTTCATTTGGCAGTGCGAAGTATGGTCTGTACTTCCAGATTAGCGTGTTTCAAGTGGGCAGAAGAGATAGCGCTTTAGTAAAAATATAGAAGCCTACGCTCACTTTTTTTTTTATCAGATCATGAATCCAAAAGAGAAAGTAATCCCCTAAATGCTCCAAGGTTACCATTCATTTTTCTTAATTTTTGTAGAGATCCAGACCCTCAATAGTAGTTGTTCTAAAGGGAAGGCTGCTTTGTAAGTTTTCTGCCCTATTAGCAAGTGTGCTACTGATGAATAGATATATTCTCCTCAGTGGAGAGAAAGAGGGACAATAGCCCTGACACCTCACAATTCCTGTAGTATCTTAAATTTGATCCCATAGATCATACAGGTATAACCAGTGCTCTAAGTGGGGCAGTATGTGCTGGTATGACATACCTGCCTCAGGTAAAAAATCAGGGGGCATATTTACTAAACAGCGGGTTTGAAAAAGTGGATATGCTGTCAATAGCAACCAATCAGATCCTAGTTATCATTTGTTTAGTACATTCTACAAAATTACAGCTAGAATCTGATTGGTTGCTATAAGCAACATCTCAACTTTTTCAGACCCCAGTTCAGTAAATATATTCCCAGGTCTCAGAGGTGTGTGTTAAGTGTGTATGTCAGTAAGTGTATGTATCAGGGACTGTGAGGGTCTATGGGAAGCTGCATGAAGCATTAGCAGAGTCTGCATAATGTGTAGGTCCACAGTTAATGTGCTCATCAGCAGGGGCGGGGCCCAGCAGTGTTAACAAGTGACTGGATGTCTTACAATGACAGCACCTTTTTGCAGTGACATAAAGGCAGTGAAAATATTGTTCTTTTCTTTATTACTGTCAAAATGATTGTAATATCTGGGATGTCACTAAAGATTTTTTGTATTGGTAAAAATACATAATTTCCAGGAACAGGGAACTTTGTTTGCTTTTCTCTTCAACTGCACAGTTCTACTTGTTTGTTTTACTTCATGTGTATAATTTTTAGTATGTGCTCTTACTCTGCATGATATATACCATTTTTATTATTACCTTATTATAAATTATTTGGTGGTGGTGGTGGTGGTATTATTTAAAATACATGAAAATAAGAAATAATAATAATAATAATAATAATAATAGACAGGAGTGAGGGCCGAGGTGTTGTGCTCATCAGTGGAGACGGAGAGAATCGCTAACTGGCGTAACTGCACAGCATTGTGACTGGACGGAGAAAATCGCTAACTGCACAGCATTGTGACTGGATGGGTTCCAGTAAACTACAATCTAAGTCAGTTTTCAAGATTTTGTCTAAGTTTGAGGGGTTCCAGCAGGGGACTCTCATGTGTAACGGAGGTTATAATTTTGTGTTAATTCCCTTTTTGGATTTTCTATTGGTGCCTCCTCTTTTCCCTTGACTTTCCAATCTAATAAAGTCTACACTGGAGTTGATCTCTTTTTAATGGGATTTGCCCTTCTATGGTTGGTTGACATTTCTATTTTGAATTTGATGTGATGTCATCTTGCTTAAACCACAGGTGTGGCAATCATTTAGGGAGGAGTGGACATTGAATTTAAACAGCTCACTGTTGTCTGATTTACTAATTACCCAAACATTTAACAATAGATGAGTTTGATAATTCACCGAGGACAATAGTGATCAACTCAGTACAACATGAAACATTTATCGGGGATTATTCCAGAGTCCCCATTGATCAATTGGGCCCTGGTCGATACAGCACTAATTTCTATAAGCCATTTAAATACCTTTTTGACACACCTATGCTCTCTCTGCTAAAATAGCAGTGATCCCCTAGCCCAGTGGTGGGCAAACTTTTTCCGGAGCGGGCCAAATAAAAAAGAAAAACTTTAGGCAGGCCAATATAATTTATTAAAAAACTCAAATATCGAAATATATAATACAAATTTTTGGAATGGGACGGGAGGGTGTTATATAGCAGTGTTACGTCTATAAGTGCAGCGATCGTACAGACACAGCACTTATTTCAGCAGGTTGTTGCAGATCCGTCTTTCTGGTGAGCCACTAACTGACAAAACAGCAGCCAATCGAAATCCGCCTTAGTATATGGCCCAGCCCATCTCTTCTCACATGACTTTCAGTCATTAGGGGGCAGGCAGGTGTTTGAGTGATTGACATATGAAGTGTCCTTTTAGGAAGGAGGATGAAGTGTAATGGAGGAAATAGCTGGGAAGGCGTAAAAATTAAGGTTCTGACACACAGGGTCAGCCCTAATAATTGTATGCATATTTTAATGACATTTTTTAAAATATTGGCGGGCTGGATAGAACCTCTAAGTGGGCCGGATCTGGCCCGCGGGCAATAGTTTGCTCATCACTGCCCTAGCCTGTCAAATCTGCTTCTCAATGTTCAAAGTATAGCTCATAATATCCTTACTTAAGTGGACACCAGACAATGTCTCATCACTCCTATTTGTCCTTTATTACTTTTTATTATGAACCTACATATCCAATCTACAAAGATTCTCTTCAATAATTTCTTTTATTTTTAGGTCCACACTTAAGTCTGAAGCTTTAAATATCTATAACATTTAGAAATGAATAGATATTTAAATTTCAAACAAATAAATCTAAGGATGTATTTCCATTGAAATCAAACTTCCCCTGTAAGTGCATATCATTTCACATTTTTAGTGTGAATATCTTGAATAATCTCAGCTGTCTGAGGGAGCTTAATTTCTCTCCAAGACCAAATTATCTCCACTTACAAGCAATATAAAGAGGGATTTAAATTATTGGAAGCATTTCCTGGTCATGTGCTACTTTGCCATTCTGACAATAAAAGCAAAGTGCAAGCATGAAGTTATTGTGTGTGCATCATCAGAAGGGTGCTCGTGTCATACTGTACAAAGATTATTTTTAAACTGTCATACCTTGGGAACAGGGATGTGTTTAGGGCCTTGGGAAAGCTCCTCACATACCAACTTTTCCTTCTGCAAATTCTAACTCTTTGTTTATCTGCTTATTTTACTTTCTACTACTACTACTACTGCTTACATTCTTTACCTATTTACTACTTACCTTCCTTTCTTTATTTTTGTAATTTTGTTTAAATTATTCTATTGATTTTTTATTTTGCAAACGATTGATCTTATTTCTTTATGATGTTTGCTTTGTACATTAAAATGTGTATATGTTTCATTGTAAAATGTAGTGAAAATAAACAATTTTAAAACATCACTGTACCTGTCAAAGAAGGGCGATTAGAGGTCACGCTGCTCAGGCCTTGGGGATACATGTTATATGGATGACGAGCCATATTCTTAAACACAATCTATCACCACAGAAGCAGAAGATAAAACAATTTGATCAGACATTTTCTTAGTTACATTAAACAAATCAGTGTCACATAGTTGTAGAACATTAATAAAATATATAGTAAAATAATGCATTGAAATTGAATATACAAAGAATATACAATAACTGCATAAAACATGAATGTTCAGCATTATCTATTACATTAGTATATATTATCATATATGCTAAAAAAAACATGTAAAAACATTTAAGAAATAAATTAAAATATCCCTAGATAGCAGTTAATTAAAAGCAAATTCAAAACTTCAATTAGAGAATTCCAACCATATTAATGTGGCTAATTACAGTAGAATAATTTTTAGTGAGAATATAGCACAAAACAAATAGTATAACATTCATGATTGAGAATGAGACCTAAAAGATTGCCAGTCCAGTCTAGCAAAGGAGAAAGAGGACAATTTAATATGATAAAATGCACTTATTCTATATTAAAGTAATCAAAAACCAAAAGTAAATAAATTACTGAAAGTACAGCATAAGCCCTTGTAAAATCCATTATTTGTTTTTCTAGCTATGTGTAGGATGGTTTTATTTATGCATTGTTAATTAAATTATATACACATTATTATGCAATGTGGTATTTTGTACTGTTAATATGATATGTAGTTGACATGGTGCATTGCAATAACTGTGAAAAGCTTGATGTATGTATTTAATTCAAAGGAGGAGTTTAAATATCATCAGTGCAGATAAACCTTTCTAAATAATTTTTCAATGAGTGTACATTTCTAATCTGTGTCACAAAATATTTTTTACAGTACTATTAGGCACCCCTCTCCAGTGGCGGAATAGATCAATCCCGGGCCATCTCTCTGCTTTATTGGGAACAAAGCACGGGTGTCACTTAGTTAACACTAGAATTACCACTGACTAGTATTAGCACAACTAAACAGGGAGGCACACCAGGGGCCCCGCAAGGAGGTATGGACTTGGCTGCGTGAGGTGCGCAGGTCACGGTTCTCCCAGATAGTCACCAGTGCAGTGATGAGAGAAGAATGGTCGGAAAGTCCTGATCAAGCCAACGGTAGCCCAATACAATGGAGATAACCAGGAGAGTAGTCAGAATTGAGCGATGGGTCAAACCAGAACGTGCAGAGCAGTACAAAATGGAATCCACAGGGAAGGTCAATAACAAGCCAAATCAGGAACCAGTAGTAAGCAGACAAGACAAGAATACTGGAGCAATATTATGGCACCCTAATGGTGCTAGAGTGTGCTTTAAATAGAAGGAAGTGTCTCCTGATTGGAGCCTGTGGTTTTGGCGGTCAGAGCAAAGTTGTCCGCCGACAGGCTGAGAAGAACAGCGTTCCGTTGCCTAGCAACGGGATGCGAGCAGCAGGAGAGAGGCATCCATCTCCGGCACCTATGAGGGGTGCGGAGACGGCACCTGACAGTACCCCCTCTCTCTTTTAGGCGCAGACACAAGAGCCTTCAAGAAATTCATCAACAGATGCGGGGCATGAAGGTTTTCTTTATTGACCCAACACCTCTCCTCAGGACCATTGCTCTTCCAGTGAATCAAGTATTGGGGCTTACCGCGAAGAGTGCAGGTCTGTAAAACTTGTTCAGCCTCAAATTTTTCACCCTGGATAGTCTTGACAGGAGGTGGCGAAGAGGCAATGTTGGAGAATTCATTGAGAATAAGTGGTTTTAACAGAGAGATATGAAAGGTGTTATGTACCCGAAGGGAGGGAGGTTACCGGAGCTTATAGGTTACTGGATTGATAACATGGGTAATAGTGAAAGGACCAATATTGCCAGGTGCAAATTTCATGGTTAAGTCTGAGGTTGCGGGTGGTGAGCCACGCTTTATTGTCTACTCGAAGTACCGATAAATTCCTCCAATGGTGATCTGCAAATAGTTTATCGGTCCATAGCCTGCCGTAATTTGCATTGCACTTGGGACCAAAATTGTGTTGGTGGTTGTTATGCGAAGAATTCGCTCCAGAAAGATTGATGTTCCGAACAATAGAACCTGATGTAAGACTCCAAATCCTAGTTGATCAGCTCAGTTTGACTATTGGTTTGTGTGTGGTAACCGGAGGAGAACTTTAGGCTGATACCAAGAAGTTTACAGAATGACCTACAAAATCTAAAGATAAATTGTACTCCGCGCTCAGAGATGATTTTATCCAGGCAGCCATGAAGGCGGAAAATCTCTTTGATAAAAAAAAAGTGCTAGTTTGGAAGCAGATGGTAGTCCTTTGAGATGAATGAAGTGAGCCAATTTAAAAAATAAGTCAACCACCACCCAAATAGAATTGTATCCATGGCTAGAAGGAAGGTCAGTAAAAAAGTCCATACTGACCCACGGGGAATCTAGTACAGGGAGAGGAAGGAGAAGACCTGCCGGAGATCTTCTGGGATCTTATGCTAGGCACAAACCTCGCATAATTGAATTTTTTCTTTGAACGTCAGAGACCAAGGATGGCCACCAATACAAGCGGAAGAGTAGTGTGACTGTCTTCTTGATACCGGCATGCCCGGAGAATCGGGATTTATGAGCCCATTTCAAAACCTTTGTGCGCAAATGGATGTCCACAAAAGAACGGTCATTTGTGGAGTCTTGATGGTGGACTTAGATCCAGAATCCTGGAGGGGTTGATAATGGGTTTGGCCGAGAAGGAGGAACTGGAATCGGGGGAATCGAAAGATCTGGATAGAGCATTATGCTCTAATATTTTTAGTACCAGGGCAGAATGTCAATATCATTTGGAATCTGCTAAAGAATAATGATGGGGAGGATTCAAACATTGTGCAGACTGCAAGTAGGTGAGGTTATTATGGTCCGTGGACACCGTGACAGGAAAACGAGCACCCTCCAGCAGGTAGCGCCATTCCTCTAGAGCAACTTTGATGGGCAAAAGTTCTTTGACATCAATACCATAGTTGGCTTCACTGGTGAAGAATATTTTGGAAAGAAAGCTACAAGGCTTAGATATGCCCCTACCCCCACAGAGGAGGCATCCACCTCTAAGAAAAAATGTCTGTTCTGGTCGGGTTGTCTCAAAATGGTTGCAGATAAAAAAGTCCCTTTAAGGGTTTTGAATGCCTGTACAGCCTCCTGAGGCAAAGATTTGACTTGTCCTCCCTTAAGGGAGAGTAATGTAATGGGAGAAATAAGAGTAGCAAATCCTTTAATGAACTGGAAGTAATAATTGGTAAAGCCAATTAAGCGTTGAGTGGCCTTCAGACCGACGGGTTGGGGCCACTTGAGAATGGCCTCCACTTTACTGGGGTCCATTTGTAAGCTTGTACCAGAGACAAGGTATCTCAAAAAGGGTACCTGAGAGCAGTCGAAGAGACACTTCTCCAGTTTACGGTATAAGTGATTTCTTCATAATCGGGAGAGAACCTCCTTAACATGCCACCGATGCGAAGAGGGGAGAAAATATTAAGTTGTCATCTAAATAGATAACCACCGACCGATAAAGCAGATACCAGAACATTTCATTTACAAAGTCGTGAAAGACCGCAGAAGCATTACAGAGCCCAAAGGGCATGACCAGGTATTCGTAATGCCCGTTTCTGGTGTTAAACACGGTCTTCCATTCGTCCCCTTTTTGTATTCTGATAAGGTTATAAGCACCTCTGAGGTCTAGTTTTGTGACAATTTGTGCCTCACCAATGTGGTCGAATAGTTCCGGGATGAGGGGGAGAGGATAACGGTTTTTCACTGTGGTGGCATTTAATTTACAATGGTCTATACAGGGTATAAGGGAGCTATCCTTCTTCTTAACGGAAAAGAATCCTGCTCCGGCAGGAGAGGAAGATTTACGGATAAACCCTCTTTTTTGAGGTTTTCTGTAACGTATTTAGACATTGCTTGTGTCTCAGGTAACATCAGCGGATATACCTTGCCTCTGGGAATGCTTTTGGCCAGGACGAGGTCGATAGGGCAATCTCAGGGTCGATGAGGTGGTAGGATCTTCGAGGCAGACTTGCTGAGTACATCGGAATAGTCGGAATAAGCCTTGGGAAGAACCACATGGCAGGACATGTTGAGACAAGAAATGGCAGGCTTGGCATGTTGTACTGGTCTCAGGCAGTTCTTGGTACAATAGGAACCCCAGCAGATGACCTGTGCACGTTGCCAATCGAATTGTGGAGAATGGGTCCTTAACCAAGGCAGGCCCAAAATTATTGGGTTTACAGACCGTGGAAGAACCAAGAAACTTATGTGTTCGGAGTGGAGAACTCCTACCTCCATCTGGACAGGACACAAAAGCAATGGAACCATTGGCGACTCTGTTGCAATCTACAGCGGTCAAGGCCAAAGGCTGCGATAAAGGAAGCATGGGAAGACGGAGCTCTGACAAAAGTCTGGCAGCTAAGAAGTTCCCAGCAGATCCCAGAATAGATTGTGGGCCTTTAGGAGACAGCAAAGTAACAGGCATCAGAAACTCAGAATTTTTCAGAGAATAGGGAGTAGAGTAGTGCGATCTAGGGTGGACCTCCCTTCTATCACCTAGGAGGAGGTGTTTCCTGGATTCTTGGGGCAAGTAGAGAGAAGATGTCCAGGTTTCCCACAGTATAGACACAGGCGGTTCCTCTTAAGTCTATCTCCTTCTTCTGGAGACAGGTGTGAATGACCAATTTGCATCGACTCCTCAGTGGACGGTGTGGGCAGCTGAAAGTTAGGTGCCAAGTGTGTGTCCTCTATGGCGAATA
The DNA here is from genome assembly GCF_038048845.1 of Mixophyes fleayi. Classification (NCBI taxonomy): domain Eukaryota; kingdom Metazoa; phylum Chordata; class Amphibia; order Anura; family Limnodynastidae; genus Mixophyes; species Mixophyes fleayi. The sequence goes on from NC_134410.1 coordinate 93,458,041, forward strand.
TTCACCTTGACACACAGAGATCAGGTCATCTAAACTGGAAGGAAGATCACAAGAAGTAAGATCATCCTTAATACGCTCATTTAGTCCTTGCCAGAAAGAAGATATCAAGGCCTCGTTGTTCCACCGAATTTCAGAAACTAGGGTACGGAATTGTACACCGTATTGCCCAGCCAAGAGTGATTCTTGGCAAAGTCCTAGTAGCCCAGAGGCAGCAGAAGACACCCGTCTGGGTTTGTCAAAAACCTTGCAGTAAGTTTCAATAAAGACCACAGAATTCTGGAACATGGAATCATCCTTCTCCCATAAAGGAGATGCCCGGAAAGGAGGGAGATCAGGTGCCAGCTAAAATTGAATAACGCATTAGTTGAGAAAGCCATGACACTTTTGTGGGTCTCCATCATATTTCTCTGGTGAAGGAATACGTAGACTTCTGGCGGAAACTACTGGTGGTGGCGGTAGGAGCAGAGGTAGTGGCAGTTAGAAGTGGAGCTGCCGTACGAGCAGGTAGAGAACTCTGTTAAGAATCCAGGCGAGACACACAGTAGCTGGGCCTGATTAGACTCTTGCTGCTCCACTCTCTGAGCCAGTTGAACCTAGAAATGAGCCAGGGGTCAAACCAGAACAGGCAGACCAGTACAAAATGGAATCCACAGAGAAGGTCAATAACAAGCCAAATCAGGAACCAGTAGCAAGCAGAACAAGACAGGAATGCTGGAGCAGGTAGAACCAATATTCGGGCAGCCTAATGTTGCCAGAGTGTGCTTTAAAAAGAAGGAAGTGCCTCCTGATTGGAGCCTGCGGTTTCGGCAGTCAGAGCACAGCTGACCGCTGACAGGCGAAGAAGAACAGCGTCCCGTTGTCTAGCAATGGGACGCGAGAATATCGTGCATGCGCGCCCAGGACCCAGAAGAGCGTCCTGATGCTACGCAACGGGAAGCGAGCAAGCAGAGAGAGGCGTCTGTCTCCAGCACCTATGAGGGGTGAGGAGGCGGCGCCTGACAAGGGGTCTTGAAGAGAAGGGCAAAGATCGGTCACTCCCCCTGTAGTTCCACTACTTTCCTTTTTAGTATTATAGAATTGCATTCCTGATTATTTTCCCTTCCATATTTTACACAATAATTACAACACAAAAGCCACAACAAAACAAATTGTTTTCTGTACTTGTCATTACTACTCCATTAGTTATCTAGGTGCACAAATACCCAAGTAATTCATTGTTATCTAATTTGGTGTATTTTTCAAATCACGTTGACTGCCACAAAACGCTATCATTTTCTGAGCTTGTAATTAACATCAGAACCTACACCGGCGTACATATACCAAGGCAATACATTATAATATCAACCTGACTATTTTTTTTACAATGCAATGACAGAGATTGTAACATGGACGACAGGAAGCGGACAGGTCTAATCAGCAATGGGATTACTCTGATTTGCGCGTTGGAGTAGAAATATAAATTTTGCAGTGATTGGCAAATTTTGAGGAAGAAATCAGGAACATTGTAGTGAAGTAAATTTGGGAGCTTCATACATCTTAACTCACTATATGCAGAAAGTAGAAAAACACATATTTATTAAAAGAAGTCTGCACATTCCAAAACATTGATACACAAACCTTATTTATATTTTAAATACAACAATGTTTTGCAGAATTCTACAAAGTTAAAATATCATTGAACATGTCTGTAAAATATGGGCTTTTAATAGATATCTTCTTTTTTTTTACCTGGATTTCATCTCCAACCTCTCCTCTAAGCACCGGTCCAAGGATCCCTGTTCCAGGAATTTCTGATGGTTTTAGATGGGTGAATTGGGAGTCTGTAAATTCTCTATACACAACCTTTTTAAATAAGGAACTACATAGGATGAGGAAGATTGAGAAGAAAATCAATGAAAAATAATAGAAATAGACTCATGAAAACAATATTAATGAATGTATTGTAGGCATTAAAGCTCATATTTGTAAATTAGGCTGCAAAATGACTGCTGCACTATTATCCATGCTTTTTTGATCAGCAATTAATTAAATCAATGTGGTTAAGTTATATTAACTATTCAGACTACTATTGAACACAGTACACAGTTCCCAAATCTGTCTGCTCAAAAAGCTGAACAAACATGGTTTGAAAACGAACTTTTAGCACTTCAAGATTACATTATTATTATTATTATTTTTATTAACCTTTATTTACAGAGTGTACACCAAAGTACATGGTATAACAGTACTATACAGTAAACAAATAACACTACTAAGTATATTTACTAAACTGCAGATTTGAAAAAGTGGAGAAGTTGCCTATAGCAACCTATCATATTCTAGTTATCATTTATTATTATTATTATCTATCATATTCTAGTTATCATTTATTATTATTATTATTAATTTTTATTTATAGGGCGCCACTAGGTATCCGTAGCGCCGTACAGGGACAGACAGAAACACGATACAGGGTGAGACAACACGGTACAGTTAACAAAAAGCACAGTAACTCAGAAGCTCAATGTACAGCTAGATGAGAGGTGAGAGCCCCCAGCGGGGTAGAGAGAGGGGTAGAAGGGCAGGAGGACCTAACGGAAGAGACAAAGAGCTGGAGAGCAGAGTTAAGGTGGTGGAGAACAGAAGGAGAGAAGGCCCTGCTTGAAGGAGCGTGCAATCTAAGGCAGGGGTCAGGGGACTTTTTTACCTTTTACCCCCAAATATATTTAGATACGACGACGTTGCCTTCTTGATTTGAAAGGAAGGAAATCATATATTATTAATTATTGGAATTCAAAATTTTATTGAATCTATTCAAAATTTCTTTGAAAGCTTCAACTTCAAAACTTCAGGTTTTAGAGAAATGATGTTGCTTCATTTTTGATACGAGAGCATCATTATTGGGGCATTTTGATATCAGAGCAATTTGGATACAGTCTTCAGCGTCCAATCGATTTCTCTGCTTTGTTTTTATGTTCGTTAGAGTGTAAAATCCTTGTTCGCAAAGGTAGGTTGTTGCAAAAGGCAGCAACTTTTTGACCACCTCCTCATGTGCAATTTTGATGCCTTTGCAGCTGTTGACATCCAAAAATATGACAGATCTGCTTTGTTTTCAAATGCAATACGTGCTTCATTATTGTATCGCAGCTCAAGAAGTGCCTCTGCCAACCCTTGAGGCTCTTCTGGTACAACAGCAATTTCACATTTAAAGGGGTCTACAATCCAACTGACAGCATGTGAATCGGCAGCATTACCCCATTTGGGGTAATTTACCCCTGTTCCCTGACCACTGATCTAAGAGGAGGGTAGGACGGACAGAGACACAATGGTAGGAGGAGGGAATGGGGAGAACGGAGGCTGAGCCGGAGAGCCGGGGAGAGGAGAATGAAAAGGAGGGAGGTAAGAGGGGGACAGGAGGGAGGGCATGAGTGGGAGGGTGGTAGGGGGAGACTGGGAGGAGGTCAATTAGGTGGGGGACTGATATTTAATACATTCTACAAAATGACTGCTAGAATCTGTTTGGTTGTTATAGGCAACTTCTCCACTTTTCAAACCCGCAGTTTAGTAAATATACCCCTACAACTCTCAACACAGTTACTGATGGGTAATGGAGTGCAAGTGGTATATGCAGCTGAAACTGAAACCTATGCCCATTAGTGTGAGCACAGCAACAGGTTTAGAGCCCCTCAGAGAGGCGGAAGACAACGGAGGGATGAGTTAGGTGGCAGAGAGCCCGAGGAGGGAGGTGCTCAGTATAGCTGATGAGCGAAAGTTAAAGGTAATGAGAACAGGATGGAGTGGGTCCTGCTCACTAAAACTTACAATCTAAAGGGAAAAGGCAGACAAATGGTTGACACATGGGGGCTACAGTAAGGGGATACATTATACACAGGATTTAGGATGTGGATAAAACATGAGTGACAGAATGTAACTCATTCAGTGTCTTTATTTTCCCCAAAGATTTTCCACACATTAGGCACCTACCTACCTAGCTTTGAAGCTACCATCTGCTCCTCCTCCATTTTGGTAATAGACTGGAAGTGCGGCACTCGGCGATGATATCACAGCCCAGTACCACACTCAAAAGAAGAGAAGATGCCACAACAAAAGCTAAATAGAAGGTACTAGGACAGCACCTATAGAGTGGGACAACCAAGGGGCACACACCAGCCCTCTATGCAGGCAGAGGCACACACATAAACACATACTAGTTCTGAATGCTTGCAAGGGCATCTGACACATTCTCAGCATGTCTTGGCATTTGATGACATCCTACATACAGATGAATTTTATCTGGAGTTTCATATATATATATATATATATATATATATATATATATATATATATATATATATATATATATATACACATATATGAAAAAAAGGCAGTATTTAACAGAAAATTAGTTTTCACCCCTTGCATTGTAATATGGTTTTGCCCAGAAGACTGAAATAAGATACCTCTTCATTTAAGATCCTTAATGAATCAGGCCCCTACTTACCGATTGTTCACCTGATTGGCTGGATGTCATAATGAGGCCCTACTTGCACACTTGGCTAATTATTAATGGCAGCAATACAGAACTAGTTAGCTGCATCGATCTGCACATATTATGGATTATGTAACAATAAATTATGTCAATTTAAACACATAAAAAACATATACCAATTACCTGTCATCAGACACCCATAATTGGTCCTACCATTTTAGTATGGTCCAGACTTTGGATCCTTCCACACCTCTCCTCTATTATTTCACCACTGACCCCCTTATTTGATAATCCTCTTTTCCCCCCGGGCTTACAAACTGGCCCCTTTAAGACATGGGTGCATGCTGGGATTACACGTGTCGGGCAGCTGATATATTCCACAGGTGTGTCCTCCTTTCTTGAGATCCAGTCCAAGTGGGAGCTTCCGGGATTGGAGATTTGGAGATACCTCCAGATCAAGCACTTCCAGACCTCGGGGTTACCTCGTAATGATATAACTAGAGCCCTCACAGCATTTGAAACATGGTGTCTAGCAGATGGCTCTCTTCCCCACCTGCTCTCCAAAATCTATAAACTACTTATAGAAAACCTTTTTAGCTCCTTACCCAAATTCACCACTGCTTGGCAGCAAGATCTGGGAGAGCAGGTCCGTGAAGCAGACTGGTTAGCCATTTTTGAGACCACACATGCTTGTTCTGCTAGTGTCTCTATAATAGAAACTCATTACAAGGTTCTAACAAGATGGTATAGGTGCCCAGCCCAACTAGCAAACTTTTGCCAGGGTGTTTCTAACTTCTGTTGGAGATGCCAGAATGCCCGGGGCACTACTATGCATATCTGGTGGGGTTGTGAGATACTCAGACCTTTCTGGTCCAAGGTCATGGAGGTCTCTGCTGAAATATTAGGAGATGTTGTTCCTGATAGTCCCGCCTTCTGGCTTCTCAACAAGATTGACGTCCCAATTTCCAGGTTTAAAAAAACATTTTACGTTATCTGATTTAGACTGCGAAAGCAGTGATTCCAATCCACTGGAGATCTTCTAACCCCCCAACCATCCGGGAGTGGTTCCATAGATTGGAGTTTTATAGAGTTATGGATGAGCTTTTACTCTCATCTGCTGATAAATTTACTGAACATTACTCCATTTGGAGCCCATGGCTTGAATTCCAGAACTCCGATAAATTTAATCATTTAAACAAACCAGTTCTCTCACCTACTCTCCTTGCTAGGACTTGAATTGTTTATTTACATAATCTGTACTAGGAAGCATTGCCCCACCCCCCCTTCCCTTTCCTTCCTTTATCCCCGGTCTCTGCCTTTTCCTTTTTCTCTTTTCCTTCTTCTTCTATTATAACATTTATTTGAATGTGTTATTATGGCATTTTGTATTAATGAGGTGGTTTTGTTACCCACTTATGTGTTCTCGTGATTCTCTGTTGAAACTGCCTTAAAAACTTCAATAAAGATAAATATTATTAAAAAAAACATATACCAATATACCTAATAAATAACATTATACCACAATTATGCATTAACTCCACTTATAAGCATATAATAGATCTTCCAGTTTATTAATATCAGCCAATATACCCTACTGATTTACTAACGGCTGATATATTTGTTATTCTCTCTGTTCTATTAATGATACCAGAACCTATGTAAATGAGTGGGTGCTAATTCCAGCTTATCCTAATAATAGTTCTACTTATTGACCTATTTATTATCATTTATTCCTTTATGTGAATAACTATATTGGTCACAGTAAATTATTATCTATGGGCTTCCTGATATAATGTTTGCAATTAAAAGTCAATGACGGGAGTTGTTAGTTATAGTGGTTCCAGGTATAAAAATAATAATGATAATCCAGGGGGTGGCATATAACAACCTTGCCCATGATTTGATTGCACTGGAATTAGGGGATCTATAAAGTGAGGGGCATCACCACAAAACATGTTCTCCCTAGTGCACATCGTGAGACATTTTACTACCGTACCAGGTGTTCTCAGGCAGTCTCCTACCCTGTTACTTAACTGGCTCCACCCTGCTTGGCTTCCAAGAATGAACGAGTTTGGGCATAACCAGGGTGGTAGGACTGTAGTTGCTTTGCCCCATGTGTGTCTCTCTAAGGGTTTACTGACCAATGTGTAATGGAAATGACCAACCCTCCATGATGATTATGTTCCCCTGGGTTTAAAACTCATATTACCAGACATTCTCATGGATTGATAGGTTGAATTCTATATTGAGTCCTCTTGGTGCTGTTGTTTTCAAATTATATATGGCTTCGGTTTCTTCCTTATTTAATTTCTGGATAAGATTCCCTCCTTGCCGAATTGTTAGTGACTTGTTTGATCCTAATAAAGGAAACACCTGTATGAGAACAATTGTGGGTGCCTTTGAAGTGTCTTGACAAATGGTGGTTCTCGAAACCAATTTTGATGTTTCTAAGATGTTCTCTAATGCGCACCCTCACTTTCCTTATGGTCTGACCAACATATTGTCTTCCACATGAACACTGCAGTAAATAAACTACATTTGTAGTATTGCATGCAATGAAGTCTCGAATCTTGAATATTTTACCATTTGAGGTGGATTGGTATTTCATTATTGGTTTAGTGATTCTACAGCTCAGTGTGACACAGTTAGACCATAGACCACAATAGAAAAACCCACTTTTCGGTGTTCTATCTCCCAACCAATTGAGTTTACCAATGTTCGATTTTATAGAATATGGTTTGAAGTCAACGTTCTCTTTAGATCAGGAGCTTTCCTAAATGCTAGTTGTGGGTATTTAGGCAATACGGGTCCTAATGTGTTATCCTGCTTTAATATGTGCCAATATTTATGCAGAGGTTGGCTCAGTGAGATTAATTTGACAAATATATATAGGCTCAGTGGATGTTCTATCTTGTGATTGAGGCTTGTCTACCGCTGCTGTTATGACCTTATATTTTAATAGGGAGTTCCTATCAGTATCTCTGAGCCAGGAGAAGACATTGTTAACTAGATCTTTATCATATTTTCTGTCAACAAATTTTTGTTTCATATTCTCCCTTTGTACAATATAATCTTGAATGTCAGTACAGTTACGTTTGATCCGTGTAAATTGGCTGAAAGGGATGCTGCGCAACCAGTTGGTATGGTGGTTGCTATTGGATAGGATGAAACTGTTGACATCCACAGTTTTTCTGAAAGTTCTGGTTGCTAGATTGTCATTTTTAATGAAAACTTTGAGGTCTAGGAATTCTATAGATTTTTGACTATATTGTGCTGTAAATTGTAAGCCATATTGATTGGTATTAATATATTTAAGGGAAATTTGTAATTTTCTTCCCGGACCCTCCCATATAATCAGCACATCATCAATATAACGCTTCCAGAGCACCAGGTTCTTAGCCCAGCTGTTATTGGAGCAGATGAACTGGTTTTCCCAATCGCTTATGTAGAGATTTGCATAGCTGGGCGCAAAGCTGATGCCCATAGCTGTGCCTTGCAGTTGTAGAAAAAAACGGTCCTCGAACCAAAAGTAGTTGTGGGTTAGGATAAATTCTATATTGGTTAGGAGAAACTCGATTTGATGGCAATTGAGGTAAAATTCTGTGTCAAGAGAGTATTTTGTGCTCAATAAACCCAGGTCGTGTTTGATGACTGTGTACAAAGATGACACATCACAAGTAACCAGCCAACAGCCTGGTTTCCATGAAACCTCCTCTAGAAGTTGCAGAGCATGAGTGGTATCTTTAAGGTATGCCTTTTGTTCTTTATATGCGGTTGTAGAAAGGTATCAATATAGTGTGACAAATTAGCTGTGATGGAACCTATCCCTGAAATAATTGGTCTTCCAGGTGATTGATCCAAGTTTTTGTGTATTTTGGGGAGATGATATATAACCGGAATAATGGGATATGGGTTATGGATATAGTTGTATTCATTGCTATTAATGATCCCCATCTCACGCCCCTTTTTAAGAATTGTAGTGAGTGCCACAGAAAACGGTTCCGTTGGATTGTGATCCAGTAACTGATAAGTGTTAGAATCTGAAAGTAGTCTCACCGTTTCTGCCAAATAATCTGCCTCCTTAAGCAATGCAATACCCCCCCCCCCTTATCAGCTGGCTTAGTGACTATTTGATCCAATTTCTTTAAGGTGTTCCAAAGCTTCCATTTCAATGGCACTAAGATTTGAATGTGGGCGATATTTTGCGCGGTTGACTCTATCCAAATCTGCTAATACCAGTGTTTCAAACTCGGTTATTTCACTACTTTTGGTATGTTTTGGGTAAAATTTGGAGGGGGGTTTCAAGTTAGTATATACATAGAGACCACAGTCAGTATTCCGATGAGATTCCAGTGGGGACTTGAGATAATATTTTTTTAAGGTTAATTTCCAATAAATCGATGAACATCAATGAATGTCTCAAATTTGTTGAGTGTATTAGTGATGGCAAATTTGAGTCCTTTGTTGAGGACACTTGTTTCGGATGACAAAGTGTAATCACTAAGGTTAAAAATACCTATTGGGGTGACATGTTTGTCACATGTTCCTACCTTAGTTTTATGACCTCCCCTTCTCCCTCTTCGAGTAAGTTTAATTTTCTCTTCTGTGTTGTGGGTTTCTTCATTGGTTAGTATCCCAATAAGCACGCAGGATTATTCAACTATCATTTAACCCGTGATGACTTCAATCAAACATTTGGATGATTATTTATACATTAGACATTTATTAGCTTATATGATCCGACATTCCCTATTGGACATATCTATTTATGGCTATTTGTGGGACTTTCATTCCAGCACTTGGCTACAATTGAGCAACCATGTTTTAACCTTTTCTGTTTTTCTTATTGAAAGAATTATGGATTTCATCAATAATGTATGTAATGTATGAGGTACTTAGATGTGCACTGAATTTTTATAGTACAATAGAATAGAGTGTAGCAGCTACACAATTCTTTTATTGCTGTAATTTATTTTATGTACATTTTATGCTAGTGGCATTAGTTTATTAATAAATAGATTCTATCACTTAGGTCTCATTCATTAGCAATCAGAACTTAACTGTAACTGTATGCACTATTGTTGGCAGACAGGCAGGATATCAATTCAATATATTTATATAAAGTCTTTTCATATTATATTTATATTTTAATCAATGAGCTCATAACCCTGTTTCACCCAAAAAAATGCAAGTGAACCAGTGACCAAACTCAAGTTACCCCACTATAGGACTGGTCTGGGGGGTGCATGCTCCCCTGTCCCCCAGCCTAGCCTGTCCCTGGCTGCAACCAGTTCTTTAATACTTTAGAAAGTTCTGCCAGCTGTGAACAAACTGTTTTAACCTGGAGAAAACGACAGTTACAGTAGCGCTGAACTCTCCCTGGTCCCGTCACTCCTATCTGGGCCAAAATCTCAGCTTTTACTTGCTGATAGTCAGAAGCATGTACGGCAGACAAATTAGCATAAGCCCGCTGAGCTTCACTGCTCAAATACGGTGCCAGTTTTTCTGCCCTGGCGGCCAATTAAATCTTGTGGTGGTTCTCACAAAGGCTAAGAGATACGCCTCCACATCATCTGAAGAGGTAATTTTCTGCAAGACTGACGCCCCACACACATCATGTACCTGCCACTTAAGCTAGCTCTTCACGCAAGAGATTAGTATTTTCTATCTGGGCCTCCGAGACCTGCAGCATTTGGGCCTGTTATGCATGTTTCATAGTGGCTACATTCAGCAATGCCCCCTGCTGCTCCTGCTGTATAGTGGCCACATTCACCAAACCCCTCAAGAGATTCTCCATACTAGTGATATGGCGTGTTGGAAAGCAAAATTTTGCTTTCCTAAACATAAACTAAACAGTTTTATATGTGAAAAAGATTTTATGTCACCTGTAATCATTATCATCATCACCATTTATTTATATAGTGCCACTGATTCCGCAGCGCTGTACAGAGAACTAATTCACATCAGTCCCTGCCCCACTGGAGCTTACAGACTAAACTCCCTAAGATACGCACACACACAGACAGACAGAGAGAGACTAGGGTCAATTTTGATAGCAGCCAATTAACCTACTAGTATGTTTTTGGAGTGTGGGAGGAAACCGGAGCACTCGGAGGAATCCACGCAAACACGGGGAGAACATACAAACTCCACACAGATAAGGCCATGGTTAGGAATTGAACTCATGACCCCAGTGCTGTGAGGCAGAAGTGCTAACCACTAAGCCACCATGCTGCCCCATAATTCACACTGCAACAATCAAAAATTTTTATACATTTGCTTTGTGCTTAAGATTTGCATCACCTATACATTTTCCACAATTGCAGCAAATATATTTGTAATGAACAGTGTTTGCACTACTTGCAGCCAATACAAACTAAAACTTTATATATTTGGTTTGTGATTAAGGTTTACAACATCAATGTATTTTTCACAATTGAAGCAAATATATTTGTAGTAACCAGATTTTGCATAACTCACCACCCTGGATTTGTTTTCTGGGTGGACAGCCAAATTTGTCTGTCGTTTAAATATCCCACTTCTAACACCACTTGTTAAAAGCATGCAAAACAAATGATGCTGACACAGGTATGCTGATAAACTTTGCTGTAGTGTATTCAAGAAATGTCAGAATTGCAGAAACAACAGCTCATTTAGTTCTAGCAATTAACATAAACAAACAAAATTATTTACAGCTCCAATGGTTGAATGTAATAATTTGCATTGCGCCTTGTTAATTATGTGAGGGGGGGTGCATGGTGTTTGAGGGGCAACATTTTAAAAAGTATTATAGATATTAAGCTACACAGGGGTTAAGAGAGTGGTCAGTGGAGTGCATGTTTGAGAAAAGCTGGTCCACAGGGGGTGACATGTAAAAGAAAAACTGGTGTGCAGGGGGTAGCATGAAAGAAAAGCTGGTGAGCAGGGGGTGACATGAGACAAAAACTGTGCACAGGGGTGTTACATATGAAAGCAAAGCTGATGCGCAGTGGATAGCATGTGATTGAAAAATCTGTACACAGGGGTGATGATGTGTGAGAAAAAGATATGCACTGGAAATAGAGGTTACTAGGTTTAGAGGAAATCTGAGGAAAAAATTCTTTATTCAAATGGTAGCGGCTGGGAGAGCATGTGACAGAAAAGCTGGAGCAAAGGGTGGTGACATATGAGAGATAAGCGTGTGTGCCTGGAATGATGTGTGAGAAATACTGGTGCACCTTGGGGTGACTTGTGAGGAAAGCTGGTAGGCAAGGGGGATGTGTGATAAAAAGACATGCACTGGAAATGGGAATACTAGGTTTAGAAGAAGTCTGAGGAAAAATTACTTATCAAAATGGTAGTGAATAGGTGGAATAGGCATCCAACAGTGGTGGTAGAGGATAATATAATAGAGCAATATAAACATGTTTGGTTATTATGGACTTAAACAAACAGTGGAAACTAGATAGGCCAAATTGTTCTTGAGTGAAATTTTAGGTTTATAAATTTGAAATTATAAATATTTTCACTTTACAAAGAGCTGTGAAATTCCATAGTCAAAAACCTTATGGTGTAACATGTCCGATTAAGGTTTCTAACACATACACACAATTTAAAATTATGAAATTCTAAAGTGAGAGTTCTATACCAGCACTTCTAATTTTCCACTTCAACACTGATGTATTTACTAGTAAAGTAAAAGCTTCATGCAAATGGATTACTAAAAGTAGTACATAGTATGTTAAACTAGTGCAATGAGTGCTCAAATCAGCATTTACAGATTGACAGATGTTATAATTGAGTTAGCTTTACACTACTGGGCAGTCAGAGGCGGAACTAGCGTACTCCGGGCTCCAGTGCAGGGAAGCGGGAAGGAGGGAACCAGAGCCTATAGCTCGCTAGTTCCCAGTAGCAGCCCTATAATCTCCATGGGCTCTGGTGCATCGTGTGCAGTTTACTAATAAAATATTTCCCAGTAAATTCTTGTTAGCTTTAGGTAGCCTTGAATTTTTATTAAGTCAGCTTAGACCTTGTAAGGAAAACCCAGCAGAGTGGCCTCTATACCAATTAAATGTATTTCAAATATATTGGTGTTTTTTTGTTTGTTTTTTATGAAGTTGCTCTACTGTCTCTTTCTAAGACACTGAGGCCGTAAACTACGATAAAGGTGAACTAAGGAAATGTAATAGTACTGCATGTGAGTATAGCAGTGCACACACAAATCTGTGAATTAGCAGCTCAAACTATTTTGTGAGTAACAGCAATCTCATTCCATAATAGTGTTGAATCAGGAGCTAACCATATTATGTGATAGCAAACCATATTTGTATTGCTCAATGAACACGTCCATTAAGGCTTTGGCCTTAATCGTCCTAATTTCATTGCTTTTTGGAGTTTGAGTGGAAGAAAATCAATATTCAAAATTGGGATAAATGGGCAAAATTATGTGATTTTGAGCTGTTTTTGCTCCTATATTACTACTTAATTGGGAAACCCACCGGTAACCTCCTTAAATTAAACTACAATGTAATTACTAAATTGCTTTATTAACAGAATTCAATAACTTTTTTATACACTACATTACATGTAGAAATGTTAACAACAGAGTATAATTAATAAATATATTATAAATCACTATATTAAAGGAACCAAATAATTTCTTATACACTACATTATATGTATAAGTTATATGTCAAAGTTACATTGCTGGGCATGGTCAACTTTAATTTTGATAGATGCCTCTGTTTTCACTCAAGATAATGCAACGTAAAGCTGTCCATGTGTAAACACTGGTTCTAGTAACCACAGGCCAACCTTTTCTACTTGTGTAGGAAAGTCAACTATTGGCCTATCTGAATTGCTTGTTTTACATATATATTTCTTACCCTTCAGTAATATATATATATATATATATATATATATATATATATATATATGTAAACAATATAGATATGAAAGCTCCTGGCGCTGTATATTTGATAAGATATTTGCAATTTTCATATGAAAGAAAGTCCCATATGTACATGTGGCAGCACCACTTCAAAAAACTGGTAGGTCAGTCCAGAAATAGAAGGAATAATATAACAGATAGATATGAAGTAGGCGCCTTCTTTGGATAGATGTATTCAAAAATATGCTGGCACAATTACCGGAGTCCTGGAATTAGATGATCATAAAAAAGCAGGTAGGAGAATAATACCAGACCCTCCAGCCAGAAATCGCAGCAATAACTCAATGCGTTTCGTCTCTGATTAATAAAGAGACTTCATCAGGATAAAAATGAAGTGTAATATCAGATATATTACACTTGAGTTTATGATCATCTAATTCCAGGACTCCGGTAATTGTGCCGGCTGGAGGGTCTGAGATATTGATACCATTCTATTATTTGGTGATTTTTATGCTATATGGTCCAAGGATTCTGGTAATTAGGCCGGCTGGCGGGTCTGATATGTAGCTATATATGTGCTCCTATTTTTTTATACTCATTATTACCTCTGTTTATGGCATGAGATATATATATGCCTGAATATACTATTGACATCTGAAACTGCAATACAGATGCATTTTACTGTGGCTTTATGAGAGATCATTAAATGAATTTTTGTTATTAAGCATACAAAAATTTTTCTGTCATCTTTACAAATCCAAGTAACATCTGGACAAGATATTTTGAGACAAAGTTTATTACATCATATTGTTCTGGTACGCATATTACTATTGGGACGTTTATTCAGAGAAGTGTCTCATATATATATATATTGGAAGATAATGCACTATTGTGCAGTTGTGTTTGTTTTCTCTTTGGCATCAATGTAATACGGATCCGATATCCAGAAGAAGCATCTACTGAGAGATCCAGTACCAGCGACTACAAATACAGATAAGCATACATTTATATATTTCTGGTACGCAGATTTATTACAGAGTATATTATGATGGAATATTTCCAATTTAAAAAGGTTTTACACTATTCTGTGTCGTTTTCCATTTTTATGTGTGAGTACCTGATCTCCCAAGACATCTATGAAAAGACACCTAGAAGAACCATCTATGACCTTTGAAGTGTCTGGTATCCTCAACATTCTGGTACGCATATTTTTGAATACATCTATCCAAAGAGGGCGCCTACTTCATATCTATCTGTTTTATATATATATATATATATATATATATATATATATGTACTCCATCTACTATCAGTGCTCAGGATCTTGCTTCCTACTTCAAGGACAAGATTGACAAGATGTCACTCACCGGACTGTGAGTGCTTCTTCCCGGACATTTAGGAACCGTGGCCGTCCTCCATCCTGAGGGACTGCGCATGCGCAGCCCTTTCTATACCTCCAGTGTATGTTCCTTTAACTTAATTGGCAGATCAGGCAACCTCCCTATATTAAGCACCTGTGGTCAACACCACGTTGCCTGATCTTGGAGTCTCATTCCCCATGAGTCTCTGAAGGTGTTCCTGTGTTTCCTGTTTATTCAGCCCTGCTGATTCTGTGGTTTCCAAACCACTTCTACCTCTGTGGTTTCCAAACCACTTCTGCTACTGTGGTTCCCATACCACTTCTACCATCTACTGTATCATCGTGACTGTGAGCTGATTCCTATCCGCTGCCTCCGTGCACTACAGTCTTCTAATCACTTCAACTCTACCAGGTATCATTGGGACTGTTAGCTGATGCCTATCCGCTGCCTCCGTGCATTACAGGCTTCAACCACATCCACTCACCTGTTCATGATTGTGACTGCCAGCTGATTCCTATCCGCTGCCTCCGTGCACTACAGGCTTCAACCTGCTACTCGTCTGTGTTTCATCATCGTGACTGTTTGGCTGATTCCTATCCGCTGCCTCCGTGCACTACAGTCTTCAACCTGCAACTCGTCTGTGTTTCATCGTGACTGTTTAGCTGATTCCTATCCGCTGCCTCTGTGCGCTTCAGTCTTCAGTCCTTGTCTACTCTACCGTGTTTCCTTGAGTCTGCTGCCACTATTGCTACCCGCTACTCTCCGTGATCATCTGCTCCAGTTCAACTCTGCTCCGGTGTCCCATCGTTACTGCACCTGCTGGTTGCTATTGGTTACCTCCGTGTTCCCGCAGAGACCCGCTGCTGTTACTTCTCAGCGCTACTCATCCATCTACTGCTGATCCGCTCTCCACGCCTTCCTGTGTTCCCTGCTGGTCTACCTACCTGTGCGCTGCACCTGCTAGACCCCTGCTTCACCCATCCAGGGACTTGTATCCTGCTGGCCTCCTGCCCTTCAGGTATCTCTGCACTCCTGTCTGACTGCCTTCTCCTGAACCACGGTATGCATACTTCCCATTGACTGTGCTGTGTATTGCATACCTTGCTGGACTGTGTTGGTTCTCCTCTGGAGTGTACTATCCGCTGAGTCTATTGCCATCATTGACTGTGTTATCTTATGCCGGATTACTTCAAGAGACTTTCTATATTGGCAGTGTTGTTCAGTCATTTATACATTTATATTGTGCATATTACTGTGGATCAAAGTCAAGGTGCCCGTGTATATATTGTGTTGCAGTCTCTCCCCGTGCACCTCCTCACATATATATTCAGTAGTACAACTTGCTAGTGGCAGACCACTGACTCCTGTTTACAGTTTCACCTGTTCCAGTATCCTCTCACATAGCAGTGGTACAACTTGCTAACGCAGACCACTGACTCCCCGGATACCTCCACTTGGATTCCATTCCTTCACTCTGACAGCGGTACAACTTGCTATCCGCAGACCGCTGACTCTCATCACCTCCTCGTTTCTGTTGGACATTCCTCCTCACTATAGCAGTGGTACAACTTGCTACCGCAGACCACTGACTACCTTCATATGTCCTTTGTCCATACAGTTCCTCGTGTATTACTACCTCCATATTGCCAGTGCTGCTAGTCATAGACTTTCCTGAGCATCTCATCATCTGCTATTTCCTGTTCCGTGATCACCCTGCTACCAGAGTACCATATTACCACCTATACTGCTCTGGTAAGCCTATCACCTGGTGATCCCTGGGTAAAGACTCCTAGTGCCCGTGACAGTAAGATCAGGCCATGACAGACCCAGATACGGAACCTACTGCTAAAGAGATGCTGCAGCATCTGGTCAGCCGTGTGGAGCAACAGGATGCTCGCCAACAGCTGTTACTTCAATGTTACCAATCGTTAACCTCCCAAGGAACATCTGGACAGACTGTTACAGCTAGTATTGAAGCTCCTGTGCTTTCCTCCGTTTCCCCAGTGCCATCCCAGGTGTCTACAGCTCCTACGCTTCACCTGCCTACTCCGTCAAAATATGACGGGGACCCCAAAACTTGTAGAGGTTTCCTTAACCAATGTTCAGTCCATTTTGAACTCCAACCTCAAAATTTTTCTACCCATCGTTCCAGAGTGGCCTATCTTATCTCATTGTTTTCTGGACAAGCCCTGGCTTGGGCCTCCCCTCTATGGGAAAGAAACGATCCAATTCTACAAGATAGTGCCAAATTCATTTCCACGTTCCGAAGTGTGTTCGATGAACCAGGTCGTGTGACCTCCGCTGCTTCCAGCATTCTTCGTTTGCGACAAGGCTCCCATACAGTAGGACAGTATGTCATTCAATTTAGGATCTTAGCCTCTGAACTTCAGTGGAACACTGAAGCATTAGTTGCCGCCTTCTGGCAGGGGCTCTCCGATAAAATTAAAGATGCACTGACTACCCAAGAGCTTCCTTCGTCACTAGAAGATTTGATCTCTCTTTGCCATCGTGTAGACATGAGATTTCGTGAAAGAGAATCTGAGAAAACAACTTCTGCTAAAGCACCTCTTCGTTTAAACCCTCAATTTCGTCCAGTTTCACCTTCTGTGATTCCCATGGAGATAGGACGTTCCAAATTATCTTTAGAAGAGAGGAAACGAAGAGTAAAGAATAGACTCTGTATCTATTGTGCTGATTCCACACATATGCTCAGTTCTTGCCCTAAGAAATCGGGAAATGCCAGGCCCTAACTAGTTCTGGAGAGGTGAAGTTAGGGTCCCTGGAGTCCTCTCCATTGTCTATGAAATCTAAAGTCTGCGCTTTCGATGTTACGATTTCCTTTGCTACCAAATCCTTTGAGTCACAGGCATTGATTGATTCCGGAGCAGCAGGAAATTTCATTTCTAAATCACTAGTGAATCAATGGTCCCTACCAGTGATCACTTTAAAAACACCCATTACTGTGACGGCTATAGATGGATCACGTCTCATCAATGGTCTCATCACCCAGAGTACGTCTCCAGTAACCCTTCAGATTGGTGTACTACACCATGAAGAAATTTCGTTTTTAATTCTTCCTGTTACGACAAGTCCGATTGTCTTAGGCCTTCCATGGCTTCAATGTCACTCTCCCCAGATTGACTGGCGCACCCCTCAAGTTACGTCTTGGGGGCCTGAATGTCACCATCGTTGTCTCTCTCAAGTTATTCCTCTTAAAGTACAGCAATCTTCCATCTCATCTTCCTCCCCGGGACTCCCTCCTCAGTATGCTTCATTTGCCGATGTGTTTGATAAAGCTCAGTCTGAACGTCTTCCTCCTCATCGTTCTTGGGATTGTCCGATCGACCTTCTACCTGGCAAGACTCCTCCCAGGGGCCGGGTCTATCCTCTCTCGTTACCTGAAACTCAAGCCACATCTGAGTACATACAGGAGAATCTCCAGCGTGGGTTCATTCGACCTTCCACCTCTCCCGCTGGAGCTGGGTTCTTCTTCGTCAAAAAGAAGGATGGATCATTACGCCCTTGTATAGATTTTCGTGGACTCAACGCCATTACTATCAAGAATCGGTATCCCATTCCGCTGATCACTGAGCTATTTGATCGCATCAAGGGAGCTCGGATATTTACTAAGTTGGATCTTCGTGGTGCCTACAATTTAATTAGAATCCGTTCCGGTGACGAATGGAAGACCGCGTTTAACACCAGAGATGGGCATTACGAATATTTAGTAATGCCCTTCGGGCTGTGTAATGCCCCCGCGGTTTTCCAGGGTTTCATCAATGAGATCTTTCGGGACTTATTATATGTATGTGTCGTTGTCTACCTGGACGACATATTGATCTTCTCACAGGACCTGCCTTCTCATCACCAACATGTGGCAGAGGTCCTCTCCAGACTACGGAAAAACTCGTTGTTCTGTAAATTGGAAAAATGTTCATTCGAGTTACCCCAGATTCCATTCTTGGGGTATATAGTTTCCGGAGTTGGCCTGAAGATGGATCCAGACAAAGTAAATGCTGTACTACATTGGCCTCAGCCAACTACTCTTCGTGCCATCCAGCGTTTTTTAGGTTTTGCCAATTACTATAGACGCTTCATTCAAGACTTCTCATCCATTGCATCTCCCATTGTGGCCTTAACTCGGAAAGGGGCTAATACTAAGCAATGGTCATCTGAGGCTCTCCAAGCCTTTCAAATCCTCAAAGAGTCCTTCTCGTCTGCTCCCATTCTGCGACAGCCTAATGTGACACTCCCCTTCTTCCTAGAAGTAGATGCCTCTAATGTGGGCTTAGGAGCTATTCTCTCCCAACGCTCGGAGCAACAAAAATTACATCCTTGTGCCTTCTACTCTCGGGGTCTTCTGCCCGCAGAGAAAAACTATACTATCGGGGACAAGGAGTTGCTGGCCATCAAAGCTGCATTAGAGGAATGGAGATACTTGTTGGAAGGAGCTCGCCATCCGGTGACGATCTTCACGGATCATAAGAACTTGTCATATTTGCAATCTGCTCAATGCTTGAACCCTCGTCAAGCAAGATGGTCTCTTTTCTTTTCCCGTTTTGAATTAATTATAACCTTCAAACCAGCTGCTAAGAACAAGAAAGCTGACGCTCTATCTCGAGCTTTTTTGACGTCCTCTGATGTAGAAGAGGTTCCCAACCATGCTATTCTAGACCCCAAATGTATTTCTCTGGCTGCTTCATCCACCAAAATGCTACCATTTGGGAAGACCCTCGTGCCTCCTACTCTGAGGAGGAAAATCCTTTCGTGGTTTCATGCCTCTCGTTTTTCTGGACACGCCGGTGAACATAAGACCTTTGAGATTCTCTCTCGTAGTTACTGGTGGCCTTCAATGAGGAGAGATGTCAAAGAGTTTATTGCTTCCTGTGATTTATGTTCTCAGTTCAAATCCTCCCGCAGAACTCCAGCAGGGTTGCTGCGACCACTACCCATTCCGTCCAAGCCTTGGACCCATATTAGTATGGATTTCGTTACTGATTTGCCACCAAGTAAGAATCACAATACTATTTGGGTAGTGGTAGACAGATTTTCGAAGATGGCTCATTTCGTCCCTCTGTCCGGTTTACCTTCCTCGTCTACTCTGGCTGAACATTTCATTAAAGAAATCTTCCGCATCCATGGATGTCCGTCTGAGATTGTGTCAGATAGAGGAGTACAATTCGTTTCCAGATTCTGGCGGGCCCTTTGTAAAACCTTGGGCATACGATTAGCACTCTCATCGTCTTACCATCCGCAATCTAACGGACAAACGGAACGAGTCAATCAAGATCTTGAGACTTTTATTAGGATGTTCTCTTCAGCCAACCAAGACAACTGGGTAGAATTGCTCCCTTGGGCTGAATTCGCCCATAACAACATGTACCATGAGTCATCATCCAAAACTCCATTCTTTGTGGTCTACGGTCACCATCCGTCTTTTCCGGAATTTCCTGCCCTCCCGCCCACCCAAGTTCCTGCTGTGGAGACTGCTTGTCAGACCTTCAAAAATATCTGGTCTCAGGTCAAAACCTGTTTAAAGAAGACATCTAACAAATATAAGTCTTTCGCAGATAAGAAGAGGCGGGCTATTCCACCACTAAAAATTGGAGATCGTGTCTGGTTATCTACCAAAAATATTCGTTTGAAGGTTCCATCTATGAAATTCGCCCCTCGTTTTATTGGTCCATATAGGATCATTCAAGTTATCAATCCAGTATGTGTTAAACTTCTTCTTCCTAAGAATCTTCGGATCTCCAATGCCTTCCATGTGTCCTTGCTCAAACCTCTCATCATCAACCGTTTCTCGACTCCTTCCTCAGCACCGCAGCCAGTTCAAGTTCATCAGGAGGAGGATTTCGAGATTACTGAGGTATTGGATGCAAAAATTTCGCGAGGAGTCCTCCGTTTCCTCGTTCATTGGAAGGGCTTTGGTCCTGAAGAGCGTTCATGGATCAAAGCTGAAGATCTTAATGCTCCTGCCCTTCTGAAGAAGTTTTATTCCAAAAATCCGGACAAGCCCGGTTCCAGGCGTTCTGTGCCCACCTTTAAAAGGGGGGGTACTGTCACTCACCGGACTGTGAGTGCTTCTTCCCGGACATTTAGGAACCGTGGCCGTCCTCCATCCTGAGGGACTGCGCATGCGCAGCCCTTTCTATACCTCCAGTGTATGTTCCTTTAACTTAATTGGCAGATCAGGCAACCTCCCTATATTAAGCACCTGTGGTCAACACCACGTTGCCTGATCTTGGAGTCTCATTCCCCATGAGTCTCTGAAGGTGTTCCTGTGTTTCCTGTTTATTCAGCCCTGCTGATTCTGTGGTTTCCAAACCACTTCTACCTCTGTGGTTTCCAAACCACTTCTGCTACTGTGGTTCCCATACCACTTCTACCATCTACTGTATCATCGTGACTGTGAGCTGATTCCTATCCGCTGCCTCCGTGCACTACAGTCTTCTAATCACTTCAACTCTACCAGGTATCATTGGGACTGTTAGCTGATGCCTATCCGCTGCCTCCGTGCATTACAGGCTTCAACCACATCCACTCACCTGTTCATGATTGTGACTGCCAGCTGATTCCTATCCGCTGCCTCCGTGCACTACAGGCTTCAACCTGCTACTCGTCTGTGTTTCATCATCGTGACTGTTTGGCTGATTCCTATCCGCTGCCTCCGTGCACTACAGTCTTCAACCTGCAACTCGTCTGTGTTTCATCGTGACTGTTTAGCTGATTCCTATCCGCTGCCTCTGTGCGCTTCAGTCTTCAGTCCTTGTCTACTCTACCGTGTTTCCTTGAGTCTGCTGCCACTATTGCTACCCGCTACTCTCCGTGATCATCTGCTCCAGTTCAACTCTGCTCCGGTGTCCCATCGTTACTGCACCTGCTGGTTGCTATTGGTTACCTCCGTGTTCCCGCAGAGACCCGCTGCTGTTACTTCTCAGCGCTACTCATCCATCTACTGCTGATCCGCTCTCCACGCCTTCCTGTGTTCCCTGCTGGTCTACCTACCTGTGCGCTGCACCTGCTAGACCCCTGCTTCACCCATCCAGGGACTTGTATCCTGCTGGCCTCCTGCCCTTCAGGTATCTCTGCACTCCTGTCTGACTGCCTTCTCCTGAACCACGGTATGCATACTTCCCATTGACTGTGCTGTGTATTGCATACCTTGCTGGACTGTGTTGGTTCTCCTCTGGAGTGTACTATCCGCTGAGTCTATTGCCATCATTGACTGTGTTATCTTATGCCGGATTACTTCAAGAGACTTTCTATATTGGCAGTGTTGTTCAGTCATTTATACATTTATATTGTGCATATTACTGTGGATCAAAGTCAAGGTGCCCGTGTATATATTGTGTTGCAGTCTCTCCCCGTGCACCTCCTCACATATATATTCAGTAGTACAACTTGCTAGTGGCAGACCACTGACTCCTGTTTACAGTTTCACCTGTTCCAGTATCCTCTCACATAGCAGTGGTACAACTTGCTAACGCAGACCACTGACTCCCCGGATACCTCCACTTGGATTCCATTCCTTCACTCTGACAGCGGTACAACTTGCTATCCGCAGACCGCTGACTCTCATCACCTCCTCGTTTCTGTTGGACATTCCTCCTCACTATAGCAGTGGTACAACTTGCTACCGCAGACCACTGACTACCTTCATATGTCCTTTGTCCATACAGTTCCTCGTGTATTACTACCTCCATATTGCCAGTGCTGCTAGTCATAGACTTTCCTGAGCATCTCATCATCTGCTATTTCCTGTTCCGTGATCACCCTGCTACCAGAGTACCATATTACCACCTATACTGCTCTGGTAAGCCTATCACCTGGTGATCCCTGGGTAAAGACTCCTAGTGCCCGTGACACAAGATCAGACTAGAAATGGTATCCTCTTCCTCAACAAGCCATCAGCTCATTTCCTTCCCACTACCCTCTGACACCCTTTCTTCATTTGACCCCACAAATGAAGAGGAAATTTCTACGCTCTTCTTATCTTCCTACTCTACCTCCTGTCCTCTTGATCCTATTCCCTCGCAAATTGGTAGATCCCTATCTTCTGTGCTCATTTCACCTCTAACTCAAATCTGTAATCTCTCACTCTCTACTGGCATCTTTCCATCACTATACAAGCATGCAGTGATTACTCCTATTCTAAAAAAACAAAACTCCGACCCAAACTCTCTCTCAAATTACCGTCCCATCTCTCAGCTCCCTTGCCCCTCCAAGCTTCTAGAGAGACTTGCCTACTTGCAAACAACCTGTTGGATCCTCTTCAGTCTGGCTTTCGTTCTCAACACTCCACAGAGACTGCGCTGACCAAGGTTGTTAATGATCTGATCACTGCTAAGACTGAACGCCATTACTCTCTCCTAATTCTCCTTGATCTCTCGGCTGCATTTGACACCGTTGACCACTCTCTTCTCATACAAACGCTGCAATCCCTAGGTCTTCAAGACACAGTTCTATCCTGGTTCTCATCTTACCTCTCTAATCGCTCTTTCACTGTTAATTTCTCTGGAGCCACCTCTGCTCCGCTTCCCCTATCAGTTGGAGTACCACTCGGTGCTAGGTCCTCTGCTGTTCTCTATCTATACCGCTTCTCTTGGAAATCTAATAAGTTCCTTTGGCTTTCAGTATCATCTCTATGCGGATTATACCCAAATCTATCTATCCTCTCCTGATATCTCGACATCTGTGTTGTCCCGTGTAACTGACTGTCTTTCTGCCATTTCATCTTGGATGTCCTCTCGTCAACTCAAACTTAATCTTTCTAAAACAGAGTTAATAATATTCCCACCCGCCAACAAGAGCATACCTGACATTTCTATCTCTGTTGATAACATGACCATAAATCCCACCCCACAAGCTCGCTGCCTAGGTGTAATCCTTGATTCACGCCTATCCTTTGTTCCCCACATTGACTCTATATCTAAATCATGTTACATACATCTAAAGAACATTTCCAGAATCCGCACATATCTCACACAAGACACTGCTAAAACCTTAATTCATGCACTAATCATCTCCTGCATTGACTATTGCAATTCCCTCCTTACTGGTCTTCCCAAAAACAGACTCAAACCCCTAAAATCTATTTTGCATGCTTCGGCAAGACTGATTTTCCTTGCAAATAGCTATTCCTCTGTTGAATCACTCTGTATGTCTCTACACTGGCTGCCTGTCTTCTACCGAATCCAATATAAAATACTTTTACTAACCTACAAGGCCATCAACAAAGCTGCACCAACATACATCTCCTCTCTTGTCTCAAAATATCTCCCAACTCGGCAACTCTGTTCTGCAAAAGATCTGCGTCTCTCATCCACCCTCATTACATCCTCCCATTCCCGGTTACAGGACTTTTTTCGGGCTGCACCCACTCTATGGAACTCTCTCCCTCACACAATAAGACTCTCCTCTGTTCTACAAACTTTCAAGCGTTCTCTGAAAACCTACCTATTCAGACAAGCTTATAATATTCCTCAACCACCATCTTAACCTCACTACCTTTAGCCTGTTACACAATTTCACACAAGACAATTACCCCCGGACTAACATTGTTGTGTGACAGGATCATTTAGCTTATGAGTCACCTTACCTTTGCAGTCTGGCTGGGCCAAGATGCAAAATGTATACTTAACCTCATGTGTCAATCTCCCATTGTCCCATAGATTGTAAGCTTGCGAGCAGGGCCTTCTCACCTCTTTGTCTGTTTTACCCAGTTTGTTTATTAGTTTATTACGTTTGTCCCCAATTGTAAAGCGCTACGGAATATGTTGGCGCTATATAAATAAATGATGATGATGATGATATGTAAAATTTATACATTCAATATTTATATTAATTCCATATTAATATACATGGGACTTCAGGATTGCCTCCGCCTCAAGTTTCAGCCAGTCCCCTTTACCCTGGGTTTGTGCAAGGTGAGGGTTCCAATCCCACCACCAGCACATTTTCAGGTCCCCCAGAGGCACGAGCACCTCAGGCTCCAAACACCATCGGTCTTCCAGCATCAAACCTCAGGGACATTCACTGTGTCCCAAAACAACTGTACTAGGTCAGACACTACACTTGAGCTTAGCCAAAGGGACGAATCAAAATTGACAATTTAATCTCAAACTGGATTTACTAGTTTACTAGTAGCATAAACAAATATTTATAAGTAGATCAAAATATTTGAAAGCTCTGCTCTTGTCAGGCGATGATCTGATGTCTTGCACCTACTTTGTGCATGTGCATTAGGATTTATAGGAAACTGCATGGAGAAAATGGCACCACCTACATGGTTGCAAAAAGTTTTCCTTGCTGAGTGAGGATTAAGAGCATGAGTACGGCAACCTTTGTACCAACATGCAAAAATGAGATTTCATCTTGCAGGACAAATAAGAGCTATGGAAGTGACACAATTACAGGAGCAGACCACCTTATTCTTCCTGTCCCACCAGTCCCAGTTCCAGTCTCACCACAAGAGCATTTACAAGTCACCTCCAGGCCCTGTCATTGTCAACATCAACATTTATTATATAGCACCAGCAAACAGGGCCGCCATCAGGGGGGTACAGGGGGTACCAGCGTATGGGGCCCGGGCTCACCAGGGGGCCCGCTCTCCTCTAATACCAGCGTCCCCACTGCTGCATTGATCCTGGCTGTCACAGCCAGGCAGCTTTCAAACAGAATCGCAGGGGAATGATCGTTCCACCCCTGCGATCATGTGATCCGCCCCCTCTCCCTGTCAGCTGACCTCACACTGAAGTTCCTGCCGATGATATAGGGAGAAGCAACAGAGAAGCTGCAGCCTTCAGGAATCAACATGTAGGTAAGTATTTTTTATTTTAAAACAGATAGAGGTACTTAATGGAGGGATAAAGACAGCTAGGAGTTACACAGAGAGAGAACTGGCTTAAGGGCTGAGCACACAAAGGGAGATTTATTGTTCATATGCAAACCCAGGACAGACTAAGACCCCACTTCCATCTGTTAGTGAGGTTATTTCTGGGTTCCTGTATGTACACCACTGAAAAATCATACACACCACTGCCTGATACATGTGTCATTATTAATCAGAAGTGTAGTTATCCAGAGGGTCAGGTGTGAGAGTAGTTTATAAGTGATTCATACTGTATACTGAATTAACACAATTAGAGTAAGGTACATTACTGTGATCAGCCATCTATACCAGTTAGGAACTGCATGATAATATCTGAATTTAGTAGTAATTATGTTATTAGAGTTACTTGCCTGTTACTGTGATTTACATTGTATGCTCCTACTCCAATCTTCAACTGAACTGTGTGTATTACATTGTTGTCTAAGTTTGCATCCATTTATCTGCTATTTTACTCAAGCCACTGCACCTCTGCTTATTAACAACCATGCTGTGGTAGTTTGCTCCTATTTACAGGGTGTGTGGGTCGACGTCTGTATATATACACGCAAATTGACCATACCCCCCAACCCTACCTCTTTTGTCAATCAGGCCAGGGGGTGTGACCACTCCTGATATTCAAGCTTATATCCATAATGCAAGCAAAATAAATCTCTTTGCATTTTATATTCCACTTCATTTTACATCCATATAAGCCCAGGGCCGGTGCTAGGGTCCACGGCGCCCTAGGCATTTTTAAAAAATCGCCGCCCTCCTCCCTCCTCTCCTTACCTTGTCTCACCACCGCCGCCTCTCTGCTCCGTCTCCTCCCCTCCACTCACTGACACTAGTAAGTGGAGGGGAGGAGACGGAGCAGAGAGGCGGCGGTGGTGACAAAATAGCCTCTTCCCCCCCTCCCCGTCCATCTGAATGCTGTGCGGCGGCCGTGACAGGTATGGTGAGCGGTCGCCGCACAGTTTTAAAGTATTTTAAAATTCTGTGCAGAGCCCGGCGCCCTAGGCAATTGCCTAACCTTGCCTAATGGGAGCGCCGGGCCTGTATAAACCCATTATCACTA
Organism: Mixophyes fleayi; assembly: GCF_038048845.1. Lineage (NCBI taxonomy): Eukaryota > Metazoa > Chordata > Amphibia > Anura > Limnodynastidae > Mixophyes > Mixophyes fleayi. The sequence continues at coordinate 93,484,687 of NC_134410.1, forward strand.
ATAGGAGATATATATATGTATATATTGTGTGATCTATACCTGCTAACAAGGCTCCTTGTCATAGTGTGATAAAAGCTGACTCTGCTTTTCCCACTTATTAGGATTTAGCAATAACCTAGGCTAATGCTTAGGATGTCTTGAAGGGTTGATATCATTTGAGATGGAGGTATAGTTTTTAATAAATACAATATTGATCAAAATTCAAAAATTGTACTTTAAGGGAAAAGGCGCATAAGGGAACAATAAAGAAAGCAAGGAAATGATGTTGGTGGATATAAATACATATCCGGTTGCCTAAAACTATGTTAAATTTTAGATTTAATAATATTCCTCTCCACACTACTTGATGCACAATCACAAATCTATAATTGAGATGTAGTTCAAGTAATTCAATTTCACAGGTATATATGGCAAATCCAATATAACAATAAGTTTATATCTGTGATTCAGTCCCACAGTCCAAAATAAATCCCACTTCCTATAGCGATTCAGAGCACACAAAGTTCAAATATGGTGCTCTTAGTAATTAATGTAGATTTGCATCAGTAATTGATGATAATGCAGTTCAGCCACATTTACATCTGCCTCCAAATACATAAGCTGGGACAGTGGTTGGGAGGGTGCAGTCGGTTAGCGCTGGGGGGGGTGTTGGGGAGGTTGTTGTGCTGGAGGGGCCCATACCTGTTTTGTTTGTACTGGGCCCACGATTTCTGATGGCAGCCCTGCCAGCAAATTACGTAGCGCTGTACAATTGGGTATTTTCTTTTATAAATATCTACAGATGCTTCTGCCAATCTAATGATGTCTGATTGTTACTCACTTTCCATGATGCATACTGACAAATGTTCCAAATTTAGTGTGTGCATAGTGTTTCAATATTTTTATCTCTTGCACCTTACATTCCATACACTGCAGTTTTTTGTTGTTTAATTTATCTAATTAAATTAATTTCTTATCCTTACACACCCCATGCACTGCACCCCACCCTACAAGTCCTCTTGCTTGATTCACAGGTGCAGCATTACAGACCACATCTACCTTACTCGTAGCATAAACAAACATTTAAGTAAAACAAGGTATTTGACGCTCCGCTCTTGGCCTCCAACAAATGCTCTGCCCATCAAGAAGTGCATCGTACTATTCTTTGAATCATTCAGTATGGGTACAAGCCACCTTTTTCTATTTGCTTGTATAAATACCTAACTCTATTCATTCATACTAATGTCCATCCATTGAGCTCAGCCTTTTTCTGTACCGTCAGTGTCTCTTACTGATGCCCTATTATGTTTCAAATGTATGGTGTGTGTAGTCTGTGAAGTTTTTTAGTATGAGTGCAGGTCACCTTTGTGTATCATCATCAAGAGTAGTAGTGGCAATAGAATCACATGATTCTATTGTGTTCTATGTCCCACTTTCACCTTGAATGCTATTTTCAGAGCAGAGCACTGCAGCTAACATTCTCCATCCAAGCTGTTTGTTCTAAACGAGAAAACGAGTGAGGGCTATATATACATATATATCACAAGTTTTGCATGGTAATTTTCTCAGAAATGACGTTTGCCTCGTTTTGAGATCCGAAATTGGCGAGTGAAACTGAGCCATGACTCGGTAAAACACGGATCCACAAAAGTCGGATCTTGTAAGATTTCACCAAATCCGAACCGCTCATCTACACTATAATAATAACAACCAATAGCCACTACTACTCTAAACTCTGCGACACCCAATTTATCAGCAAACTATTCTAGCTGACTGAAATAAACTGCATTAAAATAATCACAGCTAATGTATTATTTGCTATGTAAATTCCCATTTTCACCCTCTCTAAGGCGGTAATCTCTAGTCTAAATGCGATTTTCAGAGCATAGCCTTGCAGCCACCCTCCTCTCCACATTCTCTCTTCTAAAATGGCAGATGAGAATACGAGGGAGGGCTATATATGAAAGATATTGATCCAGAAATTGCAAGATCTGTCATTTTCCTGGAAATAACGTTTCGTATCGTTTTCAGATCTGATTTTGACGTGAGTAACCGAGTCATGATTCGGTTTCACTTAGAACAGCAAAATTCAGATCTGTCGAATTCTCCAAATCCGAACCGCTTTAAATATTAGCTCAGTTTTTGAAAGATTGATTTTCAGGTTGTGAAAAGACATCCAAGAAGTAATAGTAAAGAGACCTTCCATGACGCAGGCCAACACAGATGGTGAGAGATCCGAAAATAGATTTGGGTATCATCCGCATAGAAACTACGAGGGAATTTTTGCCTGATCATGTCCGTATCAGGCCTAATTTGTGAAATTATATAAATGTTAAATATCTGCATAATTTTTAAGTTTAGATGACATTAAAAGTTAGACATGCTATCAGATCTCATCTCTGATTGACACTATTTGCTGCACTTCACAGGAGGTGTTTACAAAAAGAAATGAAGGCACATCAATGAGCAGCAATGTGCAGGGATAACTGGTAACTATTACTAATCTGCAATGTTCAGTGTCCAGCTGTGTAACTTGGACAGCATGACAAAAAAAATCTAAAATATAAATATAAAACAGCCATATCCCACTGCTGGACCCCTATGCCCAATGCTGTATGACTTCAGTTAGCACTCGGACTATGTCGGATTAAGAAAAGAAGATCTTTTTATGGCGTATGATAAAGTCTATTTTAATGAGAGTTGATGAGGAGTGTGTGTATTTAATTTTCTGGAAATATGTTAGCTTCTTATTGAGTTCCAGAATGTTACTAAACACCAAACAGAATAATATGTTGTCATTTACTAGCTATTATTTTAATGTCAACTGTTTTATAGATTGTAGACCTTGCTCAGAGTAGGCTCTAATTTTGCGGCCCAAAGGTACACTTAAAGTATGGCCACAAAATTCACACTTAAAGAGTATCTAGATACACCAGTTTTCATCCTCAACTTGCTGAATACGACTGGAATTTAAAGTGTAAAAAATTAAAATGTAAATATTTAAAAAAAAAGACATATCCAAAACACCAGCACAGGAGCTTATAGCCTGTGCAGGCTACTGCGAATGTGTGGGGATAAACAGCATAGGGTTCCCCTGCAAAATCTGCCACAAGTACCAGACTATGACAGGCTTGGCTGGTCACACTATAAGAGCATGGCGTCACCCTCTCCTAATGTGCACCAGCCCCATATTGGTAAGCAATAAAACCTACAATTAGGTCAGCTCAATATCCATCACACAAAGGGCAGTCCCACATTGTGCAAAACTAAACATAAAAAAATAAAACAACAGAAGAATCAGGGGTGTTAACAAGATTCACATAAGCAACAGAGTAGCTCAGCAGCATGGTTGTAGTTAAGAAACCAAACTGAAGATATTGAAATTATTAACATTATCCATCTCTCTCCATTATAGATATTCTACCATCTGGCAAAAGCATAAGCGTCCTCAATGTTAGTTGCCAAGGATGGTTTCTGGCAAGTCAAAACAGACACAAAAAGCAACTAACTTTATACTTTCTAATCCCCATTTGGAAGACACCAATGGCTACACATGCCCCTGGAATAGCCAACACTGAAAGCATGACGCTATAGAAAGTCTATTTAAAAGAACAATTGGAAAGACTGAGACAGCGCTGAAACTGATTGAGATCAAACGTGATGCTGAATGGATAATCAAAATTTAATTCACATACCAATTATATACAATATACATGCATTTAAAAAAATAAATTAAAATAAAAACTTTGTCTACTACTGGGGTGTCGAAGTCAGCAAATTGGATAAAGTCATTTCAATTAAAGTCTAGCAAACTTGGTTGTCTTTGTCTGAAAAGATGCGTACGGTACGCTATGACGTACAAGGGCACGCTACGGCGTGAAAGGGCGTACGCATCCACTACACGTGGCAGCAACAGTAATCGGTCTTTTACCATACATTCGCACAAACACGCATACTTATAAAATAGTACACATTAATGGTAATTGCAACACATAGTCAGTTATGTCGAAATATAGTAGTATTTATATGTTATATCAGAGTTACATGCATATTAGTGAAATACACGGAATGGGTTAAAGGAATAACATCATGAGTGGTATCATAATGAACCTTATTACATATCCTACTGTTTGGTTCACTCTGCGAGGGAATCGCAGAGTGCATACGCAAGTTATGAATGATAGGGAATTATGAACTACTTAAGACTAAGGAATCCGGGCGGGAAGAGCAGAGCATACCCCCTGCAGAGATGACCCTCTCCTTTGGATTCCTTAGGATGAACCAGCCAATGATTGACGACCCCTTGGACATTCCTGAGACCCGGACCAATAGATGCAAGCTATACCATCTTCATTGTATTACTGTATTTGATTGTGTATATAAGCAGCAGCTTGTGATCCAGAGGGCAGACATCTTGTCCCCAGACTTCAGGATTGAATGACTGCACTGGATCCAGAGCGCCTGCGATAAGTAACGGCTGTATTTACTATTACTTCGCTTGAGCATATTTTTCCACTTATTTCGACAATCGTTATTGGTAAGCGACGATACGCACATTAACAATTTGGGGGCTCGTGAGCTTTGGAGGTTTCGTTGCCGATGATACGCAAGACCAACGGATTTCGGTTCCTCAACAAAGGGTGGAGACGCGTCATAAACGGGTAAGAACGCATGGTGTTCAAAACCTGAATTTTACTCTGTGTTGCGAAACCGAATGTCCGTTTTGCATTATCTAGGGCACGCTAACTAGAACCTAGGGACAAAAGAGAAAACTGTTTCTTTTTTCTGTCATTGTGCGTTTTAACTGTATTGCATTGTTTAGCGTATGTGTACTTCCTGCTGTGCGTACGCGAACTTCCGGTAAACTTGCCACGTGGTTAAACAATCGTTTTGATAGCTATTATACATGCATAGTATAATTACTTGTGAAAGCCTCTGAGACATTATTACTATTGTTGGGAACTTTTGATTTTCTGCGCAGAAAAGGTGTATAGTGTGTGATGTAACGTAGATACACTGTTTTATTGTTGAGGTGCTCAGTTGCTGTCTGACGAGGCGGATTGCCCAACTGAAGGACGGTATACAGGGCAGGTATACCGAATGCGAAAACTGGGTTTTCGCAAAGCGCTACCAATAGATCGCAAGGTTTGCTAATAATTAGTATTAGTAGGCAGTGCGATCCGGTCGCACCGTTAGTGCGAATTGGTGAAGCAGCTAGGAGGAATTATACTGGAAAGGCAGGTTGATTGTATCGACTTTGCGCTCCCAGCGATAATAAACTCAGCAGATTTTTGTGGTTGAGCCAGGGTATCGAGGAGCTGATAGCCCTTGGGGCCCACAGTGATATTTCTGTATTAGGGACCCTCGCCAGGGCCGAGAAAAGCGAGTGAGCGCGGCTAACAGGAAATACGTTCACCGAGCATTATAGATCTCTAGCGGTGAGTATAGCAACAGAGTTGAAATTATTAGGTGGAAAGAACAGAGCATTGCGGTGTGTCTGTATTTCACATTTGGCCGGAAGGAACAGAGCATTGCGGTGTGTCTGTGTTCCGGGTAGAAGGTATATTGTTCAACATGGGTGCTAAGCATACGCTAGAGATGGTCAGTGTACTGCCTAAGGAAGGCCCTATTGGTTCAGCAAGGTTTCTCATGTGTAAGAAATATGGTGCATATGCAACTGTGTATTGTGACACGTGGGTCGGGATGACCAAAGCTTGTGATAGGCCTTTCCCAACAATAGGGAGTTTTAATGCAGAGGTACTAAATACTGTAAAAGATAAAATATGGTTGATCAAGTCAACGAAAAAGAGAAATAGACATAATGATTGTTTAAAATTGTGGCAAATGGAAGGTAACACGTGGCAGAGCAGCGAATGCAAACCGGAAATAGGCGTGGCGAAAAGCGCGCGTGAGGCGGATGTAACCATTGAGAAGCGTGGCGAACTCAGCGCAAGCGCGCCCCCGCCACCTTATGTGGCGGGAGGGGTAAGTACAGCCGTTGTTAAAACTGAAAATAGAAAAATTACTAAGTTGTACCCTGTTTTAAATCAGTTTCAATCAAGTGTATCTGAAAATGAAGATGAACCCACTGTGATTTCGGCCATTGCCCATGCTGTTAATGTACTAGAGGCTCAGCGCAAGTATGAGAAAATGGCTGAGATAGGTGAGAGTAGCGTGATCACTAGGAGTGAAAGTGTTCTAAATCTAGGGCCTGTAAATCCTGTAGCGTCCCCTGAAGTTAGTGTACCAGAGGGTGTGTTCCTGGTCCGCACAATATCAGTTCCCAATGGGAAACCGGATAAAGATGGTGTAGTTCCTTTAAGAAATGTTACAATGCATTGTCCCTGGACTAGATCAGAATTACGTTCCATTATGACTGAATTCCCAGATCCTAGAAAAGAGTTAGCTAAATGTCAGAAATTTGTTAAAGACTTAGGAAATGCTCACGAACCAACCAGTAAGGATTGGCGGGTAGTGTTGAGGGCGTGTCTTCCTCCCAATACTAACATACAAAAATTTATTGGAGATTGTTTGTTGGAGGAAGATGACACCCTGACTGATGAGATTAACCAACGGAATATAGAACAAATTGTCAAACACTTAGCCATCTGTTTTCCAGTAGTGGTAAATTGGAGTAAGATTTTCACCATTAAACAAAAGGATAGTGAAACTGCCTCAGATTACTTTGCTAGAGCTATAACAGCGATCGCACGATTTACTGGGATATCCAACATAAGTGAGGACCCACATCACAGAGAGGTAGCTGTAGGGGTACTGATGGATGGCCTTAGGGAAAATTTAAAGACAAGAGTACAAACCACATTACCTAATTGGAGAGGCGTCACGGTAGACTTCCTTAGGGAGTCTGCTGTGGAGCATGACAAGAACCTTTTTAGAAAAAGGGAAGAGAAAAGTGATAAGTTAATGACGGTAAGTATACAGGCTCTAGAAGGGGTGCACACACGACCACCAGCATACAACCCATATAACAGAAAACCTAAAGTGATCAGGTGTTTCAACTGTAACGAGGAAGGACATTACAGGAGAGATTGTAATAGAGAAAGACTCAATACACATAGGGGTGGGTCACATAGATATCCTCCAAGAAAGGATTCACATAGACTAGAAGACTCACATCTACCCGCGCATATTACGGCAGCAAATGCTGCGCGGGAAATCAATAGTCAGCGCTAGGGGTCAGGTCATACCTGTAGTCTACAGCCAGTGAGGTTAACTGAGAGTCAGAGTGAAGAACCAACAATGATAGTTGACATAGCTGGCAGGAAACTAACTTTTCTTGTAGATACAGGGGCGGCCCGATCTGTGATAACCTCTCCTTTCAATCTACAGGTGACCAGCAAAACTATTCCAGCTATGGGGGTGACGGGAAAAGTATTACATTATCCTCTAACTAAACCCGCCGAAGTTACTATCGGGCCTCTACATACTAAGCATTCGTTTCTCTTGGCTGCAGCAGCTCCTACTAACTTGCTAGGGAGAGACTTGTTATGTAAAATGGGATGTGTCATATACTGTACTTCAGATGGTGTGTTCCTAGATATACCCGAGAAGGTTGCACATGAGGTACAGGACATATTGGACACCCCTCAAAGGTTAATGTTACACTCTCCCGTTATAGAACAAAGTCCATCTCAAGTAAAGGGGATGTTGCTGGAAATACCAGGTTCCCTATGGACCAGAGATGGACAGGACACTGGACTGATGGCAAACGTAGCCCCTGTCATGGTCAATCTAAAAAGTGGTAGGATAGCTCCAAAAATCCCACAGTATCCGTTAAAACTGGAGGTGGAACTAGGGGTATATCCTGTTATTGAGAGGCTGTTACAACAAGGGATTTTAATTCGTACAGCCAGTACAGCAAATAGTCCCATTTTCCCTGTGAAGAAGAGTGGGGGGAGGGGCTATAGATTAGTCCAGGACTTAAAGGGAATTAACAAAGTTGTTGAGAGCCAATTCCCCGTAGTGCCGAATCCAGCTGTCATCCTCATGCAGATTCCACCGTCTGCCAGTCATTTTACTGTCATTGATCTATGTTCTGCTTTCTTTTCAGTCCCTCTTCACCCTGACTGCCAATACCTTTTTGCATTCTCCTACAGGGGAATGCAATACACATGGACCAGACTACCCCAGGGGTTCATTGACAGCCCCAGTATTTTCTCCCAAGCCTTACATGACTGTTTGCAATCCTTTCAACCCCACAATGGGTCTGTTCTAATTCAATATGTGGACGATTTGTTGTTGTGCTCTGATTCTTTTATGTCATATTTACATGATACTAAATTGTTGTTGCTTCATCTTTCACAAACAGGGCACAAGGTGGCAAAGGATAAATTACAGCCATGTCAGACTAAGGTCAAATACTTAGGACACTGCCTCACTAAGGGGCTAAGACACCTGACAACCGACAGAATTGAGGCCATACAACACATGACCCTGCCACAGAGCCAGAAGCAGATTCGTACTTTCTTGGGGATGTGTGGATACTGTAGGTCCTGGATCCCAGGTTTTTCTATTCTGGCATTACCATTGCAGGAGCTAGTCTCTTCCTCAAAACCAGAACGTGTCGTACACACAGAAGAGTCAGAGCAAGCGTTCTTTAACCTTAAAGATAGTCTGACAAGAGTACCTGCATTGGGAATACCTGATTATGAAAAGCCTTTTGAGCTATTTTGTACAGAAGCTGATGGCTGTGCAGCAAGTGTCCTCGCACAGAAACATGGTGACGCTAGCAGACCGGTAGCATACTACAGTGCACAATTAGACAATGTGGCAAGGTCACTCCCAACATGTCTCAGAAGTGTAGCAGCAACGGCCCTTCTAGTAAGTAAGAGCGAGGATGTAGTATTAGGACATAATTCAATCATCTATACACCCCATGCTGTATCAGCTCTGTTAAATTCAGCCCAAACCAGACATGTTTCTTCAGCTAGATTCACAAAGTGGGAACTAGCCCTGATGGCACCCTCAAACATCACCATCAAACGATGTAGCACCCTAAATCCAGCTACATACCTTCCGTATGTGTCTCAAGAGACACAAAGGGTGGGAGGTGAGGAGACCCTGGTTGATGATGAGTTAGGCAAGAATACTGACACGCATGACTGTATGGAACACCTGAATCAGACCTTTACTGCAAGGCCCGACATACGTGACACCCCCTTAGAAAATGTAGATTTTACGTTTTATACAGACGGAAGTTGCCATAGACAGACAGAGACAGGAGAGCTATGTACTGGTTACGCTGTTGTAGACGATCAGGATGTGGTAGAAGCTGAACCCCTTGGTCCACCTCACTCAGCCCAGGTGGCGGAACTAGTAGCACTAAAGAGAGCGTGTGAACTGGCAGAGGGTAAATCAGCCAATATATATACTGACTCTAGGTACGCCTTCGGGGTAGTGCACGATTTTGGGGCCCTTTGGCGTCTTAGAAACTTTACGACAGCAGCAGGTACACCAGTGGCACACTCACAACACATAAAAGGACTTCTGACAGCGATACAGTTACCCAGAACAGTAGCCGTCATAAAGTGCAAAGCCCATACCTTTGAAGAAGACCCAGTGTCATTGGGCAACAACAGGGCAGACGAAGCTGCTAAATGGGCAGCAGGGCAACCTATGACTGTATCGACCGAGACTATGATGGTTTTTCAGACATTAGACATGCAGAAATTAATTGAAATGCAAGATTTGTGTTCCCTGCAGGAAAAGGCGGTCTGGAAGGCGAAGGGATGTGGTCAAGAGTCCTCAGGACTCTGGAGGGATGGACAAGGTAAGCCTGTAGCTCCCCGAACATACTATCCAAGCCTGGCTGAAGCAGCACACGGCCTGACTCACCTGGGTAAAGAAGGTATGCGCAAACTGGTGAGAGCATACTGGTGTGCTCCCGGATTTTCCTCTCAGGCTGGTAAGAAAGCAATGTCATGTCTTATTTGTTTGAGGAAAAATGTTGGGAAAACTATTCCAACTGAGCCATCCCACATCCCTCCTACAGACGGACCTTTTCAGGTAATACAAATTGACTATATCCAATTACCACCGTGCAGGAATCTAAAGTATGTGTTAGTGTGTATTGATGTGTTTTCCGGTTGGGTAGAAGCATATCCGGCAGCCACTAATACTGCTGTGTTCACTGCAAAGAAAATTGTACAAGACTTTGTGTGTAGGTTCGGTATCCCTAGAATCATTGAAAGTGATAGGGGTACCCATTTTACTGGTGATGTCTTCCAAAATATGTGTAAACTCATGGGAATCAGTAGCAGACTTCACACCCCTTACCGACCACAAGCCAGTGGTAAGGTGGAGAGAGCAAATGGTACTATAAAGAACAAACTAGGTAAGATAATGGCTGAAACTGGGTTGGCATGGCCTGAGGCTTTGCCGTTGGTCCTCCACAGCATTCGAACCACTCCTAGACCTCCTCTTAATCTGTCCCCCTTTGAGATACTGTTCGGACGACAACCTCATTTGATCGTGAGTCCACAAGACGACTTAAAGTGTAATAATGAAGTGACTGTACAATATCTTATAAGAATGAGTAGACAGCTGAAACAACAACAACAACAAAAACTAAAAATGCTGTCACCTGGTATGCCAGAGACGAACTGTCATGATGTTGAACCTGGAGACTATGTTATGATCCGCAATTTCTTACGTTCAGGTTGTTTAACAGACCATTGGGAAGGCCCGTACCAAGTACTGCTGACCAGTACTACATCACTGAAGGTTGCAGAGAGAGACACTTGGGTCCATTCCACCCACTGCAGGAGAGGCCCATAATCCGGAGAAAGTGCAAGACAAGACTCAGACCGACGACATAGAGCTGTCACTTGTGAGCCTGTTCCGGGAGACCTAAAGCCTGCAGTTGAGACACCTGAACCAGAGACGTTGCCTCAGAACTATCTTTCCAGCGATGGAGTGGCGGTTTTTGTTTTTCTTTTGTTCCAGGATTTTCCTTGTTTTTACTTTTTCTAGGACATTCTATTTTTGTGAAGGAGGATGGAGGACGGAGGAGAGTTCTGGGAGTGATACGGATGAAATAGAGGCCAAAGAAAAGTTAATAGGATATCCTGAGCAGCCCATTATCAAACTTGGTCCAGGGGTTATGAAAAGGTCTGCTAGCTCAGGAACTCGGAGGCAGTGTGAGGGGCTATTGTCTGATGAGTATTGTATCTGCAAGTTCTGCAACTCCCTAGTTGACGAGAGATGCATCCAACGATGCCAGTCCCCCAGTACTCTGAATATAGGCGGGCATCCTTTGGAGGATTATCACTCCCTGGTGGGTAAGGTGCTAAACCAAACTGAATGTTGGGTGTGCTCTCACGTGCCTCAAGGGCAGCATAACATAGGACTAGTGCCATTCCCGCTAAACATATCCGAAGTACTCGAATTAAGGGGTGGGAGGCCCATAGAAGGGAGGTACAATAACACTAGGTCCCCTAGTCTGACGCTTCGACAATACTCCATAGGCAGATCTTTGCTGTGCCTAAACATCTCTCATGCAAAGCGCCTGGAGAATTGGGAGGCTGACCTATCAGATCAGACAATGGCTCGCCACACTCATTTTAGAGAGAGACTCACAAGGTCACTACTAGGCAGGAATGTTGATGGAAGTCACAAGTTAGGGCGTATAACCAAACATAAGAAGGTATCTATTGGAAAAGTCTCTACAGACAAATGTGAAAATATCATTAATGCCGACACGTGTCTAGAGCAGATGGAGACACTAGGCATGGGTAGTTTTATCAAAACTCTGTGTGATATAATTCATGGGCATACTGTTCCTTATGTTCTCCCTGATGATGTGTATTTTGTTTGTGGAAGGAAAGCTTATTCCTGGGTGACTCCGAGTTCCAAGGGCTTGTGTTTCTTAGCTAAACTGGTTCCTGAAATCATGACTATTACTCATGAAGAAATGGTAGATATTCACAAGACTACATCACCACCATACATACACACACAGTATGAACACCGTGGCAAGAGAAATATGATTCCTGGTAAGGGACCCATAGCTACAAAATTGATTAGTGAAACTGCTGGTTTCCAAGTTATGGTTGCTCTAGATCTCACCAGGACCGCTCGGGGAACATTAAACTTTAAATATATCCAAGACCTAGCTAAATTAATAGATAATATCACCGAGATGTATGATGACACTTTCAGGTATACTGGAAGGGAGCTACAAGCGTACAAGAAGGAGTTTGTGCAACATAGACTGGTACTAAATTATCTCACCTCTATTACTGGTGGGTACTGTGTGACACTGGCCACCCAGTTCGGTGTCAAATGTTGCACGTACATTACAAATAATACGGAAGACCCTAAAGAGGTTATAGACCGGAAGATGGATGAAATTTTGCAGCTGAAATGGGAATTTCGAAAGAGCCATAATTCTTCGTTATATGAGGTCGGGGAAAAGGTGGCGGGTTGGTTTTCATGGTTGAACCCAGCAAAATGGTTCTCCGGTCTGGGGGAGTGGGTACAGGAAATGATTGCGAGTGTAGGTAAGCTCCTTCTCCTTATACTGGGTGTCATCTTAGCAATTGGTTTAGTTGTCAAATGTGTTCCTACTGTGTTGAAGTGTGGAAAACGGTCTCATGGGAGTAACACTGAGAAAGAGACTGAAAGGGTGGTACCAGAAACTGAGATCATGGTCTGTGAAGAAGTATTGTATAATCCTGAACTTGAAACGGTGATTGGGTGATAGTTTATTACACTATCAAAGGGTGGAACTGTCGAAGTCAGCAAATTGGATAAAGTCATTTCAATTAAAGTCTAGCAAACTTGGTTGTCTTTGTCTGAAAAGATGCGTACGGTACGCTATGACGTACAAGGGCACGCTACGGCGTGAAAGGGCGTACGCATCCACTACACGTGGCAGCAACAGTAATCGGTCTTTTACCATACATTCGCACAAACACGCATACTTATAAAATAGTACACATTAATGGTAATTGCAACACATAGTCAGTTATGTCGAAATATAGTAGTATTTATATGTTATATCAGAGTTACATGCATATTAGTGAAATACACGGAATGGGTTAAAGGAATAACATCATGAGTGGTATCATAATGAACCTTATTACATATCCTACTGTTTGGTTCACTCTGCGAGGGAATCGCAGAGTGCATACGCAAGTTATGAATGATAGGGAATTATGAACTACTTAAGACTAAGGAATCCGGGCGGGAAGAGCAGAGCATACCCCCTGCAGAGATGACCCCCTCCTTTGGATTCCTTAGGATGAACCAGCCAATGATTGACGACCCCTTGGACATTCCTGAGACCCAGACCAATAGATGCAAGCTATACCATCTTCATTGTATTACTGTATTTGATTGTGTATATAAGCAGCAGCTTGTGATCCAGAGGGCAGACATCTTGTCCCCAGACTTCAGGATTGAATGACTGCACTGGATCCAGAGCGCCTGCGATAAGTAACGGCTGTATTTACTATTACTTCGCTTGAGCATATTTTTCCACTTATTGCGAATAAATCTTTGTGCTTTGGAAACACAAATCGAGGTTCGACAATCGTTATTGGTTAGCGACGATACGCACATTAACAGGGGATTGAATATATCTCGAGTAGAAATGTCCAAAGACAATTAATGTAGAGATTAGACAGTGCAATATTCATAGAATGCAACATAGCCTATGGCTATAAGTACAAAGTCAACGGGTGGACCAGGAGAAGTAATTGGCTTACAGTTTAGTGATGGAAGAAATAGACAAAGTCTAAGTAAACATTACCGCTGTGCAGATCCCACATGGTAAGTGGTGAGGTCTCTTGAATTATACGGCTGTAGTAATTAACTCCGCATGACCGACCTGTAAATAGCAGCTACGTGCTTAGATGACGATCAATGTTCCGGAGGAGATGCATGTATGATAAACAGCCCATCCAATGACGCAAACCGCCACAGATAAAGATGGAAAAGGGAAACAGCAGTGAGTATATAACGTAGTCAAACAGACCTTGATGACCCAAGTCTGCCCAGTACAAACTCCTGATGTGATTTCCATGGTCCTGGGTTGAATAAATAGATTTATAATATATATCGCATCCAAACAAAACTGACGCGTTTCTTTGAATTCCAGGTAATTTCTTCAGAGGAAAAATACACATATGTGTGTAAGTCTCATGCAGCTTGTGGTAGTGAAACAGCCCTGCTTGTGGGATCCTTATATACTCCTCAGTTTACTGACAAGCAGGCACAGCTGTGTAATTTTCATGTGAAAAAAAACAAACAAGTGATAAATAAAAGCTATACTTCAAATCCTTCAGCATCGTGTTTGTTAGTAAGTATATATATAAAAAATGTGTGCACATACATATATACATATATATACACATACATACATATATATATATATATACATATATAAATATACATATATATATATATATATATATATATATATATATACACAAGTTAACCCATGCATGATACTCATGCATTCTAGTCAAATCAAGCTACTTAAGGTGTTAAAAAGGTTCTTGTCATGCATTTGGGCCATAGCCCAGGCCTCCTCAGGGGAAGAGCGTTACTTCCCGACGTAAGCGCCCTTTTTTAACGTGGTTTTGTCCACATGTCACCACCTCATCATTCTTCTCCATCACCTCATCCTTCATCTTTATCGCCACATCTATCCAGATGTCTATCCAGACACAGGGATCTCTCTCAGCGGTCCTGAGTATCACACTCCTCTCGCTCTGTCACCCCCGGCAACCACCAACCACCAACCACTCCCAACTGTCACCCCCGGCAACCACCAACCACTCCCCACTACTGTCACTTCTCCTTCAAGAAATATATATATATTTTTTTAAATCTTTATAAACACTTTTAACAAATAACAAATTAAATTAACAAATTAAAACATCATAGTATACCAAATTTCAGCCCTCTCTGAGTTTTTTTTTCCCACACACACTAAGAATTTAGTAGGTCAGTGTATAACTTCGCCCAGCAGGTGGCGCTGCAGCTTGGGGTTTTTTTTTCCACACACAGACACATGCCACTAGGCTTTTATATAGTAGATACACACACACACACACACATATATATATATATATATATATATAATTTATATATAATTTATATATATATATATATATATATATATATATATATATATATATTGCAACAAAAAACAGGCAGGGCACCTCATTGTTTATTATCGAATATATAATGTAGACAAATGTATTATGCTGTGTACCGTAGAATTATAATCGGTAGTTGATGGAGAGTCCTCCTCAAGGGCTGTTCCTCCGAATTTCCAGCAAGTAAAGGACAATGCAGAAAAAAGCCAACATAGAGGAGTATTGTCATAGACTTAAACTACACCTCATGTGGATCAATATGCCACCATAGATGACTGGGCTTCCTTATAGTGAATCAACACATAAACCCATAGTGAAGGTAAATAATATAGATGGAGCACCCGTGTAAACACATCTATATATATAAAACATGTAATCTGCGTACCAGATATTCTTAGGGCAGAAATGTATCTCAGGAATTAGAAAACTCTTTGCAGGTCAGATGTATAACATTTCCATCCCAGCCTCGTTCAACGGCGGAAATGACAAGGAAAGGTATGGTGTAAAATGCATGATGATTTATTAAAAAAGGTAAATAATGCACTTACATCAAGTATTGTGACAAGCGCTGGTAGAAGTAGTAGCTCGACGCGTTTCATTTTGATAAAACCGAGACTTCCACAGGAGCAAAATAATGAAAGATGTGTGTAACATATAATCCCGGCTTTATATAAAGCGGTCGCGCCATCATAGTGCATGCGCAGAGGCCGCCACTCTCGGCGCATACGTCCGAACAACTTTATTACGAATAACAACACTGTGGTTTTTACGCTGTGGTTAATAGCGCCATTTTATATCTATCTTTTGGTTTTCTATCTTCTGTGGTTATCTGATATAGGCTGCTTATACCCACTTTTTTTAAGATTTTTGACAATGTGGAAATCAGCTAATAGAATTAATCAGAGAAATTACTTTTGTCAAAAGATCTTTGATGATAATGTGGAGAAAATTGATAAGAATGATGAGCTTGATCAGTTGTTCTGGGACACAGAGAAATTGCTGATAAAGGATACTAAAGCATGGTGGGATATCTAATGTTTACAATCTTATTTAGAAGTAAACAGAATCCCCCGGGGTCTCAGACTTAATAAAACACCAACATTTGGACAGGAGAATCATACTTTTATTAAAGAATGGGATAATATATTACATGATTGCTCACTCAAACTGATTAAGCTGATCATACATGAAAAGACGAATATTTTTAAGGATGTTGAAAAGGAGTTAGAGGCAAAAGAAATTCTCTTACAACCCTTTAGGGAAGATGAAAACTTTAAGGCTAATGAGGTTGTATTAAACAAGAAACTAGACAGGATTGAAACTGATGTCATTAAAACTAAGGAACGTAAGTTCTAGAGGGACAAAAGGGACTATGCACAGGCGAAAGTGAAAAAATGGTCCAAGTTTAAGACCAGTTTTAAACCTACATATGGGGAACCATCCCAAAGGGATCCCATAGTCACTAATAAATGGAGTAAGGTCCCAATGAGAAGAGAGACATCTCAATTGAGCCCCAAATTGAATAAACAGGTCCATTTTGAACCCAAATTAAGGAATAGATTTTCAATCCTGTCAGTGTCTGAGAGTGAGACGGATGATTTTTTATCCGCGGGTCCTTCAAATCGAGAGAGACCATTACATCACAAAACTTACTTCAAGGAAAATATAAGAGTAGCCTCCCCTCTAAAAAGGAGATATATAGACGACGAGGTAAACGAGGGAGAGTCCAGAATCTACAAAAGAAGGTTCTTATAACCTCTAGTGATGTTTTAAGGAAAAAGGGAATTTTCAACCTTTCTTAATACACATTGTCTAAATCAGAAATTTCTGCACTTAATAAGGTTCTTTCGTTCGCCCCCACTAAACACCCTAACAAATTTCAGTTATATGTAGACGTACACAAATTTGTCCGTAAATTGACCCTTAAAAGACATTTTGCTAGGAAGGATATGGCCTGCCTTAAGAATTTTGAGTCATCATCTAAATCAGGATTGAAATTTACATCAAAATTTTATCCATTGGAGTCAAAAAGTAATCATTTACACATTTTCCAGGATTTAGTAATCCAGGATCTATGCCATTCTGAACATAGTAATAAGGGACATGAGAATTTGACTAAGCATGAGAAACAGGCACTAAAGGAATTACAGTCCAATAGTAATATTGTTATTAAACAAGTGGACAAGGGGGAGGTACAGTAATCCTTAATCGTTCAAATTATGTGGTAGAGGCCAAGAGACTTTTAAGAGACCATCTCTCATATTTACAACTAGAGAGAGATCCAACCCAAGATTATATCTCTGCATTACGTGAGTTACTATCGAAAGGTCTCCATGACAATATTTTAACTAAAGAAGAATTTCAGTTCTTCTACACATCTTGTCCCATTATTCCCACTTTTTATTACCTCCCCAAAATCCATAAGGATTTGACAAAACCACCGGGGAGACCGATAATATCGGGTATAGATTCCCTTACGTCTAATTCATCCAAATACATAGACTTTTTCCTTAGCAAATATGTTAGTTCTCTGGATTCATACTTGAAGGACTGTCACGGGCACTAGGAGTCTTTACCCAGGGATCACCAGGTGGTAGGCTTACCAGAGCAATGTAGATGGTAATAGGGTACTCTGGTAGCTGGGTGATCACGGAACAGGAAACAGCAGATGATGAGATGCTCAGGAAAGTCTATGACTAGCAGCACTGGTAATATGGAGGTAATAGTACACGAGGAACTGTAGGACAAGGACACGTGAAGGTAGTCAGTGGTCTGCGATAGCAAGTTGTACCACTGCTATCGTGAGGAGGAATGTCCAACAGAAACGAGGAGGTGATGAGAGTCAGCGGTCTGCGGATAGCAAGTGGTACCGCTGTCTGAGTGAAGGAATGGAATCCAAGAGGAGGTATCCGGGGAGTCAGTGGTCTGCGATAGCAAGTTGTACCACTGCTATGTGAGAGGATACTGGAACAGGTGATACTGGAAACAGGGATCAGTGGTCTGCTACTGGCAAGTTGTACCACTGAATATATATGTGAGGAGGTGCACGGGGAGAGACTGCAACACAGGATATACACAGGCACCTTATACACGATCCACAGTAACATGCACAATATATATAAATGACTGAACAGGTCTGCAAATATAGAAAGTCTCTTGAAGTAGTCCAGCACAAGTTAACACAGTCAATGATGGCAATAGACTCAGCGGATAGCAGACTCCAGAGGAGAACCAACACAGTCCAGCAAGATATGCAATACACCAGCACAGTCAATGAGAAGTATGCATACCGTGGTTCAGAAGCAGGCAGTCAGATAGGAGTGCAGCGATACCTGAGCGGCAGGAGGCCGGCTGGATGAGAAGTCCCAGGATAGCTGAGGCAGCGGTCTAGTAGGTGCAGCGCACAGATAAGTAGACCAACAGGGACACGAATCCACAGGAATCAGTGACACGTGGAACTGGACTCAAGGAGGACCCAGGAGAGTGGAGATGATCCAGCAGAGGAGTAGTTGATGAGATATAAATCCAATGCTGACAGGAGGGTAGACCAGCGGAACACGTGAAGGCGTGGAGAGCGGATCAGCAGGAGATGGGTGATAGCGCGGTCAGCAGCAGCAGGACTCTGCGGTACACGGAGGTAACCAGTAGCAACCAATAGGTGTCAGTAGCGATGGAACACGGGAGAGCAGAGTAGACTAGGAGCTGATGATCACGGAGAGTAGTGAATGGCAATGAGAGCAGCAGTCTCGAGGAAACACAGGAGAGCTGAGAAGAGACTGCAGTGCACAGGGGCAGCGGATAGGAAACAGCTAACTTGTCACGATGATGAACACAGGCGAGTTGTAGGCTGGAGGCTGTAGTGCACGGAAGCAGCGGATAGACATCAGCTAACAGTCACGATGATGAACACAGGCGAGTTGTAGGCTGGAGGCTGTAGTGCACGGAAGCAGCGGATAGGCATCAGCTAACAGTCACGATAATGAACACAGACGAGTTGTAGGCTGGAGGCTGTAGTGCACGGAGGCAGCGGATAGGAATCAGCTCACGGACTTGATGAGGAACAGGTGAGTGGATGTAAAGTAAAGGTTGGAGTGCACGGAGGCAGCGGATAGGAACCAGCAAACAGTCACAGTGAAATATAATAGCGTGATGTGGATTAGAGGACTGTAGTGCGCGGAGGCAGCAGATAGGAATCAGCAAACAGTCACAATGATATGTAATAGCGTTGAAGTGGTTTGGAAGACTGTAGTGCACGGAGGCAGCGGATAGGAATCAGCAAACAGTCACGATGATACAGTTGATGGTAGAAGTGGTATGGGAACCACAGTAGTAGAAGTGGTTTGGAAACCACAGAGGTAGAAGTGGTTTGGAAACCACAGGAATCAGCAGCGCTGAAAACACGAGGAATACAGGAACACCTTCAGAGACTCATAGGGAATGAGACTCCAAGATCAGGCAACGTGGTGTTGACCACAGGTGCTTAATATAGGGAGTGTTGCCTGATCTGCCAATTGAGTTAAAGGGACATACACTGAAGTATAGGAAAGGGCTGCGCATGCGCAGACCCTCAGGATGGAGGACGGCCACGGTTCCTAAATGTCCGGGAAGGGGCACTCACAGTACGGTGAGTGACAGTACCCCCCCTTTTAAAGGTGGGCACAGAACGCCTGGAACCGGGCTTGTCCGGATTTTTGGAGTAGAACTTCTTCAAAAGAGCAGGAGCATTAAGATCTTCAGCTTTGATCCAAGAGCGCTCCTCAGGACCAAAGCCCTTCCAATGAACGAGGAAACGGAGGACTCCTCGCGAAATTTTTGCGTCTAGTACCTCAGTAATCTCAAAATCCTCCTCCTGATAAACTTGAACTGGCTGCGGAGCTGAGGGAGGATTTGAGAAACGGTTGATAATAAGAGGTTTGAGTAAGGACACATGGAAGGCATTAGAAATCCGAAGATTCTTAGGAAGAAGAAGTTTCACACATACTGGATTGATTACTTGAATGATCCTATATGGACCAATAAAACGAGGGGCGAATTTCATAGATGGAACCTTCAAACGAATGTTTTTAGTAGATAACCAGACACGATCTCCAATTTTTAGTGGTGGAATAGCCCGCCTCTTCTTATCTGCGAAAGATTTATATTTGATAGATGTCTTCTTTAAACAGGTTTTGACCTGAGACCAGATATTTTTAAAGGTCTGACAAGCAGTCTCCACCGCAGGAACTTGGGTGGGCGGGAGGGCAGGAAATTCCGGAAAAGACGGATGGTGACCGTAGACCACAAAAAATGGAGTTTTGGATGATGACTCATGGTACATGTTGTTATGGGCGAATTCAGCCCAAGGAAGCAACTCTACCCAGTTGTCTTGATTGGCTGAAGAGAACATCCTTATAAAAGTCTCAAGATCTTGATTGACACGTTCAGTTTGTCCGTTAGATTGCGGATGGTAAGAAGATGAGAGTGCTAATCGTATGCCCAAGGTTTTACAAAGGCTCGCCAGAATCTGGAAACGAATTGTACTCCTCTATCCGACACAATCTCAGAAGGACATCCATGGATACGGAAGATCTCTTTAATGAAATGTTCAGCCAGAGTAGACAAGGAAGGCAAACCAGATAGAGGAATGAAATGAGCCATCTTCGAAAATCTGTCCACCACCACCCAAATAGTGTTATGATTCTTACTAGGTGGTAAGTCAGTAACGAAATCCATACTAATATGGGTCCACGGTTTGGACGGAACGGGTAGTGGTCGCAGCAACCCTGCTGGAGTTCTGCGGGAGGATTTGAACTGGGAACATAGCTCACAGGAAGCAATGAACTCTTTGACGTCTCTCCTCATTGAGGGCCACCAGTAACTTCGAGAGAGGATCTCAAAGGTCTTGTGTTCACCGGCGTGTCCAGAAAAACGAGAGGCATGGAACCACGAAAGGATTTTCCTCCTTAGAGTAGAAGGCACGAGGGTCTTCCCAAATGGTAGCGTTTTGGTGGATGAAGCAGCCAGTGAGATACATTTGGGGTCTAGAATGGTATGGTTGGAAACCTCTTCTATATCAGAGGACGTAACAAAAGCTCTAGATAAAGCGTCAGCTTTTTTTGTTCTTGGCAGCTGGTTTGAAGGTCATTATTAATTCAAAACGGGAAAAGAAAAGAGACCATCTTGCTTGACGAGGGTTCAAGCATTGGGCAGACTGGAGATATGACAAGTTCTTATGATCCGTGAAGATCGTCACCGGATGGCGAGCTCCCTCCAATAAGTATCTCCATTCCTCTAATGCAGCTTTGATAGCTAGTAACTCCTTGTCCCCGATAGTATAATTCTTCTCTGCGGGCAGGAGGCCCCGAGAATAGAAGGCACAAGGATGGAATTTTTGCTGTTCCGAGCGTTGAGAGAGAATGGCTCCTAAGCCCACATTAGAGGCATCTACTTCCAGGAAGAAGGGGAGTGTCACATCAGGCTGTCGAAGGATTGGAGCCGAAGAGAAGGACTCTTTTAGTGTTTGAAAGGCTTGAAGAGCCTCAGGTGACCATTGCTTAGGATTAGCCCCCTTCCTAGTCAGGGCCACAATAGGGGATGCAATGGAAGAAAAGTCTTGAATGAAGCGTCTATAGTAATTGGCAAAACCTAAAAAACGCTGGATAGCACGAAGAGTAGTTGGCTGGGGCCAATGTAGTACAGCATTCACCTTGTCTGGATCCATCTTCAGGCCAACTCCGGAAACTATATACCCCAAGAATGGAATCTGGGGTAATTCGAATGAACATTTTTCTAATTTACAAAACAATGAATTTTTCCGTAGCCTGGAAAGGACTTCTGCCACATGTTGGTGGTGAGAAGGCAGGTCCTGTGAAAAGATCAATATGTCGTCCAGGTAGACGACGACACATACATATAATAAGTCCCGGAAGATCTCATTGATGAAACCTTGAAAAACAGCGGGGGCATTACACAGCCCGAAAGGCATTACCAGATATTCGTAATGCCCGTCTCTGGTGTTAAACGCTGTCTTCCATTCGTCACCGGAACGGATTCTGATTAAATTGTAGGCACCACGAAGATCCAACTTAGTAAAGATACGGGCTCCCTTGATGCGATCGAATAGCTCAGTGATCAGCGGAATGGGATACCGATTCTTGATAGTAATGGCATTGAGTCCACGAAAATCTATGCAAGGGCGTAAAGATCCATCCTTCTTTTTAACGAAGAAGAACCCAGCTCCAGCGGGAGAGGTGGAAGGTCGAATAAACCCACGCTGGAGGTTCTCCTGTATATACTCAGATGTAGCTTGAGTTTCAGGTAACGAGAGTGGATAGACCCGGCCCCTGGGGGGAGTCTTGCCAGGTAGAAGATCGATCGGACAATCCCAAGAACGATGAGGAGGAAGACGTTCAGACTGAGTTTTATCAAAAACATCAGTAAATGAAGCATATTGAGGAGGGAGTCCCGGTGAGGTAGATGAGATGGAAGATTGCTGTACTTTGAGAGGAATGACTTGGGAAAGGCAACGATGGTGACATTCAGACCCCCAAGACGTGACTTGAGGGGTGCGCCAGTCAATCTGGGGAGAGTGACACTGAAGCCATGGAAGGCCTAAGACAATTGGACTAGTCGTAACAGGGAGGATTAAAAACGATATTTCTTCATGATGCAGGGCACCAATCAGAAGGGTTACTGGAGACGTACTCTGAGTGATGAGACCGTTGATGAGACGTGATCCATCTATAGCCGTCACAGTAATGGGTGTTTTTAAGGTAATCACTGGTAGGGACCATTGATTTACTAATGATTTGGAAATAAAATTTCCTGCTGCTCCGGAATCAATCAATGCCTGTGACTCAAAGGTTTTGGTAGCACAGGAAATAGTAACATCAAAGGCGCAGACTTTAGATTTCATGGAAGATGGAGAGGACTCCAGGGACCCTAACTTCACCTCTCCAGAACTAGTTAGGGCCTGGCATTTCCCGATCTCTTAGGGCAAGAGCTGAGCATATGAGTGGAATCAGCACAATAGATACAGAGTCTATTCTTTACTCTTCGTTTCCTCTCCTCTGAAGATAATTTGGAACGTCCTATCTCCATGGGAATCACAGGGGGTGAAACTGGACGAAATTGAGGGTTAGAACGAAGAGGTGCTTTAGCAGAAGTTGTTTTCTCAGCCTCTCTTTCACGAAATCTCATATCAACACGATGGCAAAGAGAGATCAGATCTTCAAGTGACGAAGGAAGCTCCTGGGTAGTCAGTGCATCTTTAATTTTATCGGAGAGCCCCTGCCAGAAGGCGGCAACTAGGGCTTCAGTGTTCCACTGAAGTTCAGAGGCTAAGATCCTAAATTGAATGACGTACTGTCCTACTGTATGAGATCCTTGTCGCAGACGGAGGATGCTGGAAGCAGCGGAGGTCACACGACCTGGTTCATCGAACACACTTCGGAATGTAGAAATGAATTTGGCACTATCTTGCAATATTGGATCGTTTCTCTCCCACAGAGGGGAGGCCCAAGCCAGGGCTTGTCCAGAAAACAAAGAGATAAGATAGGCCACTCTGGAACGATGGGTAGAAAAATTTTGAGGTTGGAGCTCAAAATGGACTGAACATTGGTTAAGGAAACCCCTACAAGTTTTGGGGTCCCCATCGTACTTTGACGGAGTAGGCAGGTGAAGCGTAGAAGCTGTAGACACCTGGGATGGCACTGGGGAAACGGAGGAAAGCACAGGAGCCTCAGTAGTAGCTGTCACAGTCTGTCCCGATGTTCCTTGGGAGGTTAATGATTGATAACACTGAAGTAACAGCTGTTGGCGGGCATCCTGTTGCTCCACACGGCTGACCAGATGCTGCAGCATCTCTTTGGCTGTAGGTTCCGTATCTGGGTCTGTCATGGCCTGATCTTACTGTCACGGGCACTAGGAGTCTTTACCCAGGGATCACCAGGTGGTAGGCTTACCAGAGCAATGTAGATGGTAATAGGGTACTCTGGTAGCTGGGTGATCACGGAACAGGAAACAGCAGATGATGAGATGCTCAGGAAAGTCTATGACTAGCAGCACTGGTAATATGGAGGTAATAGTACACGAGGAACTGTAGGACAAGGACACGTGAAGGTAGTCAGTGGTCTGCGATAGCAAGTTGTACCACTGCTATCGTGAGGAGGAATGTCCAACAGAAACGAGGAGGTGATGAGAGTCAGCGGTCTGCGGATAGCAAGTGGTACCGCTGTCTGAGTGAAGGAATGGAATCCAAGAGGAGGTATCCGGGGAGTCAGTGGTCTGCGATAGCAAGTTGTACCACTGCTATGTGAGAGGATACTGGAACAGGTGATACTGGAAACAGGGATCAGTGGTCTGCTACTGGCAAGTTGTACCACTGAATATATATGTGAGGAGGTGCACGGGGAGAGACTGCAACACAGGATATACACAGGCACCTTATACACGATCCACAGTAACATGCACAATATATATAGATGACTGAACAGGTCTGCAAATATAGAAAGTCTCTTGAAGTAGTCCAGCACAAGTTAACACAGTCAATGATGGCAATAGACTCAGCGGATAGCAGACTCCAGAGGAGAACCAACACAGTCCAGCAAGATATGCAATACACCAGCACAGTCAATGAGAAGTATGCATACCGTGGTTCAGAAGCAGGCAGTCAGATAGGAGTGCAGCGATACCTGAGCGGCAGGAGGCCGGCTGGATGAGAAGTCCCAGGATAGCTGAGGCAGCGGTCTAGTAGGTGCAGCGCACAGATAAGTAGACCAACAGGGACACGAATCCACAGGAATCAGTGACACGTGGAACTGGACTCAAGGAGGACCCAGGAGAGTGGAGATGATCCAGCAGAGGAGTAGTTGATGAGATATAAATCCAATGCTGACAGGAGGGTAGACCAGCGGAACACGTGAAGGCGTGGAGAGCGGATCAGCAGGAGATGGGTGATAGCGCGTTCAGCAGCAGCAGGACTCTGCGGTACACGGAGTTAACCAGTAGCAACCAATAGGTGTCAGTAGCGATGGAACACGGGAGAGCAGAGTAGACTAGGAGCTGATGATCACGGAGAGTAGTGAATGGCAATGAGAGCAGCAGTCTCGAGGAACCACAGGAGAGCTGAGAAGAGACTGCAGTGCACAGGGGCAGCGGATAGGAAACAGCTAACTTGTCACGATGATGAACACAGGCGAGTTGTAGGCTGGAGGCTGTAGTGCACGGAAGCAGCGGATAGACATCAGCTAACAGTCACGATGATGAACACAGGCGAGTTGTAGGCTGGAGGCTGTAGTGCACGGAAGCAGCGGATAGGCATCAGCTAACAGTCACGATAATGAACACAGACGAGTTGTAGGCTGGAGGCTGTAGTGCACGGAGGCAGCGGATAGGAATCAGCTCACGGACTTGATGAGGAACAGGTGAGTGGATGTAAAGTAAAGGTTGGAGTGCACGGAGGCAGCGGATAGGAACCAGCAAACAGTCACAGTGAAATATAATAGCGTGATGTGGATTAGAGGACTGTAGTGCGCGGAGGCAGCAGATAGGAATCAGCAAACAGTCACAATGATATGTAATAGCGTTGAAGTGGTTTGGAAGACTGTAGTGCACGGAGGCAGCGGATAGGAATCAGCAAACAGTCACGATGATACAGTTGATGGTAGAAGTGGTATGGGAACCACAGTAGTAGAAGTGGTTTGGAAACCACAGAGGTAGAAGTGGTTTGGAAACCACAGGAATCAGCAGCGCTGAAAACACGAGGAATACAGGAACACCTTCAGAGACTCATAGGGAATGAGACTCCAAGATCAGGCAACGTGGTGTTGACCACAGGTGCTTAATATAGGGAGTGTTGCCTGATCTGCCAATTGAGTTAAAGGGACATACACTGAAGTATAGGAAAGGGCTGCGCATGCGCAGACCCTCAGGATGGAGGACGGCCACAGTTCCTAAATGTCCGGGAAGGGGCACTCACAGTACGGTGAGTGACAAGGACACAAACAGTATTTTACAGTTATTACAAGAATTTGTTTGGGATAGCAATTATTATTGGGCAACGATTGATGTCCAACCTCTTTATACCTCTATACAGCATGAGAAAGGTATTGAATCCTGTAGGGAATTTTTAGATCAAGACAATTCTATCACAGTAGAACATAAAGACTTTATACGTGATCTCATCCATTTTATCCTTTTCCACAATTATTTCAGGTTTTTGGACACGTTTTATCTTCAAACATGGGGCACGACCATGGGTACTTCCTTTGCGCCTAGCTTTGACAATCTACACATGGGCAGTTGGAAAGCTAAATATATATATCAACCCAATCCATTCTCAGACAAAATTAAGTTGTATAAACATTATATAGACGATATATTGCTTGTCTGGAATGGTACCCGTGAGGATTTTGATGAGTTTCTGGAGTATATTGGTAGAAACGAGTATAATCTTAAGTTTAATGCTAATTAAATTAACGTACAGGTTGAATATCTGGATCTTATTTTAACATCGAATGACACTCAAGTTATTACCAAAAATTACATTAAACATGTGGACACAAACAGCTATTTACATTATAATAGGTGCAATCAGAGAAAGTGGAAAAAGAATATTCCTTTTTCTTAGTTAACAGGATAAAAAGAAATTGTAGCCAGGGTAATGATTTTGAGGAACAACTTAATGTGTATTTGGATCGTTTTAAAGAAAGGGGATATCCGCATCAAGTACTTGATGAGGCCACTAGAAAAATTAGAAACAGGGATCGAACAGAAACGTTGAAATATACAATAAAAAAAGATAAAAGTGAAATGATACCTTTTATCACAGAATTTAACAGTGGAGAAAAGTTGGTTAGGTCAACCCTAAAAAAACACTGGGGTATTTTACAGAGGGATCCAATACTATCTAAGATACTCTCAGATAAAACAGTGTTAATCTTTCGAAAGAATCGGAGTCTGAAGGATCTAATAGCTCCAAGTTTACTTGTGAATAATACAATGATTCAGAGATCCTCCAGCTTCTTACCAGATAATATAGGTTCGGTGAGGTGTACTCATTGTAATATATGCCAGTACATGAATCCAGCAACAACCTACTTTTATAATTCTGATAATAGTAGGAAGTTTAATGTTAAACATCGAATGGATTGCTTAACAACTTCTGTCATTTACATGTTGGAATGCTCTTGTAAATTAAAATATGTAGGCAAAACCAAACGCTCTTTGAAATTGCGCATTCAGGAACATATCCGTAATATCAAAAATGGAGTACAAAGTCATTCTGTCTCCAGACACTTTGCACAAAGACATAATGGTGATCCGAAACACCTTAAATTCATTGCCTTGGAAAAAGTCTCATTAAATTCAAGGGGAGGAGACTTACAACGCAGACTTTCTCAACGTGAAATTTTTTGGATTTTCCAATTAGGTACCCTGACTCCAACTGGCTTAAATGAAAACTGAGATAGCCCCTTTTTTATAGTTTTTATGCCTCTAGATTTTATTTATATTTACGTTATACCCTCTTTGCTATATATGGATTAATGGTTTTATGAGGGTTCATCATAGTCTTATTTTTGTTATTTACTAAGATATTACTTTTTTATCTATTGTATGCACTAGCACTTCAAGTATGTTTTACATAGAGATTTCTGTATGGATATTTGGATATAATTGTTCGCAGGTCCACTATTTAGTTTTTTGTTGATTTTCCGTTATATGTGTTTTATACGAGAATGGATGTTATGTATTGGGCTGATATTTGTTAATATTGCTATTATCCAGTTATATAATTAATTCTTGTTTTTAGCTATAGATCTATTCATTGCACTTTTGCACATTTTTTGACCACATAGTGTTTTACCACTTGTTAGTGGTAATTTAACTTGTCCTCGTTTTTATAGAGATGGCAAGGTACTTTTGGGCGCACTATAATATGGTTGCACATGTAATTATAGAAGGGTATATGTCATGGTTCAACGTGGAGGCCAC
This sequence comes from Mixophyes fleayi, assembly GCF_038048845.1. Taxonomy (NCBI): domain Eukaryota; kingdom Metazoa; phylum Chordata; class Amphibia; order Anura; family Limnodynastidae; genus Mixophyes; species Mixophyes fleayi. The sequence goes on from NC_134410.1 coordinate 93,512,766, forward strand.
TTACTGGTATTGGCACAGCTAACCCAGGAGGCGCGGAGTCAAAACGCAATCCTGGTCTACACCAGGGACCCCTGCAAGGAAGTTTGGAATTAGCTGCAGGAGTACGCAGTTCGCGGAGGGAAGACCCTTGAGAGGTATAAAGTGAGCCATCTTAGAAAACCTATCTACCACTACCCAGATAGTATTATGACCTTTACTAGGAGGCAGATCGGTGATAAAGTCCATGGAGATACAGAGCCAAGGACGTTCCGTAACTGGTAGAGGCAACAAGAAACCAGCAGGAGAGTATCTGGTTGTCTTATTACATGCACAGACTTCACAAGAGGCCACATAGTCACGGACGTATAGAGGGCCACCAGAACCGCTGAGACAGAAATGCTAAGGTCTTCTTGACTCCTGCATGACCAGCAACCTTGGAATCATGCACCCAACGAAGTGCCTTGCTGCGTAAAGAAGGGTCCAGGAAAGAACAACCAATGGGAGGAGTTCTAGAAAAAGTCTTCATCAAAGCAACAATTTTAGAGGGCTTGAAGATAAGTGGAGGCATAGAAGGAGGGGATAAATCCTGGTCATCGAAAGAACGGGAGAGGGCGTCTGCCCGCAAATTCTTGGAACTGGAAAGAAAGGTAAGTCTGAGATCAAACCTGGAGAAAAAAGATGACCATCGAGCCTGCCGGGGATTGAGGCAACAGGCATCCTTGAGATAAACAAGATTTTTGTGGTCCGTGAGGATCGTGACCGGAAAGCGAGCCCACTCCAACAAGTGGCGCCACTCTTCTAATGCCAACTTGATTGCCAACAGTTCCTTGTCACCAATCCCGTAATTTCGCTCAGCAGAAAGAAACTTCCTAGAAAAGAATCTGCAGGGACGAAGGCCTCCAGAGTCCAGGTCTTGAGAGAGGATAGCCCCCACACCAACCGAGGAAGCGTCAACCTCTACAAAAAAAGGCTTGCTTTGATCGGGCTGAATGAGAACCGGAGCAGAGATAAAAGCCTGCTTTAAAGAATCGAAAGCAGCGACAGCTTCTGGTGGCCAGCATTTAGGGTTAGCAGATTTTCGAGTGAGGGCAGTTATAGGAGCAATGAGGGTGGAAAAATTCTTTATAAACTGCCTATAAAAGTTGGAGAAACCAATGAATCGCTGAACCGACTTTAACCCACGGGGTTGGGGCCAGTTGGTGATGGCAGAGACTTTCTCAGGATCCATTTAAAGACCGGCACCAGACACAATGTAGCCCAAAAAAGGAATCTCTGTCACTTCAAAGACGCACTTCTCCAATTTGCAGAACAGTTGATTTAGTTGAAGACGACAGAGAACCTCAGGCACATGGGAACGGTGAGATTCAAGATCTGGGGAAAAAATTAGAATATCATTCAAGTAGAAAACAACAAACTTGTAGAGTAGATCTTGGAATATCTCATTCATAAAAGACTGAAACACAGCTGCAGCATTACAAAGTCCAAAAGGCATCACCAAATACTCAAAGTGGCCCTCACGAGTACAGAATGCAGTTTTCCATTCATCCCCTTGTTTAATACGGATCAAGTTATAAGCTCCACGAAGGTCCAATTTAGAAAAAAAATTGGAACCACTAATCCGGTCAAACAGTTCAGAGATAAGGCTAAGAGGGTAGTTGATTTTGACAGTAATCTTGTTTAACTAACGGAAATCGATGCAAGGGCGAAGGGACCCATACTTCTTCTTGACGAAGAAAAAACCCGCCCCAGCCGGAGAAGAGGATTTCCTAATGAAACTGTGATGTAGGTTCTCCGAAATATACTGGGACATAGCTTCATTCTCGGGGAGAGAAAGTGGATAAATCCGCCCTTTGGGAATAGGACGATCCGGAATGAGTTCAATGGCACAGTCCCAGGGTCTATGAGGAGGTAGGATCTCAGAGGCGGTTTTGGAAAAAACATCTTGGATGGCAGCATAAGGAGTCGGGAGGAGGTGTTGAGAAGAAATCACGTGACATGGGAGAGCCGTGGACACTGGCTTAACCGAGGATAGGCAATTCTTATGACACTGAGGACCCCAAGAAGAAACTTGCGCGATGTTCCAATCAAACTGCGGGGCATGAACTCTGAGCCAAGGAAGACCCAAAATGACGAAGTTCACAGACTGTGGAAAGACTAGGAACTCAATCATCTCAGAGTGAAGAACACCAGTGGTCAGGCGGAGAGGAGAAGTGACAAACGAAATGGTTCCATTGCAGATGCAGTTACCATCCACAGCAGACAGAAACAGAGGCCGGGTGAGAGGCCGAGTAATAATATGGAGGTGCGAAGCCAGAGTGGCGGAGATCAAATTTCCGGCAGAGCCGGAATCCACAAAGGCTTGCGTCAGGAAAGGCCCAATAGGAGACTCCAGGGTGATAGCCATCGAGAAATCAGATTTAGAGGAGGTATAGGGAGTGATGAACTTGACTCCTACTAGTTCGGCCTCCCTAACACCAACTAGGAGGAAGCGTTTCCCAGTCTTTTGGAACACTTGGCGATTACATGGCCGGACTCTCCGCAGTACAGGCAGAGCCGTAGTTTGATACGTCTTTCACGTTCCTCAAAGGACAACCGGGAGCGCCCAATCTGCATGGGTTCATCAGTGGAGATGGGAGGATTCTGGAAATTAGGAGCCAGGAGTGGAGAAAAACGCCGGCTGGAAACTCTCTCCTGAGTACGGTCCCGGAATCTCAAATCTACCCGATTACAAAGGGAAATTAGGGCGTCGAGGTCAGGGGGTAACTCACAGGAAACCAATTCGTCCTTTATGGGATCAGCAAGGCCCTGCCAGAAGGTTGCTACCAGCGCTTCATTGTTCCACTTGAGTTCGGAAGCAAGGGTGCGGAACGTCACAGCATACTGTCCCATCGTTTGGGAACCTTGGCGATAATTTAACAGACTGGATGTTGCGGAAGAAACTCGCCCCGGGTCATCAAAGATTCTTCAGAAGGCACCAATGAAGGAGGAGGAGTCTTGTAGCAAGGGATCATCCCGTTCCCACAATGGGGAGGCCCAGGCTAGGGCTTGACCGGAAAGCAGAGAAATAATATAGGCCACCTTAGTACGTTCCGAATGCCCATGTGGAAAGGTATATATAGGGAAGACAAAGAGAGCCCTCAAGATACGTATTCAAGAACACGTGAGGGCCATTAAAAATAAGTCTGCTTTGCACACAGTATCTAGGCATTTTTTGGCATATCATAACTCTGACCCTAGTGGCCTTAAATTTAAAGGGATTGAGCATGTGGTATTGGGCGCACGGGGTGGTGATTTAGTAAAGAAACTCACCTGTATGAGAAATGTATTGGTCGTATAGATTGGACACTTTAGCTCCTAAGGGTCTCAATGAAGCCTTTGAAATGACTTCCTTTCTAGTCTAATGTCATTTATATGTATGAAATAATTGAATATCTTTCCTTTCTTGTAGGTTTTTTTCCTACTAGGTCTATTTCATAATGTTTTTTCTGATATTATAATATGTCATGTATAGTGAGTGTTTTGATGTATTAGGTAGAAATGTATTAACCTTCAACTCTGAGCCCATATGATGGATTTTGTAACTATTCCATCCATTTAGGGTTTAAATTGGTATATTATACCTATGTACTTGTATGTTGGCCTATGATGTGATGTATCGATCGCTCTTTTATGGTTGTCATGGTTACAACGTTATGTATCTAATGTTCTGGTTATTGATTATAGATCGAGGTATAAAATCAGTGGGCTTATACCCTTTAGCCTACTTCCTCTGGGTTTATATGTATGTTTTTATATGTTTGTATATGTATGGTTCTATATTATTATTGAAATGTCTTTTACTACATCCGGCTTACCGGAAGTCGATACCTGGAAGTGACGTATCGGGATTGAGGTGATTCCGCCCACCCCGGTAATGACGCCTGGATTGGCTCCCCATTATGAGGACTCGAGTATTTAGGAGCCGACAGACTCTCTTCAAATTATGACTCCTTGAGTCTTTCATAAGATGAAACTCGTCGATGGTTGTTCTGTTTCTTCATTCGTTTCCTGTGACCATTCCTTGGATGTCTGGATCGTTGCCGGCTGGTACCTTCCATACTACCTGTGATGTCTATAGGACATATAAGCTGATTTTTAATGTGTTTTATGTATGGGCATTAATTACTAAAGCTGCAGTGTGAAAATTATTGTCCTAATAAATTTTTAATTTACTAGAGAATTTTAAGTGTGGTCTTTGATGGTATCACACTATTGTGGTTTTAATTTCGAGTTCACAGATATCTGGATATCACTAAGTCTGTTACTAAGAGGGGATATCTGCCATCTAAGATCGCCTTGAATCCTACTACCTAACTGTGGTGCCATCAGAGGGATTTTCCTATTATCACTTTGGCATTTTTACTTTGAACATCTGGTACGAGAACTACATATATTGTGGAGAATATTATTGTATGAGCAGCACGGTGGCTTAGTGGTTAGCACTTCTGCCTCACAGCACTGGGGTCATGAGTTCAATTCCCGACCATGGCCTTATCTGTGTGGAGTTTGTATGTTCTCCCCGTGTTTGCGAGGGTTTCCTCCGGGTGCTCCGGTTTCCTCCCACACTCCAAAAACATACTATTAGGTTAATTGGCTGCTATCAAAATTGACCCCAGTCTGTGTGTGTTAGGGAATTTAGACTGCAAGCTCTAATGGGGCAGGGACTGATGTGAATGAGTTCTCTGTACAGCGCTCCGGAATCAGTGGCGCTATATAAATAAATGATGATGATGATGATGATGATGATATATCACGTTTAATTGCACTATGTGTGGCGCCCCCTGTCTTTTGTTTTTCTTCTATCAGGTCTGACATTTGCAGACAGGTGTCGAATGACTGGGGAGCTGCCTATTTGATATAAGTATACAACTTATTAACACTGTTTTCACTTGCACTGAGCGCTCTTTTAGCTTAGAATTATTGTGTATCACATTTGTCACTGTCTGCACTTCTAAGCTGAGCTGCTATATCTCTATATTTCAATATGTTTAGATCTGGGAATATTGAAAGTAGAAGAATTGAATATTGTCAAAAAAAAATTAATGACACTGATACGGCATCTAGTGAACAAGAACCACTAGATGATTTTTTCTGAAATTTAGAGAAATTATTAGCAAAGGAAATCAGAATTTGGTGGGACATAGCTGGGCTGGAAGAATATATTAAGAATAAAAGGGTTCCCAGGGGACTAAGGGCTAGATTTACTAAGCTGCGGGTTTGAAAAAGTGGGGATGTTGCCTATAGCAACCAATCAGATTCTAGCTTTCATTTATTTAGTACCTTCTACAAAATGACAGCTAGAATCTGATTGGTTGCTATAGGCAACATCCCCACTTTTTCAAACCCGTAGCTTAGTAAATCTAGCCCTAAGAATTAAAAAAACTCCGTCCTTTGGTATAGATAATCCACTGTTTATGAAGGAGTGGGATAGAACATTAGATGAGTGCTCTATTAATTTAATGAGACTTATTGTATCTGAAAAACAAAAAAATGTAATATCAGTCCAAATGGAAATTAAGGATAAAGAATCCCAGGCTATTTGTTATAAATCCAAGGAGGATTATAAAATCAATGAAAAGGTGTTACATAAAACATTAGACAGACTTGAGTCTGAAGTTGTGGAAAGGAAAGAAAGGAAATATCAAGAGATAAAAGGGATTATGTGAATAATCAGGTGTATCGCTGGGCTAGACAACAGACTGATGAAGTATCTAAGGTACCTGAGAATATACAGGTGGATAATACTAGATTTGGAGCTAGACCCAGAGATAGAAATGTTTGGACGAATGTACCTCATAAGGGCCGGGGTCCGGTTAAGAGAAGACCACAATACATAAATTTGAGAAATAGATTCTCTCCGTTACAAAGAGAAAGGTTTTGGAGCACTGAGGAGGATTTTTTATCCCCCGTCCCTACACCAAAAGAAGACAGTATATATCACAAATTCCATTTACGAGAAGATATAAAAACAGCATCACCCCTAAAAAGGAGATATATAGAAGAAGAGGTAAACGAGGGAGATCCAAGAGAAAGGAAGAGAAGACATTATTAGAGAAACCCTCTGATCCTAAATCTGTGGGCATTTTTAATCTTTCTGATTATACCCTTACTAAAGAGGAACTTCAGTTATTAAATAAGGGCTTATCCTTTGCACCGACCAATATTTCTAATGATTTCCATCTGTTTTTGGATTTAAATAGATTCACGAGAAGACACACTTAAGAGACACTTCCTAAAAAAGAATGAGAATGTAATTGAATCTGTAACTATCAAAGAATCCACTTCAGGCCTAAAATTGCCATCTAAATTTTATCCCCTTGAATCTAGGGGAAGTAACATAGAGATGTTCTATCAATTAGTTAAGAAGGATTTGTGTCAAGCTAATGTTACGAAAAGATATAAAAGGAATATATCATTATCTGAGAAAAAAGCATTAGACAATCTAATGAACAACGAAAAGATTGTCATGAAACAAGCTGACAAAGGGGGGGGATTGTCATCTTAAATAGGAGTGATTATATCCTAGAGGCTGCAAGACTATTGGATGATAATATATCATATAGAAAATTAGATCAAGACCCCACAGCCAAGTTTGTAGAGGAATTAAAGGAGATGTTATATGAGGCTTTGAGAGAGAATTTAATAACCAGTGATGAGTACTTATTTTTGCTGCAGGATTCACCAGTAATCCCGATTTTCTATTATTTATCGAAAGTGCACAAATCGCTAGAGAGGCCCCCTGGTAGGTCTATCATAGCAGGGATCGACTCACTTACGTCACATGCATCCCAGTATGTTGACTTTTTATTAAAAAATATGTTGTGAATTTACCAGCCTACTTAAAGGATTCCACCTCTTTATTGCAACTTCTGGGTGATGTACAATTGAAACCCACATTTAAATGGGTCACAATAGATGTATAGGCATTGTACACATCCATTGATCATGAGAAGGGAATAGAAGCTGTTAATTATTATCTTCAACTAGATGAGTGTCTGGAGAATGGATATTTATATGTAAATTGATTCGATTTATTCTGTCTCGAAATTATTTTAAATTCATGGAAAATTTTTACCTGCAAATATGTGAGACAGCAATGGGGACTGTATTTGCCCCCAGTTTTGCCAATCTTCTTATGGGAAATTGGGAATCTGAGTATATCTATGGTGAAAATAATCTTTTTTCGACATATATCATCTTCTACCGTAGATATATAGATAATATTATTTTGATTTGGGATGGTCCTCTTCAACCATTGGAGGATTTCTTGTGCTACTTGAATAATAATGATTTTAATTTGAAATTTGCATCAAAGGTTAATGATACCAATACCTTGATTTGGTTTTAGAGAGTAAAGGTACTGAAATTCAAACTAGAACCTTTATTAAAGAAGTAGATATAAACAGTCATCTTCATTATGATAGTTGCCACCTTACGAAGTGGAAAAATAAAATCCCCAGGTCTCAATTTAATCACATCAAACGAAACTGCTCGGATGAGACCACATATAGGGAGCAGTCCAGCATTTTTGCAGGAAGATTTAGGGAAAGAGGTTACCCGTATTCAATTATTTCTGATGCATTGGTAAAAACAAATAATGTGGATAGAAAAGACATATTGACTTATAAGAGCAAAACAAAGGGGTAGCGGTAGGATATGTTCCCTTTTATTATGGAGTTTAGTAAAGATGATAGGAGAATGAAATCCATTCTGAATAAACACTGGAAATTGATCCGTATGGACCCAGTTCTTGGTCCTATAGTTCTGCCAAAACCAGATATTGTTTTTAAGAAAACTAAAAATCTTAAATCTCTGCTAGCACCTAGTTTGTTAAAGGAAGTGACAGATACTAGAGTGACATTTTTGAATAAATTAGGAAAAGGCTTTTTTAAATGTAAAAATTGCAATATGTGCAAATTTGTCTCCCCTATGAATAAAGTATTTCATGATTCATTACATCAGAGAGAATATAAAATTTATGGGCAGATAGATTGCCTTACGACATCAGTTATATATTTGTTAGAATGCCCATGTGGCAAGGTATATATAGGGAAGACAAAGAGAGCCCTCAAGATACGTATTCAAGAACACGTGAGGGCCATTAAAAATAAGTCTGCTTTGCACACAGTATCTAGGCATTTTTTGGCATATCATAACTCTGACCCTAGTGGCCTTAAATTTAAAGGGATTGAGCATGTGGTATTGGGCGCACGGGGTGGTGATTTAGTAAAGAAACTCACCTGTAGAGAAATGTATTGGGTGTATAGATTGGACACTTTAGCTCCTAAGGGTCTCAATGAAGCCTTTGAAATGACTTCCTTTCTAGTCTAATGTCATTTATATGTATGAAATAATTGAATATCTTTCCTTTCTTGTTTGTTTTTTCTGATATTATAATATGTCATGTATAGTGAGTGTTTTGATGTATTAGGTAGAAATGTATTAACCTTCAACTCTGAGCCCATATGATGGATTTTGTAACTATTCCATCCATTTAGAGTTTAAATTGGTATATTATACCTATGTACTTGTATGTTGGCCTATGATGTGATGTATCGATCGCTCTTTTATGGTTGTCATGGTTACAACGTTATGTATCTAATGTTCTGGTTATTGATTATAGATCGAGGTATAAAATCAGTGGGCTTATACCCTTTAGCCTACTACCTCGGGGGTTTATATGTATGTTTTTATATGTTTGTATATGTATGGTTCTATATTATTATTAAAATGCCTTTTACTACATCCGGCTTACCGGCAGTCGATACCCGGAAGTGACGTATTGAGATTGAGGTGATTCCGCCCACCCCGGTAATGACGCCTGGATTGGCTCTCCATTATGAGGACTCGAGTATTTAGGAGCCGACAGACTCTCTTCAAATTATGACTCCTTGAGAAAGTCTTTCATAAGACGAAACGCGTCGGGGATTGTTCTGTTTCTTCATTCGTTTCCTGTGACCATTCCTTCGATGTCTGGATCGTTGCCGGTTGGTACCTTCCATACTACCTGTGATGTCCATGGGACAGATAAGCTGATTTTTAATGTGTTTTATGTACGGGCATTAATTACTAAAGCTGCAGTGTGAAAATTATTGTCCTAATACATTTTTAATTTACTAGAGAATTTTAAGTGTGGTCTTTGATGGTATCACACTATTGTGGTTTTAATTTCGAGTTCACAGATATCTGGATATCACTAAGTCTGTTACTAAGAGGGGATATCTGCCATCTAAGATCGCCTTGAATCCTACTACCTAACTGTGGTGCCATCAGAGGAATTTTCCTATTATCACTTTGGCGTTTTTACTTTGAACATTTGGTACGAGAACTACATATATTGTGGAGAATATTATTGTATATCACGTTTAATTGCACTATGTTTGGCGCCTCTGTCTTTTGTTTTTCTTCATATATATAAATGTATATATATATATATATATATATATATATACAAGTTAACCCGTGCATGAAACTCATGCATTCTAGTCAAATCAAGCTACTTAAGGTGTTAAAAAGGTTCTTGTCATGCATTTGGGCCATAGCCCAGGCCTCCTCAGGGGAAGAGCGTTACTTCCCGACGTAAGCGCCCTTTTTTAACTTGGTTTTGTCCACATGTCACCACCTCATCATTCTTCTCCATCACCTCATCCTTCATTTTCATCGCCACATCTATCCAGATGTCTATCCAGACACAGGGATCTCTCTCAGCGGTCCTGAGTATCACTCTCCTCTCACTCTGTCACCCCCGGCAACCACCAACCACTCCCCACTGTCACCCCCGGCAACCACCAACCACTCCCAACTGTCACTTCTCCTTCAAGAAATATATATATATATATATATTTTAAATCTTTATAAACACTTTTAACAATTAACAAATTAAATTAACAAATTAAAAACATCTTAGTATACCAAATTTCAGCCCTTTCTGAATTTTTTTTTCCACACACACTAAGAATTTAGTAGGTCAATGTATAACTCTGCCCAGCAGGTGGCGCTGCAGTTTGGTTTTATTTTTTCCACAGACAGACTAACACACGCCACTAAGCATTTATATTATAGATATATATATATATATATATATATATATATATATATATGTGTGTGTGTGTGTGTGTTGTCATGCACATTTTGTCGCAATCCGATAACGATTGTTGAATCCCGATTTGTGGTTCTAAAGCACAAAGTAATTTAACAGCCAAAAGTAGCAAAATAACAATGTGAAATAAAACAAGAATAGCCGTTACTTATCGTAGGCGCTCTGGATCCAGTGAACAGTCATTCAGGTCTGAAGGCTGTTGTCAAAGAAGACTGGTCACTGGGTCAAGAGACCCTGCTTATATGCAGTCAGTGAATACAGTAAAACAATGCAGATGTTGCGGCTTGCTTCTATTGGTCCAGGTTTCAGGAAGGTCCAGTGTACTGCAGGTAATAGGCCAGTTCAAACCAAATTATCCAAAGGTGGGGGTCATCTCTCCAGGGGATGTGCTCTGACTTTCCCGCCAAGAATCCAGTTTCAACTAGTCTATTTGCATTTTACAGACTGTATCACTTTAAACATTTATTCCCTAACATCGCTAACTAGAGTATGCAATGTGCGATCTCTTCGGCGAATGAACCGGACAATGGCTGATGAATAGGGGATTAAAATGATACTAAACATGACACAGTTCCTGCAACTGTGTGTGTGTGTACATATATATATATATATATATATATATATATACTGTCACACGCCGGACTCCCACTGTGTCTTCCCGGGAGCCGCCGTGTGTGTCAGCTGCCTCTCGCGGGGGTCTCCGCCTGAACCTTTAAGTTTTCACTTACCTGGTTCTACGCTGCTTCAGTCCGTCCAGCGCTGTCTCTCTCCTTCCTCTTCGGCGCTTCTTCTTCTGCGCATGCGCAGAACGGTCAAACCTTTTTTTATGTTCTTACTGCCCTCTATTGGCTGCCTAATTGGAACTACACTATATAATACCTTTTGACCTAAACTCTGTGCTGGTTCTTTCAGTCAGTCTCTGACTCTTGCATTGGATACAGCTCCTGTGCCGTTTCAAGCTCCTGGGAATTCCTACTCTGCGTTTCTGAGTTCCTGCGCCTCCAGGCTCCTACGCCGCAGTCTATCCCTGCTAATTAACTCCAAGTGGCAACGTCGCATTATCACCGCTACCACCTCCGAGTGGCAACGCTGCATCATACCTATTATCCACTTCCAGTGGCAACGCGGCAGTCCATCCTGTATATCTTCTCCTAGTGACAATCCTCGGGTCGTATCTTCTCTGGTTGCCAGTAGCAACGGTCAGTTCTCCAGAGACTCTACTTCCTTGGTACCTCCTGTGTGCTCTATCCACCTATTCTACGCTATTTCTCTCGTGGTTCACTGGGAACTTCCCTAGGGGGCCGCGACCTGCAAGTGGAAGCTACGAAGTCCATATTCCCTTGCGGGAATCACTGGTGAACACCTTTCGCTTGTAAGACTCCGCGCCCCTAGCTGAAGTCATGCCAATCCCGGGTGAACTACCAGGATCCAGTTGTCCCTCCTTGGTGCCGTGACATATACATATATATATATACACATATATATATATATATATATATACACATATACACACATATATATATGTATTTTTGTTTATATATATATTTTTATATATATATATATATATGCATACATTTTTTAATATATACTTATTAACAAACACGATGCTGAAGGATTTGAAGTATAGCTTTTATTTGTCACTGGTATATTTTTCACATGATTACTACACAGCTCTACCTCCTTGTCATTAAACTAAGAAGTAAATAAGGATCCCACAAGCAGGGCTGTTTCATTACCACAAGCTGCATGAGATTTACACACATATACCATCATCACCATTAATTTATATAGTGCCACTGATTCCGCAGCGCTGTACAGAGAACTCACACACATCAGTCCCTGCCCCTTTGGAGCTTACAGTCTAAATTCCCTAACATACATACACAGACAGTCTCTAGGGTCAATTTTTATAGCAGCCAATTAACCTACCAGTATGTTTTTGGAGTGTGGTAGGAAACCGCAGCACCCGGAGGAAACCCACACAAAACACGAGGAGAACATACAAACTCCACCCTGATAATGCCATGGTCGGGAATTGAACTTATGACCCCAGCGCTGTGAGGCAGAAGTGCTAACCACTTAGCCACCGTGCTGCCCAACACATATATGTATTTTTCCTCTGAAGAAATTGCCTGGAAGGCAAAGAAACACGTCAAGTTTTGTTTGGATGCGATATATACTATAAATCTATTAATTCAACCCAGGACCATGGAAATCGCATGTTAAATCAGGAATTTAGACGGGGCCGACTTGGGTCATCAAGGTCTGTTTGACTTACTTTATATACTAACTGCTGTTTCCCTTTTCCATCTTGATCTGTGGAGGTTTGCGTCATTTGATGGGCTGTTTATCATACATGCATCTCCTCCGGACCATTGATCGGTATTTAAGTACGTAGCTGCTATTTACAGTTCGGTCATGTGAAGTTAATTACTACAGCCGGATAATTCAAGATACCTCACCACTTACCATCTGGGATCTGTACAGTGGTAATGTTTACTTAGACTTTGTCTATTTCTTCCATCATGAAACTGTAAGCCAATTACTTCTCCTGGTCCACCCATTGATTTTCTACTCATAGCCATAGGCCATGTTTCATTCTATGAATATAACTTATATCGCACTGTCTAATCTCTACATCAATTCTCTCTGGACATTTCTACGCGAAATATATTCAATCCCCAGTAGGAGATGTTTTTATTTTATTTTATTTTATTTTTTTAATTGCATGTATATTGTATATAATTGGTATGTGAATTACATTTTGATTATCCATTCAGCATCATGTTTGATCTCAATCAGTTTCAGCACTGTCTTAGTCTTTAAAATTGTTCTTTTTGCATTGCATGGTAGGGCCGCTTAGCCCTTGACAGCTGCGTCACTCACTGGGTATTTAAATATAATATTTGGCATTACTTATCATTTAATAATTTTATTTGTGCTATCCGGTGCGCCAATTGCCTCAAGTGTTTGTATTTAAAAGAACAGAATACACCGCACAGAGTGAATAACAACCACAGGTTTTTCATGAATAATTGACTGATTCAGTCTTCATTATCTTACTAAATGTTATTATGGTTAGTTTGATTCATTATAACCTCCATACTTAACTTATAACAATATATTATCTCATTCCAATACTCGATCGATCGTATTTGTTTACTAATCTGTGCCTTACCCATCAGGGAATCGAGTGGACGGGATTTAGGATACTATTGAAGGTCAGTGATGCCATTCACTAATCATATGATATGTTTACTAATACACGTTGCTATGAAGGATGCATCATTTGGGGGCATGTCCCTCACTATATAATACCCTTTAGAGCACACTATAAAGATGACTTGTTAAAGCCTATAGCAAAATGGCGCATCCGCGGACGCTGCACTCGCTGTCTCTGCATGTGTTGATTAACAATATCAAGCTCATATTAGTTGTTGGTTCAAAGTGGTAGGTACAATTATTAGACTTCATATTTAATCTTATGAATGTGCGGGGTATTTTACTGATCAGCATTTTAGGGTTTACAAAAAGGAAATTAGTATTAGTGATTTCTAGACAGCCCACATATAGGGAACTGAAGGGACTGAAATCTATTTATACCTTTATGGGTCTCATGGTCTATTAGTATAGTGCAGCATGTCAGTTTCAAGCGTTACTATAAATAACCAAAACATAATACCAAATGTTGTGCAGTATCAGCTAAATCAGCTGTAGTTCTGCATAGATTGACATTGTTAAGTGGTGTATAAAGGCTGCAAAGCAGCATTTTATCACTCCATAATTGTGAAATATTAAGCTGACTTTTGAGTTTATGAACAACTGATGCTGGCATTTTCATATTCAGAAATACATAAAGCTATAAAAATAGTGCATACAATGAATAGTTGCAGAACCAAAGAAACCTCAAAATAGCTTCCTTGCCTTGTAATATATTCTCACTGCAAGGTCAAGATTACCAAATTATGGTACACTATCCAGACTTATGGGAGGCTGATGCTGTAACGCACAATTCAGTCACTGTGGAATCTTTCCTTTATTAGCAGTAACAGACCTGAGTTTATCAGTGCTGAGTTCACACAGTTTTCTAGGGATTGTGACATGTTACATCACGCCATATCATAGCCTGTCAAATGTTAAAGCTAAACTGAAAATACATATAGCAAAAATGCTCATAAATAATTTTAAGAGAGATGACCAAGATATCTATACAATAATATTGGACTGGATAAATGTACTCAATATAAAACAACAGTCTGTTACAAAAGTTAATGCCCAGAAGAATATAGTCAATACTTCTAACAGCACAGATTTCAACAGATTACTCATAAATGTCTCAAAGCTAGGGCACAATATGATAAAGGAGTCAATGAGATTCTAAGGGGTAAACGTATTAAACAAAGCTTTATACAACTTGCCGATATTCTGCGAGTTTGACAGTTAAATTTAAACCGTCAAATGTGTTTAAAGGCAAGATTTGCCTTTAAACACATTGCTGTTTTAGCTGTCGAACTCGCCGAATATCGTCGAGTTGTAAAAAGCGCTCTTTAATACATTTACCCCTAGATCTGTTTTACTGATTTTGGGCCTGATATAGAGTTGACTGCAAAATGGGTTTAAATAACTAAATAAAAACCCCTTACCTCCCCGATTTCGGCTCTACAGTCATAAGAGACGCAAGTTCCAGAAACGCTCAAGTCTGCATTGGTGCATATGCGTGTCTTCTCTTTGTGGGCATGCGCAGTGTGAATTTGTGCAATCGCTGTTGCATAATTTTATTCTTACACAGACAACCAGCCTAGTGAAACACAGTAAAGCTTATTTGTATAATGGGCAGGTAAACCAATGTTCATTTCAAAGGGACTATAAGGATGAAATAGATGCAAATACTGTAATCAAATTTGTTCATTAATTCAATTTGCAGGACAATTTGCAGCATCGTCATCCCTGAGCTTTTAAGTGCATGGCTGGCTCTCATTAAAAGAGGGAGGGGCAGGCCATTTGTATCACCTCCTTCTACTAGAGGTATTAAACTTTCTATATAATATTTTAATTTCCAGATTTCACGCTTAGGTGGGTATTAATTTGTCCGCAAGATTTTTTGTAGACCGCATTGAGTCATTTTAACATTGTTTTTTATCATTTTCTAGCGGGTAAACTTTACCCGCGATTCAATTCCATTTTTAACGCTTCATTTTTTTCATGAAACGGTCCTCTCGCGGTCCAGTAGAAGGTCTATTGAAAGTATAGGGTGTGCTAGAGGCAGCCGCGTTAAAAACTATTCAATTGTGTTTTAACGCGGCGCGTTAAACAGGCAAATATGCTGCTTTATCTCGCACCTCTTTCGGGTGTGATAAAAATAAAACAACCTTTGAAAACTGTTTGAAATCATGTAATAATGTGAAAAAAAGTTAAACTATGTTTATCACTAATGCCTAACATGTAAAAGTTGATGATTTTCTTGTGAAAACATAAAGAAATAAAAAAAAAAATTGAAATCACTAATTAATTATATTTATGTATGTTTTTGGTACAAATTTGTATGTACTAATGTGTTTTGACATGTATAGATGATTCTTTGTTAAAAAATAGTTAAATAAAAAAATATGCTGAACAAAGTACTGTAATGTAGTGTGGCAAGAGCCCGCTACTGCTGAAGCACACGCGAACGACTTCTTCCTTTTTATGTAGTTTTATTGTCAGAATGGTAAATGTTTTGACACCGTACAGATTTCACAGCAATTATGGAGACCTTAAACGCTAGCTAGACATAGACCAGCTCTCTCAAGACCAGCCAGCTTCCCCAGCATTGGTCTCACTGAACAAATGATACAAACAAGCTTTTATACCTGATACTCCTCCCCCAGCCTTAGCTTGATGGTCAGGTGACACATCCACCTTCCCTTTAAGAGGAAACTCTCATCAGTGCTTCTGTTTTCACAAAGACAGACACACCCTGTCTATTTTCTCTGAGGAGAAACATTTCAAACCATGTAAGTTAACCAAACTTTAAACTATTGTTTGTCAGACATAAGTCATCCATCTAGGTGCATTACTGCACAAATGTTTTAATCTACTTCCATGCTTTCTCTGCATATTGCCAGCTAAATGCCTCCTTTTGTTACAGTAGATATTATCAATGTGTAATACAATATTATGTATGAAAATGTATGCAAATCCTTTTTTTTGTGTTATACATGACTGCGTTAAAACGTTCCCTCTTTTTCAATTGAATTGCACAAGTTTTCGCACTGCGTTAACTAAAAACGGTCGCTATTCCAGTTAAAAACCAGCGAGTGATTTCTTCGATTTTAAACGCTGCGGGGAAAAAAAAAAAACTTGCGACAATTTAATACTCCTTATAATTTAAAAGGCATTACCCAAAAGTCTTTACTCTGTTTGCAGTGGTATGGTTACATATACTGTCGTTTGAATGTAAATGTTCATTATTGCATGTATGCTACTCACCTTTTTCCACTTCTTTCTTGTTCATAGTCCCACTCTACTTCCATAGCCGCAACATAGTGTATCCATGTGACAGGTTTACGTTTGCCATGGGATCGTATTTGAATATTTGATACATCATCATCCTTATCTTCCAAACCCAATATTGTAGATTCATAATAGTAACCTTCATCTTCATAATCATATAAATCTGCTACACGCATCCGTTTTACAGACTCAGATGCGCAATCTTCTACTTTGATCAAAGATGTCATCGTGCCTGTTGAGCATAATTATTATTTTTTTAAATGAGATATTATCATAAGCTTTAAATCACATATTGTTACCATTGTCTATTTTTTAAATACACTTCCCATTATCTTTAAACACAAATGTAATTAATAAAAATCCCTGGGGATGGGGGTAGGAGTATTTGGATGCAGTCACTATCCTATTTAGGGAGATAAAGCCTGAATCCCCCAGATAAACAGTATGCCAAAAATGAAATGTTAGGATTATTATTATTATTATTATCATTTATTTGTTAGGCGCCACAAGGTTTCCGCAGCGCTGTACACAGTACAAACAGTAGACCATACAGGGTGACATAGTACAGAACAATAAACACAAATTACCAGTACTTCAGAATCCTCGGGCAGACATATGGGTAAAGACGGAGCAGAAGAACAGGTATGGAGACAGGAGGGGAGAGGGGCTCATACGAGCTCACATCCTAAGGGAGGGTGAACAAATAGGCACAAGAGGGAGCCATAAAGTAAGGGAGAGAAAGGCGGGGCTAGGGGAGAGAGGGGGCATAGAATAGGGATAGGACAGGGTATTCCAAAGCTTTTGAAAGAGGTGAGTTTACTATAAATCATATTGGATAGTTTAGGTTGCATCACACATAATATCTTAGTAGTTTCACACATGTATGGCCATAAAAACCATTTAAACAAATAAACCAATATTCTCTTGCAACAGTTTCCTGTGTGGGAAATATATATTGATGTCTTTATAATGCCTTATTTCTCACATGAATGGAGAGCCGATTGGAGGTTCTAAGATGTTCTTTGAACGATCAGTATTCGATCCTATAGTGTTCCTCCTCACTCCATTTAAAATATAATGGGGTTCCTTGAAAAGTATCTTTAAGCATCCTTACACCAGGGGTAGAAGCCCTTTCTGCCATGTGGAGTGATGGTGTTACACGGCTTGCCAACCGTGACTCTGTTTTGCGGTTAGGGAATCCTGCAACGTCTGAGGAGGTGGCTAACCGTTCCTTGCTGTTGACCCAATGCATTTCGTCATAGATTATGACTTCATCAGAGGGTGTGCCAGATATCGGACAGTGTGTTTAAATACTGTTTTAGTCCAATGAAATGTTAAGGACATCAGCTGGATAGTTGTTAAATGGGGACTCTCTTCTCAATATAGCTGATAATTTACAGGTTAAAATATACATATCTGTAGTTACAGGATAATGCAGACCTTTCTAAAAATAATCGCATATCCATATATATAAATTTGTTATTATATTATTACAATAAAACAAAAAGTACCAATAAGTGTAATTAATATTGTAAAAACATATAAAGCTATTAGAGATAGATAGATAGATAGATAGATAGATAGATAGATAGATAGATAGAGATAGATACACACTATATGGACAACAGTATTTGGCCACACCTGTTAATTATTGAATTGAGGTGTTTCAAATAGACCCGTTGACAGAGGTGTATAAAATCAAGCACCTACCCATGCAGTCTCCATTTGCAAACATTTGTGATACAAAATGTGTTGTTCTGAGGAGGCTCGGTGACTTAAAGCGTGATACTGTGATAGGATGCCACCTTTGCAATAAGACGGTTCGTGAAATTTCATCTTTGCTGGATATTCCACGGTCAACTGGAAGTGATATTCTTAAAAAGTGGAACTGTTTAGGAACAACATCAACTCAGCCACAAAGCAGAAGACCACGTAAAATCACAGATCGTGGTCATTGACTGCTAAGGCGCATTGGTGCATTAAAGTTGCCAATGCTCTGCTGATTCCAGAGCTGAAGAGTTCCAAAATTTCACTGTCATTAATGTAAGCAGAAAAACTGTGCGGCAGGAGCTTAATGGAATGGGTTTTCGTGGCCTAGCAGCTGCATGCAAGTCTCACATCACCAAGACCAATGCCAAGCGTCGGATGGAGTGTAGTAAAGCAGACTAACACTAGACTGTGGAGCAGTGGAAACTGTTTAGTGATGAATCACGCTTCTTTGTTTAGCAGTCAGATGGGTGAGTCTGGGTTTGGCTCAAGCCGGGAGAACATTACCTGCCTGACTGCATTATGCCAACTGTGAAGTTTGGTGGAGGTGGGATAATGGCATGGGGCTGCTTTTCAGGGTTTGGCTAGGCCCCTGATCGCCAGTGAAGGGCAATCTTGATGCTTCAGCATACCAAGTCATTTTGGACAATGCTATGCTTCCAACTTTGTGGCAACTGTTTGGGGAAGGCCCTTTTCTATTGCAACATGACTGTGCCTCAGTGCACAAAGCAAGGACTGTAAAGACATGGTTTGATGAGTTCGATGTGGAAGAACTTGACTGACCAGCACAGAGCCCTGATCTCAATCCCATCAAACACCTATGGGATGAACTAGAACGCGGATTGCAAGCCAGACCTTCTCGTCCAACATCAGTGCCTGACCTCATAAACGTTTTACAGAATGGATGAGCACATATTCTCACAGAAACACTCCAACATCTTGTGGAAAGCCTTCCAAGAAGAGTGGAAGCTGCTATCGCTGCAAAAGGGGGACCAACTCCATATTAAAGTATATGTATTTGAATACAATGTCATTGCAGTCCCTGTTGGTGTAATGTCCACATAGTGTGTGTGTGTATATTTTATATATATATATATATATATATATATAGTGTAAATTTAGAGGTGGCGGTGGACTGAGCTATTCCTTATGGGCCTCCAATGTATTAATGTCATAAGGGAGCCAGAGATGGCAGGACCAGGTGCTATATAGGTGTCCATTAGACTATCTCTGACTGCACAACAGCATTTAATGAAAATTTAGGTACAGCGAATTCTGATCTTGTGTTGAGAGCTACAAAGAAAGACCAGATGAAGCAGAGAGAGAGGATGTTGGCAGATACCTGTGGGAATGTCTTCAACTCTTTAAACACCACTAGTAACCAAAACAGATATTTATACAGCCAAACTTTGAGCCTTAGAAACAGGTTATGCCATAATAACTTTCAGCTAGTAGGTTGACTAGAGATGGCTGAGGAGGGTGTCTTTATTAATAAGGGGTCTTCTGAATCTCTTTCATAATCTCTTTCCAGCTAAAATCAATTGACTTCACTCTCCCAGCATATCCAGATATTTTTTTTTTAAAGAGAACATAAAAAACACTATGCTCTTCTCTGCTCAGTTCCCGATTACAGAGAGTCTATTGCAATGTAATGGGACTAAGGTGCCTATTTATTAAGCTGGGGTGAAAATGTAGTTTCTGTCACGAGCCACGGCGGCTCCGGGCACCACTGTGACTCGCTCTCCTCTCTGCCCCAGCGTCCCGGCCCTCGTCATGTCGACCGGGACCTCTGTTATGAGCGTTTTGTCGCTATCCAATAACGATTGCCGAATCTCGATTTGTGTTTCCAACGCACAAAGATTTATTCTCAAAAAATAGCAGAATATATTCAAGCGAAATAATAATAAGTACAGCTGTTGCTTATCGCAGGCGCTCTGGATCCAGTGAACAGTCATTCAGTCCTGAAGTCTGTGGTCAAGGTGACTGAACACTACATGAGAGCTACTGCTTATATGCAAACAGAGATACAGTGAAACAATGCAAATGGTATAGCTTGCTTCTATTGGTCCAGGCATCAGGAGGGTCCAGGGGGTTACACATCATAGGCTGATTCAATCTAAGGAATCCAAAGGTGGGGGTCTCTCCAGGGGATGAGCTCTGTTCTTCCCGCCAAACTCCAATTACAATCAATCCATTAGCATTTGACAGTTAATATCATATTAAAGGTTTATTCCCTAACATCAATAACTAGAGTATGCAATGTGCGATCTCTTCGCCGAATGCACCGAACAGCTGCTGATGTAAAGGGGATTAATATGATATTAGACATGACACATTTCCTTTAACCTGAACCATATGTATCACTAATATGCATATAACTTATAATATTACACATAAACACTACTATATTTCGACATAAATAACTATGTGTTGCAACTACGATTAATATGTACTATTTACAAATGTGTGTGTTGGTGCGAATGTATACTATAGTGTAAAAACTGTTATTGCCACGTGTTGCGGCTGGATACGCCCTTCCAGGCCGTAGCGTGCTCTACGCATAATTTCAGACAAAGACAATCAAGTTTGCTCGATATCAATTGAAATGACTTTATCCAATTTGCTGACTTCGACACCTCACTTCTGGTTTGTCCCTGCCGTTGCCAAGCCAACGGTCAGGACGCTCTCTCTCTGTAGCGCCGCGTCCCGGCATTCAGGGCAGCCGGGCGCGTGCGTAAATTAGGTTACTGTGCTTCAGCTGGCTTATTACTCCTGCTGTGCCAAATGTTGTTCATTGGTCCATACTAGTATTTAAGGCAGGAAGGGGCAAGCCTTCCTGCCGGTTATAGTCCCTGCTTCCTAGCATACTTTCCCTGCTGTATTGCTGTTCCTGATATTTATTTTGCTGTTGCCGACCTTTGCCTGGATACTGACGCTGCTGTTTTGCCTGTGAACTTGACCCCTTTGCTTGGATTTAGACGCTGCTGTCTTGCCTGTGACCCTGAAACCTGTGCCGGGACCTTCACTCCACCTCTGTGTTAACTCCTGCGCTACGTTCTCAGGTTATCAGCTCCTACTACTAGAGAATAAGACCTGTACCTGTGAGCGCATCGAGCTCTACGGGAAAAGCGGCTGCTATAGTCGAAGACCTCTGAAGCGGTTCTAAGAGCTGATACCTTGGGCGTGAGCCCTAACAGTTTCTCTGTAACTGCTTCTTTGGTTTCACTGTGATTTATCAATTAAAGTTTGCCAGAATGCTGAGCAATGCTGAAGAACAGCACCAAGAAGATTAAGATGTGCATTCCAGTGTTCACTATAGATGACAACATCATCAAGATAAGTGGCAGCATAACTTTCATGCTAAAAAGATGAAGTACGAAGAGCATAGTCACAAATTGATGCAAACCAAGAAATTGCTATTTTGCACTTGGACTCCTCGGTTAGCTTGATCCACAAATAACCTCTTGGATTATTGAGGATAGAAATATACTTGGCTGATTCAAGCTTATCGAGGAGTTCATGCATCCGTGGCATTGGGTACGTGTCAAATTTTGAAGCTGCAATCACTTTGTTAAAATCTGCACAAAAGCAGCTAAATCTGTAGGATTTAGGGACAAGTACAACAGGGCTACACCATTCACTAATATGCTCTTCTGTGTCACTTAAGCATAGCATGTCATGTACATCCTTTAACACCTGTTCTCATTTTCCACTAGGGAGTCTACATGACCTTTGATGAAACACTACTCAGGTGGAGTTACAATGTCATGTCAAACTAAATTACTCCTCCACATTTCCAAGAACACATCTAGGAACTGAGCCACCAGGGGGTAAATGTATCAAGCTGCGATTTATGTAATCCTGCAGGTTTTTTTAAAAAAAAAAACTTATCTCCGGCGATTTATGTAATATTGCAGGAGATGAGTTTATTAAAAAAATCACTTGTTTGAAATTTGCAGCAAATCGCTGTCCCAATTTTTCCCTACTCCAGCCATACAAATCTCCAAATGTATGAAGATGCGTTTTTGCAAACCCGACCGAATTTCAAATAAAAATCGACAGATACAACATGCTGCTTTCTATAGGTGAGATTGTCAAACCCATCAATTTTACACTGCCTTGGCTATACAGATGCAGATCCTGGCGGCTGTGTAAGGGGTAAAAATAGATGATTTAAAAAAAAAAGTAGGGACCCTCTGTTCAAGCACTTTTAACCCTAGTGCTGTCAGCCTACTGCTAGTTGAATGAAAATCTGGAAAAATGTGTGCAGGCATAATGTGGCATTATAGTAGGGAGACATGTGGCAGGGGTCTCCCTGCCATAATGACAAACAAATCCCAGGCTATTCAGCGCTGGGCTGGATTCCCTAGGGAGTGTGGTCCACAAAAAAAAACTTGTGGGCCCCCCTCTAGGAATAACCAACCCAGTGCTGAAAGCACTAGGGCTCTTCCTACACCCCTGGGCGGTTGGTGTAGGATAATAATGGCAATAGTATGAGAAAAAAACAAACATGCTGATACTTGTAGAACTACAAGCGCCAGCATACCCATGTCAGCCAGGTCATGTTGGCACTTGGAGAACCACAAGTGCCAACATGGCCTGAGACCCATGCCTTGCTGCAACCTGTAGTTCCACAAACAAAAATGTTAAATAAGGTACTACACCCTCGTAAAAACCACAACATTTTAATAAAAATAATAAAACCCCAATAAAAACACAAAACACCCTCTTTAATACCACATCTACTTATTAAAAATAATAAAACCTCATATACTCAACAATCTGATGTATTCTTCGCTTGTTAGCAGCACTTAATCCAAAAATGGCTTGAAACCCATGTCCACACATATATGTAATTCCAAAAGTCCATGCTTAAAAAAATGTTCTGCTTTTCAGGTCACATAGACCCTCATATTTGTAGTTCCAATAGGCTTGAAGTCTTCTTTCTTTGGGTCACATAGACCCCCATATTTGTAATTCCAATAGGCTTGAAGTCTTCTTTCTTTGGGTCAGGAGGACATTTGTACATTTGTACATCCATCTTGATTGAGGTCCTCTTTCTTTTGGTCAGAAATAACTCCCATTTGTAATACCAGGAGGAATATGCTTTACATTGATTACTTTGCTTGTATCTAATACAAGTAACCCGTCGCAAATTAAATAACAGAGCTACAAGCTATAGACTAAGGGGTTTCCCTTGACACAGTGGGAATTTCCCTAAGTCTATAAGTGCCGTGTGTCCCCCTACTATAGTGCCACCCACCCCAACTGGTTTGCCTAGTGCTGGTTGCAAATTTTTCCCGATTTTCGTGCAACCAACATTAGGCTAGCAGCACTAGAGTTAATAGTGCCTGGACAGGGGGACCACATGCATTTTTTTTTAACATGCATATTTTAGAGAGGCCAAAATCACATGAGTTTTCAAAGTAAAACATTCAACCAATCACAAACGACTATTTGTTTGCAAATGGCGATTTACAGCTAAACACGGCTGAGTTTAATGCATTCCAAATCATGAGAGATGAACAGCGGGTTTAAAGTTCAGACAAAAAAATCGATACTTAATACATATAGCGATTTGAGGAATCAAATCGCTGAAGAATTTGGAGCTTGATACATTTACCCCCAGGACTTTTAAGGAGCCTTTTTGATCCTGAGTTAATGTTGGTTCACAGGGATTCTCACGCACCAACTAGGGACTTAGAGCTACCTGAGGACCATGACCAATGTCAGCCTCACAATGGTGTACGAATAAATATTAATGCTCTTTCTAGGCTTTTAGGAAGTTTATATGGTAAATCTATTTCCCTACCGTGTGTTAGGTTAAGGCATTTCGCAATTGGCATCCCTTACCTTACGGATCATTTGAAAGGGCCCTTGCCATTTAGCTAACAGTTTACTCCCCTCTGTGTGGGTTACAATCACCTGGCATAAAGTCACGAGCACAAGCATTGCGATTATACAGCTGCTGTTGTGCCTGTCACATATTAAATATATTCTCTCTTGACCAACTAAATCCATGCGATTAAGCATATGCACAACATATTGTAAGACATTGTCTCCCTCCTCTCCTTCCCCATCTTTATTAACTGATATTACCAAGCTAAATGGCCAACTAAATATGTTACTTTCCAAATGTGCTACCAACGCCCTTAAAAAACTCCAACAATGACATTATTACTAATCAGATAAAGTGGACTCGATTCTGGACAATAAGCTAAGGTAAAAAAGCTCCATTAGTCATATTAAATCCAAAAAGATCCCTAATGTATGAATGAGTTTAAGGACGTCTTTCCAGAATTTATTGTTATTTAAGAACAACTAGCCTCCCCACATTTTCACAACTGAATTTTCTGTTACTTTTAATTTGATCACAGTTAAAGAAATATTGCAAACCATTAAGTCAATAAACCTTTATTAGCAACTAGACCTAACAGTTGTGTTTTTTTTATAAAAAATTAATTTACATTCTGTCTCCAAAAACACTTTGTAATGCTATTTTAGAATGCACCCATTTTGATGCAGCTACTACTAAAGCAAATAAAGTACAAATCTGGTAAACATCACATTTCTTGTGGAGACTATGAACCCATCTCCTTATTAAGCAGAGATCTAAAAATCTTCCCTAAAATACTTGCCACTTATTTAAACTTAATCGGATCCACGACAAACAATCCATTTATTTCACTTAGAGCAACAAAGCAAGACTCCTATAATCTTAGCTCTGGATAAAGAGAAAGTTTTTGATCTGTAAAATATTCATCTTAATAGAGTTAATACATCCTATCAATAAGATCAATTTGTTTTTCCATGAAGCTAAATCATTATTAATAGCATTTAAAGATAACTAGTTTGCTTAATACAACTGATGATAATGTTTATTAAGAAAGATCCCTAAATATTTTATATTTTGCAATTGCCATTTCAAATTAAAATTTAACTATTTTCTCTTTGAAAACGACATGTCCTTTACATATCCCAACATAAACTTTACATTACATATCCCAACATAAACTTTACATTTATTAGATTTTACACTACACCCTTTGAGCATAAAATACCAAAACATAAATTTAAATCTCTTGCAAAGATCATTGGCAGGAATAGTACTGGCTATCTTGGACTTTATAAGATATCACATGACTTCTCAGCTGACTCAGTGTGTAAAATGGCATTCTTCCCCTGATTTCAAGTTTTGACTGTACTGTGCCTTAAATGCTGAGTGCAACAAAAAAGACAAATCAAAGAAAAAATACTGCAAATGTTTTGCTGTGATATCATCTTGATAAACAGACAATGGAGTTTAAAAGAACCTACAACAGCGCACATTGCCACTGACATGTCAGTGTAATCACCAAAGTCAATGACTAGGGGTATTAGAACATTTGCTACCTATATCAACATAGGCAGTCGCTGCTTTAGTGTGACAGGAAATGTGCAAGCATAGCTAACAGGCCAAACTGCATTTTATTTTTTTTTGGGGGGGGAGAAGGGGGCGGGGGTTACATCAATAACCAGATGTGAAACATCTATTTTAACTTTGTGGTTTGCCTATGTGGAGTCCTGGGGAGGAGTATTATGCCTGGCTTGATAGGCTAGACTTGAGCTACCCCCCCAGGCTCAATTGCGTAAATTAAAAATAAAGAAATAAAGGCCTCTTACATTCCAGAGCCCAACTAGCCAGCCAGGTCCTCTGGGCAACAGGGATGATAATTAGGTAGTGTAGTGCCAAGGAGGTGCACAGTGCTATTCAGCATTGATCCAGTACTTTATGTGTGTCCCCACTCCCCTAGCGGTCTGGGCCCAATGCAGATTAGAATGGAAGGTTTAGTTTCTTTATTTAGTTATTTTTTGCCCTGACAGACAAGATAGCTCAAACACCATGCAGTTTGATTAATCTCACTTGCACGAACTACATCTTTCTTTTAACTAGCATATCGCATGGTTTACAAACAACGCTACAAAGTGACAAAAATCATACTTTAGTAGGTTTCCCCCTAGACATCAAAGAGCCTGAAAGTAAGGAAACAAGAGCTGCTATCCTTTTATTAGTGTCAAATATTTTATTTGAAACTTTTTTAAATTCTAAATTAAAATTTTAACATTTTAAAAGTCATTGTTTTATTTGTCTATATTAGCGTACCTTGACTTACCTGTTGCTCCTACATTGGGCAAATAACAACTGTTGTTCTAACAGTAATTCTGCCACTTGTAAGGCTATTTTGTGCGGTTTAAAAATCTTGTGACGTGATGGCATTTGCAGGAAATGTCTGTTTATGAGACGCTTAGACTTGCAGCACAATTACACTGAATATCTAATCCTAAATAACTCTTTATAAGGTTTTTTCACAAACCAGATACACGAGGAGCCATAGTGAACTCACAAAAGTGTATTTGCAGTCAGCGAAGCAATTTTTTTTAAGTTAGTCTTGGAGTGGTGTTTCAAAACGGTGAGTAAACAGTACACAGAGTTAAAGACAAAACTGATTGTTTCTTCCGTCCCCGACACCTCACCCTCTTTCCTATACTGCATTTTCAATTGCCTGTCTGACACCTCCAACTGGATGACCCAACACTTCCTCAAACTTCCAAATCTAAGCTTATCATCTTTTTACCTGTCAATGGCACTACACTTCCCCACATCTCCCACACGGTCGACAACTTCATAGTCTCCTTGTTCCCTATGCAGGTCTGACTTGGTCTCATTCTCAACTTCACAATCAGCTTCACCCCTCACAACCAGTCATCATCATCATCATTTATTTATATAGCGCCAGCAGATTCTGTAGCGCTTTACAATTGAACAGTAATAAAACAATACTGGGTAATACAGACAGAGAGGTAAAAGGGCCCTGCTTGCAAACTTACAATCTATAGGACAATGGTTTGATACACAAGTAAAGTAAGTAAAGTAAGTACAGAGATAAAACAGTCCCTGGCACTATGTGTATATATTAAGCTGGAATTGTTGAAATAGGTCTGATGATATAATAATATTTATTGTAGACTAAAAGCAAGAAAACAAATACTGTCATGGCAAACACCACATTAAATGAAACATTAAGTTTGCCAAATATGCAGTGTGGCAATGGGAGTGGTTTGCCACAGGCCTCTAATAGTGGAATTAGCTATGGTGCTAACTGTCTGCAGGTAAAAGGCTGCAGACCAAGTTATATACAGGTGTAGCACTGGGCTTAAGTTCAGTAATGTACAGGTCAGAGACATGTTGTAAAGTAAATGTAAAAAGTAATTTACTTGCATGCTTTAACGTGTTTGTATCCACAGAGCTGATAGGGGTGGCTGTGTTGATTAGACATTACAGAACACCTGAGGAGCCATCCTTTAAAGACAAGGTGGGCGTGTTGCCTGTCAGTCATCCAAGCCTGTGGGAGGAGACATCTGTATTTAATCCTGAGTTGTGCTATTGTTAGGGGTGACTGACGCTGAACCAGTTTCCAGTCAGTAGGGAGCTGTACTGTGTCTAGTTACTGTTTAGGGTCATCAGGAGGTGCAGGCGAAAGGTATTTGCTTGCTGGTGTCATCCTGACGGGCGTTGTGCAATTTATTGTGATGAGAACAATAAATATATTTGATTTATAAAATAAGTTTTCGTGTTGCTGATGTCTATTGGGTATTCTTGCAACAGAAGGTGGCAAAAGTGCCAGGAGAAGGGTGCGATTTTGTTACAGCAGATAGACATTGTATGCAGAAATATAGATCATAATTCAGTTTACATACTGAAACCAACAATCTATCATTGTTATACAGTCTAGTATAAGGAAAACAACATGTATTATAATGAGTATACAAATGCAATTAAATCCAGTCCAATTGCAAATAAGATCAATATAAATCAGAACTGCAGTATTATGTTTTTTACCTTACACGATATGAATATAAACCCTGGTCTAAGTGAAATGGATATGGGAAAAAATCAAAAAAACTTTTACAAACAGTTCCATGCATTCAAGATTGTGTAATACGGTCCGCACCAAAAAGAACAAGCTTGACAGTGTCCAACTAGTTTCTGTTCCAAACATCCAAAGCGGTTTTAGATCTAAAGTTAAAAGTGTAGCACAATCCAAATCCAGAACACAGAACCCATAAGGAAAGTTCCAGTATTAGAGTCAATGGAAAATGGGTTAAAAGAATCACAAGTTCATAGAGTCATATGTATTCCAGGTTAAAGAGACAGTTTGCAAATAGATAATTTTAACCATAGCCTGATATGAAACTATAGAAGCGCATTTATGTCAAAACTTACATGGCACAGTACATCTTTATATGGGCAATTCATTTTAGGCTTTGTGCTTACGCAGTGCACTTATACGGTCTTTGCTCATCTACGCATCCCAAGGGCACACACAGGATTTCTAGACAGGGGTTTCCATGGCACTCTACCAGATGGGCATGATCACCATGTAAGGGAAGTGATTATATTTTCTACTAGTGCTAGGCTGCTCTCTAACCCTTTCCAATCCCCTCCAAAAATGGGCAATGCTACATGCCCTACTGTTGGAAGCAATCCCTTACTGGGGCAGAGCAGTGTGAATCGGGACATACCTCCCTAACAGAGTAGGACAGTCACCCAAAATAAGGATAGATCACAATCAGGATAGTAGACAGACTAGCCTGCTCTCTCCAAACTATTCTTGCAGCTTTCACTACCTGCTCCTGCTCATGTCTTAAGACCAGTTGCTGGTTGTCTGGATCCTGGAATTTTGGGGCTCTGACTCATGATTGGCAGAGGAGGGCTGTCAATTTGTATTCCGGGGGCAAGACTCTACTCAACAGCCTATTACGAACATTTTAAAGGAAAAAATGCAGGTAGCCCAGTGACCCAGTCCAAGGTAGCCCACTATGGAACCGACCGAGCCTGCCCCTGATGATAGGTACATGAAATATTAAAAATCTAGCAATGACTGAACCCTCTTGGCCTCTCTTACCCCTAATAGTCATAGACATTAAATCAATAGCACTCAGGTTTAATAATTTAGGCTGCATCCATCATTGACATTAAATAATAGCATTCACATTTAATAAATAGACCTATTCCCCCCAGAAAACAGTCATGACACTAAATAATTAGTATTCATATTTAATAAATTCACATACCCCCCAAAAAGTCCAATGTAGTGTTAATAGCATTAACATTTTATAAAAATACCTATCCCCCCAAAAAATGCCCCAACATAAATAATATTTCAATTTAATAAATAAACCAATCCCCCCAAAACTGCCCCAACATTATATAATTAATATTCACATTTAATAAATTCTCCCCAAACACAGTGCACATTCAGTCCAATCCACTCCAGCATTAAAAAATAGTCCCATCACCCCACTAAATCATATTAATCAATAAGGTGCCACTAATAAAGTAATCAATTAATATCTCCCACCAATTATTAGCACCCACCCTCACCATTAAATTAATAGCTCAGCCATCACCTGCATTATATTAAGAGCCCTCCGTCCCCTCACACTTACCTTCTTCAGTCCAGCACTGTACATTTCAGAGGCACACTCTTCTGTCTGCCTCTATTTTAGCCTGCACATGTCGGATGGCACACATGTCAGATGGTGACATGCCACATAAGGTGGGCATATACAGTGGAGTAGGGAGGAGAGGAATAGATGTGTAGATCCGTGTTCACATGCAGTAAAGTGACTGATCCCAGTTTGTTACTCAGTCCCGTGCCAGAGGATATTTACTAAGTAAGTGTGTCCCTGCATATTTGACCACAAAATACTCTTTAACCCTCATTAAAAGAGAGGGTGTAAGTTTCAGATTATTTTGTGCAGCTTTTAAACAAAGTCAAGAACAACTTGATTTATACGTGCAGTCTCCTCTTGCATAAAAAATTCTTGTGCTTTTGCATATTTTGGCATAGATATAAATTTGTGCAATCATCAGCATAATCATGAACATCATCCTCATCATTTATTTAAAAAGTGACATAGATTCTGTAGTGCTGAACAATCATCTTATTGATATGACATACAGTACATCTTCCAGATATGACATACATGAATATAATAAACATCATAACAAATACATGAATACAATTGAGCAAACAACATGGATAGTCATGAGCTAGCAATTACAGCTAGCATGGATATCGGTATAAATTTAATGAGTGCGAGTGAACAAACAGCAGAAGATTCAGCTTAAGGTATCACATCAGGGTGGTCAGACATGATAAATAGAGTAGAGTGGACCTTGTCTATAAGAGTTTACAGTCTAGAGAGAGAGGGGGTAATGAGATGCATAGGTGTGAATAGAGCAAGAGTGGATATGAGGGTCTAGGAAAAGCTAGGGTAGGAAACCATAAGGAACTGAATTTTCACAGAGCATTTGAAGGATTTTAAGATGGGTGAGAGTCCGGTTGGGCGGGACAAGGAGTTCCATAAGTCGGGAGCAGCGTGGTAAAAATCTAGGAGATGTGAGTGAGTGGAGATTATGAGAGTTGAAAAACAGAGATGGAGTGGATTGGTTGAGTCAGGAATTTTGGAAGCAATGGGGAGCCAGTCAAGGGGCTTACAGTGTCTGGCCGGGGGGAGAGGAAAATAAGTCTAGCCACAGCATTCAGCATGGATTGTCAAGGGGACAGGCAGGTGAAGGGAAGGCCAGTGAGGAGGAGGTTACAAGTAGTCAACATTTGAAATAATGAGTAAGAGAGCCAGTGTTTTAATTGCTTTCTGAGCGAGGAAGGGGTAAATTTTAGCAATGCTGCAGAGGAGGAAACAACAAGACTGCCAGCGAGACAGAGTCTCCTCATACCACTAGGAATATGAACTCTATTGATTTTCAACAGTTTTCCTCCTCTCTCCAACACTTTCACTCCCCAATTTCTACATTCTCCTACCCTGATATGGCAGTTCCTCATCTTCACCATACCCTAGCAATTTTCTTGAATAAAGTGGTTTCAGCAACTCTTCCCACTCTGTGTAGACTTCGTTGTCAACCATAACACAAAATCTCAGAAAATTTTCTCAGAAAGCTGGTGTAAATCTTGTACCTCTAATCTATTCAGTGCATGTCCTGCTATCTACTACTCCTATCAAAATGCTCTGGACACTGCTAAACAAACATAGTACCAATATTTCAGCTATGTTCAGGCTTCTAACCCCAAACGCCTTTTTAACACATTTAAATCTCTTATAAATCCTCCCACCCCAAATCCTCCGACTACCATCAGAGCCCAGGATCTTGCTTCCTATTTCAAGGACAAGATTGATAAGATCTGACTTGAAATGGTATCATCTCCCTCGACTAGCAATCAGCTCAATTCCTTCCCAGCACCCTATGACACCCTCTCTTCATTTGATCCCACAAATGAAGAGGAAGTTTCTACTCTCTACTTATCTTCCTACTCTGCCTCCTGTCCTCCCGATCCCATACCCTCACAAATTGGTAGATCTCCTGTGCTCATTCCAACTCTAACTAAAATCTGTAATCTATCTCTCTCTACTGGTATCGTTCCATAATTTTTAAGCACACAGTGATTACTCCTATTCTGAAAAAAAAAGTTCTGACCCAAACCCTCTCTCAAATTACCACCCCATCTCTCAGCTCCCATGCCTCTCCAAATTTTTCGAGAGAATTGACTACACTCACCTGACACACTTTCTTTCTGCAAGCAACCTATTGGATCCTCTTCAGTCAGGCTTTTGCTCTCAACACACCACAGAGACTGCGCTGACCAAGGATGTCAATGATTTGATCCCAGTTAAAACTAAAGGCCATTATCATCATCATCATCAGTTATTTATATAGCGCCACTAATTCCGCAGCGCTGTACAGAGAACTCATTCACATCAGTCCCTGCCCCATTGGAGCTTAAAGTCTA
Source organism: Mixophyes fleayi (assembly GCF_038048845.1). Classification (NCBI taxonomy): domain Eukaryota; kingdom Metazoa; phylum Chordata; class Amphibia; order Anura; family Limnodynastidae; genus Mixophyes; species Mixophyes fleayi. The sequence continues at coordinate 93,544,995 of NC_134410.1, forward strand.
ACTTCCCTAACAAACACACACACACACACACACACACACACAGAGACACACACACACACACACAGAGACTAGGGTCAATTTGGTAGCAGCCAATAACCTACCAGTATGTTTTTGGAGTGTGGGAGGAAACCGGAGCACCCGGAGGAAACCCACGCAGACACAGGGAGACCATACAAACTCCACACAAGTAAGGCCATGGTCGGGAATCGAACTCATGACCCCAGCACTGGGAGGCAGAAGTGCTAACCACTAGGCCACTGTACTGCCATTATTCTCTTCTTATTATCATGGATCTCTCTGATGCATTTGACACTGTTAACCACTCTCTCTTCATACAAGCGCTACAATCGCTAGGTCTTCAAGACTCTGTCCTATCCTTGTTCTCATCCTAGCCTATCTAATCACAATTTCAGTGATAATTTCTCTGGAACAACCTCTGCTTTGGTTCCTTTATCAGTCGAGACTTAGTACTAGGTCCTTTGCTATTCTTTATCTACACCACTTCTATTGGAAAACTAATAAGCTCCTTTGGATTTCAGTATCATCTCTAAACAGATGATGCACAAATGTATCTATCCTCTCCTGATCTCTCACCATCTGTGTTGTCTCACATTATTGACTGTCTTTCTGCCATTTCATCTTGGATGTTCTTTCGCCAACTGAAACTCAATCTTTCAATAGCAGAATTAATAATATTCCCACCCACCAATAGAAGCTTCCTGCCTGACATTTCTGTTTCTGTTGACAACATGATCATAAATCCCACCCCGCAAGCTCGCTGACTAGGTGTATTCCTTGACTCACAACTATCCTTTATTCCCTACATCAACTCTCTCTATTTACATCATGCTGCATACATCTAGAAAAAAAAATCCAGAATACGTACATATCTCACTCAGGACACTGCAAAACCCCTAATTCATACACTCATCATCTCCCACATTGACTATTGCGATTTCCTCCATACTGGTCTTCCCAAAATCAGACTCAAGCCCCTACCATCTATTTTGAATGCAGAAACTAGATTGATTTTATTTGCAAATCGTTCTTCCTCTGCTGAGCCAGTCTGTCAGTCTCTACATTGGTTTCCTGTTTTTCAACAAATCCAATATAAAATTCTTCTACTAACATACAAGGCTATCAACAAAATTGCACCAACATACATCTCCTTGCTTGTCTCAAAATATCTCCCAACTCGACAACTCCATTCTATACAAGATCTGCATCGCTCTTCCACTCTCATCACTTCCTCCCATTCTCTGTTACAGGACTTTTTTCAGGCTGCACCCACTTTGTGGAATTCACTCCCTCACACAGGTCCGGCGCTCCCATTAGGCAAGGTTAGGCACTTGCCTAGGGTGCCGGGCCCTGGAGGGTGCCACAGAATGGTAAATAACTTTAAAACTGTGCGGTGACCGCTGACCATACCTGTCATGGCCGCTGCACAGCATTCAGATGCACGGGGAGGGGGGAAGAGGCTATTGCTCACCACCACCGCCGCCTCTCTGCTCCGTCTCCGGAGCAGAGAGGCGGCGGTGGTGAGACAAGGTAAGGAAAGACGGGGGGAGGAGGGAGGATGGAGGAGGGCGCCGATTTTTGCAGGGGGGGGGGCGCCGATTTGGTAAAAATGCCTAGGGCGCCATGGACCCAAGCACCGGCCCTGCCCTCACATAATAAGATATTCCTCTAGTCTTCAAACCTTCAAGCGTTCTTTGAAGACCCACTTCTTCACACAAGCACGTGTCCTTGTGTAGAAACAGAGTAAAGCCAGCGCTTTCCACTAATGTCAATAACATGCAGTTGCCAAATGGAGATGCTAAGAGGAGATCCCTAATCCTCTGAAATGATAATGTAAAGAGGAATAGGGATTTTATCATTACAAAATATTACAAATTTGTCTTTTCACACAGTACTTTATGTTTATGTGAATATGCATCTAATTAACTGAGCAGATAGTGTAAAATTATGCATTACAAAAGGATATCATAGCTATGTGCTTCATAGATACCTTCTGGGTGTGTCAGCGTCTGGCAGGATAATTTGTATACTCCTTTTTCTCCAGGACGTACTATGGCTGTTAGAAAGCTAAAGGCAGTAACAGAAAGTATGGGGACACGATGCTCTCTTATGACAAAGTTATGACTTTCCAGGGAAATGCTGTGAACCTCAAAATGTGTCCCAAATCCAATGACATGAAAATGAACTGGCTTCTGATGGCACACGGTTTGCTCTAGTGGATAGAAAAACAAGTCTTGTAAAAACACTGTATAAAAAAAAAATCTGAAAACATTAAATTAATATAATGCAACAATCAAACATTGAGGGGCTATTTTTCTAAGTAGTAATTACCCAGAACCCATACAAATTATTAAGCTAAGGAATGCAGCTTAACCTCAGATAATTACATGGTTACATTAAAACTAAGTGCCGTATCTATTATTAGGAGCCCCTTATGGGAGATAATATTTTTTATCGCTGCTTATAATAGTGATAAAAAATCCATTATCCTCATTATTAAAATTATTGAAAAAGAGTTGCCAAGGCAACAGCTGCCCAGCAATGCTGGCCGAGAGTAGTGAGAGTAAACTACCAGTTCACACATGTGCACAAGTGGAGACAAATGACTACTTTCTGTGCTGTCTGAAAGAAATCAAACGGTGCTGCTGAATGACAGAATTGAGTTTATCCACAGAATTTAGTTTATCCCTCCCTTAAAGTATATGAAACAGTAGTTGAAAAGACCTTTTGAGCAGCTAAATAACTAACTTGCGTGTGACATTATCGGCATAATCTGCATTATTCCTGAAGAAGCCCTATTTGGGTAAAACACATAGAAGACCTACACATCTGCACCTTGTCTTCTCGTTGACACAAAAATAAACAACCACTGCCTCAAAGCTCCAGTAATGTAGAATTACTCATGGCTCAAAAACAAACAAGGTTCTTGAGGCTGAAGTTAGCATCTTATTTAGCCAGCTTCTCATTGAGAATACTTTATTTTTAAAGGATTATACCAAGTTGAATCACTGGATTCTGAATTACCATTGGATTAACTCTAAACGGTGTCCCTTACACATATTGCAATTGTATTTAGCCTGGCCCGACTTGGGTTAGGGCATGACATTAGCTGACAAAATGGGCACAGATACTATTTTGATCATTTTGAATAAGTAGCTGTAGTTTTGCAAGGGTTAAATCCAGCTGGGCCACAAGTTTGATAGTGTGAATCAATAGAGGTGGTCAGTTACATACAAACCACTTTGCCTGGTCCAAAACCATTTTGGGCATGAAACAAGTGGCAAAGTGGACACAGTCACCATATTTTATCATTTTGAATAAGTAGCTGTAGTTTTGCAAGTGTGAATGTTTTTATTAAAAGATTGCAGCAAAAAAATACAATGTCACTTTGATCAAAATAAAATAGACTATATACATGAAGGAATTGGGTAAAAAGGACAAATAGGAACAAAATTGCACCTTATCATAACACCTAATTTTACTACAATTCCTCCACAAAATATAAGGTAACTATATACATCAAAGAAACAAGACACTCCCTAACACAATACTCTGCATTGCAACAACCCCGCCATCACTCTATAATATCATCCACACATGCTTTACTATCAGGAAATTAAGCGTGTTTGTGCCTCTTTTTTTCTCTTTGAAGTGTTTGGTGGTTTAATTATTGCACAGTAATGTATTATTGAAGAAGCAACTCTCTTCCCATGTAAATAAGAAATTAAAATAAAGACAAAAATTAATTATACATTAATACTTCATTAAGATTGATTTAATTGAAGTAATTTAAGTGGTTTGATTTATCTTGTTTAATTATGATTGTAGGTCAGCTCCCAATTAAAATTCCTTTGTGGAGTTCAGATTTTATTTTTGTGTTATTTGTGTGTGAAATGGGCAGTAGAACAGATATAAAACCATGACATTATCAAAATGGTTTTCAGAGAGAAATGTTAGACGCAAAACCGCGCTACCTCAGACGTTTAATGTTAAAGATCCAGAAAGTAAGAGGGAAATCAATAGAGACATATATAGGCTTTTTAATAGATTGCACAATCTTGCCCAAACAGAAGCAAGACCTTTGTTGGGATTGTGTATCCTATATATATATATATATATATATATATATATATATATATATGTATATATATATATATGAAACGAATACCATGGGGATTAAGAATTTTTAAGTCTTGTTCTGTTAAAGATGATGAGAATTTTATGCTTGAATGGAACAAGACTTTAGATGCATGCTTATTTGAGTTAATGAAATTATTGGTAGAATAATGAGAAAAGAAGATTAGTTATTTGGAAGATGAGATTTGTAAATTGCAAGAGCAATTGCACACATCTGAAGTTGGTCCTGCTTTTCAGGAATGTGATAATTTGGTCATTAAGAACTTGCTTGAATATAAGAAATTTTTGGCGAATGATAAAGATAAGAAATGCATAGGGCTCAAATGGATTTTAAAAAAGAAATGGTTAGGACTTTTAATTGACAAAGGGGCACGATTCAGAGGTATTCCTAAAATAGGCATAAAATACAGTCACCTTATCCCACACAGAGGGAGTTTAGACCACGAGAAGGATTTTGATAGAAGGGGCAGGCGAGAAAAAAAATCTGTGACTAGGAACTTTTAGAACAGTTTTGAACCACTTGGGGAGCAGAATACAGATCCGAGATCACAAGTATAGAACGGGATATTGAATTGAAAGAAAAATAAAGTAAGGATATTCCAGTAGGTGGGGCTAGACCCAAAATTCAAACCTATCTAAGAAAATAATTCTTAGAAAACATCAACACTTAGAAGGGGATTGGAAGGGGATTGCACAATCAAGGACAAATTTACAAATCACTAAAAAAAAGAAGAGATGGAGACCTAGATTTAAGGGTTCTGTAGGGGGCTGAAGTGAATTATGCAAGAAAACAAATGTATCACTAAGGAAACAATGTGCCTTTAATTTGTCCAAAAGGACACTAGACCCACATAAGGTGACAATTCTGAGTAAGGGTCAAAATATTTTCCAGCCAATAAAACGAATATTTTCAAACTTTTTGTTGATAATAAATTTGTTAGGGATTTGTGCATAACATTTTAAAACAGGAAGGACTTTAGATCATTAGTAGATCAGTAGTTTTAGATTAAAGTGACATATTTGGACTAAGAATACTAGAATCCCTTCAAAATGAAAGAATTGATTTGTCCCAAAGTCAAGAATTATCTATTTTTAACAGAAAGAATGATACTTGGGATAAAATACTAAAAAATAAATCAGAATTGTATCCAATGCAGTATAAAACAGCATTTATTAATTTCTTTTATACTACTACGTTAAATGATTTTCATAAGATCTATATTAAGGCAGAGAAGGAAGGATTGAAAGATAATCCTAACATTCAAGAAAGAAAGGCATTGAAAAAGTTGATGAAAGATTCAGCAATTATAATTAAGCCAGCTGATAAAAGGGAAGGGGTTGCAATTCTGAATGGTGGCAATTATCTTAATGAAACAATGAAACAGCTGAATAATCTGTATTCTATTTAAGGTTGAGTTCTAATTCAACTAATCAATTTCTGAGAAAATATAAATCCTTTCTGCAAAAAGGTGTAAGATACGGGGCAATATCCAGAGAAGAGATGGAATGTTTGTTTATTACTCACCCAGTTATACCCACATTTTATTAATTATTTATTATTTATCCAAAATTTACAAGTCACTGGAATCACCCCCGGGTATTATTTCTGGTGTAGGGTCCTTCACTTCAAATCTTTCGCATTTTGCAGATTCTTTGTGCAAACCCATGTTGTGTCCCTACGGTCACACATATAAGATAACATGAAATTTTTTAATTTAATATTCCCGATTCAATTGGAAGATGATTATCACTTTTTGACATGTGATGTTAAGTAATTATACACTCACATACTGCATGAGGGGGGTGTACGAGTGGTTGAACATTTTCTGGAAAATGATGGTGACCTGAGTGGGAAGCACCATGGGTTTATTTTAGATTCTATATTGTTTATTTTGTCACATAATTATACTGCTCAACAGCCATTTTGCATCTAACAGATATATATCAATTTCCATGTAATTTTGTCCAAATATACCTTCAGAAATTTTATATCACGTTAGATTTTTGAGATATTTTGAAAAATTTAAATTCAAAAAGTAAATTAGTTAATATATGCTTATGCAGAGGACATGAAAGAACCTTATGAAAGTATGGCTGTGTTGTTGGAGTCAAGTATGAGGATCATGGATGGAATCTTTGTTGTTCTTACAGGTAGGTGCACCACTGTTAGGGTTGCAAGGTGGATTCACAAAGTACTGCTGTTTTTTGTGTGTATGGGACAGCAGACACTATAAATCACTATATCACAAAGAAGTGGCCAGACAGAGAGAGAGAAACCTATGTTGCTGTAGAGAAAAACAACAAGTAAACTCTATTGGTTGAGCAGCGTAAAATCATTTTACCACTGCATAACATCAAGATGGGCTTAAGGAAGAATTACGTGAAAGCTCTGGATAAAGAAGGCCAGGTTTTCAGTTATGTGAAGGAACAGTTTCTGAAGTATAGTGGAGCAAAGCTAAAAGAAGGCATATTTATAGGCCCCCAAATAAGTAAACTGCTTACGGATGAAAAATTTAACGCTAAATTGACGGAGTGAGTTTGTGTCAGGCGCTGTCCCTTGGTTCTGTTGGGACGGTCGCCTGTCTGAGTTCCCCTGTGTCTGGTTGCCAGGCAACCAGACGCGATATATCTGGCTTCCCCCGCCGGCTGCACAGGGCATGTGCTAAGCAACGGGACGCTAGTGGAAGCTCTGGTGGTGGTGCGGACGTCACACCGCCTGCGCTATTGTTTGTGCCACAGCACTAGTTAAAGCAGCCTTTGGTACCACGCTGGTGCCAGAGTATTGGATCACCTACTCCAGCATTCCTGTTTTTTCCTGCTAAGTTTCCTGTGTTTGATCTTGGCTAGACCTGACCATTCCCTCATCTCTCCGTCATTTGGCTTTAGTTTTGACTCAGCTTGTTCCTGACTAGTCTCATGGATTATCCTTGTGTACCTCCTTCTCCAGCACGTTACCGACCCGGCGAGCATTTGACTATTCTTCTTTCTGGATTCCCCTCTGAACCTCCGCTGACTGCACGTTGCTAACCCAGATTACCAGACCTCTCTACCACCCTCTGACTTCTGTATCTCACTGGTGGCTCAGTGGATAGGACCACAACCTGCGTGTCATACTTTCTTGCGGGGAGTTCCTGGAGAAGCCCAGAGGCACGTTAGACTCCGCACCTCCCACTTGAGCTGTGCAAACGCTGGCAGGTACGCCCAGTAATTGTTAGATTGTGACAGTATAGTTTGGCCATGTCCACCCAGGGCACAGGGGAACCATCTACCCGTAACCCTATCTCGCACAATGGGTAGAACAACAAGAGGTGGATAAAGCACTTCGGTTAAGGTGTGTTCAATGAGTCATCTCTCAGTTGTACACTTTGCAGGGCTCTCTGCCAGTCTCTCCTCCAGCTGTTACCGCACCTACAGTCTCTGCCAGTGTATCTCCTGCCTCCAACTACCCCTCATCGGTGCTCACAATTCAGGATAACTTTTTTGGAGGGTTCATGAATCAATGCACTATTCAGTTTGAGTGTAACCCAGGCACATTTTCTTCTGAACATACCAAATTAGCTTTCGTTATCATTATCCTCAGTGGCCAAGCATTTGCCTGGTCCTCGCCACTTTGGGAATGTAATGATGCAATTCTTGAAAATTCTGCAATCTTCATTTAATCTTTTCGAGAAAAATTTGATGAGCCTGGTTGTGTTACTTCCGCTGCTTCTAGTTTACTAAGTCTTTGTCAGGGTAATGTTATGGTCGGTCAATATACCTTTCAGTTACACACATCATCAGAATTGAAATGGAGCAATAAGGCTTTGGTCGCAACTTTCTGGCAAGGCTTAGTTGACCAGGTCCAGGATGAACTTGTTTCGAGGGAACTACCCTCAGACCTGGATACTCTTATCTCTCTTTGCATCTGGATTGATCTACGATACCGTGAGCGCAGCACTCAAGAGAGATTGTCACCCCGACATTTTTTTTCTCGTCTGGCTGTCTTAAAAGACCGGGATGATATTTTAATCTTTTCTCAGGGTCTCCGCACTCATCGCTCTAATGTCAAAGAGGAATTGTCCCGTTTATGTAAACACCACCTTTACTGCAAATTAGAGAAATGTATTTTTGAGGTGCGCCAGGTTCCATTTCTCGGTTATCTGGTTTCTGGTGAAGGGCATCGGATGGCTCCAGCTAAAGTTTCTGCTATACTGGACTGGCCTCAACCACAAGGTCTCAAGGCCATTCAAAGATTTGTGGGATTTGTCAATAACTATCGACAATTTAATCAAGGTTTCTCAACCATCATTGCACCCATTACTACTCTCACCTGGAGGTCAGCCGATTCTAAGTCTTGGTCTCCTGATGCAGTGGCAGCCTTACCTTGAAAAAAGCTTTTTCCTCTGCCACAGTGCTCGATCAACCTTATTAACAACGACCCTTTATTTAGTGAGGTTTATGCTTCCTCTGTAGGTATCAGAGTAGTACTTTTCCAGAGAACTACTACTGGCATTCACACCCCATGTGATTTCTTCTACAAGAGATTATCACACAACAAAGGTATTTATGGAATCGGGGACAAAGAACTGTTAGCCATTAAATCTGCCCTTGAAGAATGGCTGCATTTGTTGTAGGGTGCTTTATATCCAGTTACTGTGTTCACCGATCACAGGACTCTCATTTTCATCCGTGAAGTCATTGTCTTAATCCTCAACAGACCCCCTGGGCATCCTTCTCTCGTTACAATATAATCCTCACCTATTGCCCCGGGATCAAGAACGGCCAGGCAGATGCTCTGTCACACTTCTTTGACAGTTCAGACCTTTTGGCACCCTCGTAACCTCAGCCTGACATTGCCCCTTGCAGCATTGTGGCACTCACCAGAGCCAAGGTTCAGACCCCTCTTCATGGATGTTCCTTTCTTGAACCTCATTTAAAATCCAAGGCATTACATTGGGTACATTCCTTTCATATCCCTGGTCATTCAGGGGGAAAAAAATACTACTCTGTTGCGTCATCATTTTTGCAGGCCCTCTATCCATTCGGATATTCGCAAACTTATCCCGGCTTGCACCATCTGTGCTCTGTTAGGAACCCCTCCAGCCAGTACAACACCCGGAATCTGCTCCTAAAGTCTGGTGTTCACTGTTACCCCTAGTGGTGGGGACAGACTTGGCCGCAGACAAATGGAGGGTCGTGTGATGTGTACCGACTGTGGAGAACCAAGGAACAGAGAGTAATGGCAGACAGCGTATCCAGAGAACTAGCCGAGGTCAGGGGTCACTTGCTTGATAGAATAGTCAGAAAACACGCCAAGGGTCGGACTCACGAGCAAATCAGCAGTATCCAAGGTTCAAGCCAGAAGGTCAAGGGCACAGGCAGAAGGCAAATCCAAGGTACAGGCAGGGGTCATACACGGTAAACGAAAGTCCAAAGGTTTTCACACCAACAGCACAACAGCAGGCAGCAAACAGGAGTCTGGAAGCTATAACCGGCAGGGAGGCTAAGCCAAAAGTGACCAATCAGAGCCTAGCTCTGAAATTGCCCTCAGCCTATGCCTAAATAATAAACTAGTTAATAATTAGCCCACAGGCTTGTTAGTATCTTGCGTAAGCGCCCGACTGCCTCATAGTGCCGGGACGCAGCGCTGAACAGAATAGCGTCCGACCGTAACATGCTCAACATAAGAACTCTAGATGATTACCTGCTGGGCTTCTCCACCAATTGCCTGTTCCTGATTTACCATTGGAGAGTATCTCTATGGACTTTATCACGGATCTGCCTCTCAATGATGGGTATGACACTATTTGGGTAGTCATAGATAGATTCTCCAAAATTGCTAATTTCGTTTCCCTTGTGTGGCCTGCCTTCGACATCTCAATTAGCCCACATCTTCATTAAAGAGATCTTCAAAATTCATGGGTGTCCTAAAGAAATTGTTTCTGTCTGCTGGGTACAGTTTACCTCCTGCTTCTGGAGGGCCTTTTGTAAAAATAAGGGAATGGACTTAAAATTCTCTTCCAGCTACCGCCCTCAGACCAATGGTCTGACGGAACACGTGAATCAGGACCTTGAGACTTTTCTTCTGATTTTCTCCTCCGATAATCATTGCAACTGGTCCAATTTTCTTCCTTGGGCTAAAGTTTCTCATAATTACCATGTGCATGAGTCCACTGGCTTCTCTCCTTTCTTTACCATTTATGGGACCCATCCCATTTATTCCAGATCCTTTTCCTTGTTCAGCTTCCTCGATTTCTGGTGCGGATTCCCTTCTCCGGGACTTTTCCTTTATCTAGACTCATACTAAGACCAAATTACTGAAATATACTCAGCGCTACAAGTGTTTTGCGGACTGGCGCCGGAGACCTCTTCCAGTTCTCTTTGCTGGGGATAAGGTTTGAATTTCTACCAGAAACTTAAGGCTAAAAGTACCTTCTATGAAACTGGCTCCTCGCTTTTTTAGACCCTTCAGCATTACGCAAGTCATTATTCCCGCTTCCTATAAGCTTGTCTTGCCTCCTTCCCTTAAATGTCACAACACATTTCATATCCTCTGTTAAAACTGCTAGCGCTTAACGAGTTTTTCCAGCTTCCTCCACGACCAGTCTGTATCCAGTCTTCCTCAGGTGAATATGAAACTAGTCGTATCCTGGATGTCCGCAATCTCCATGGTTGTCAACAATTCCTGTTCCATTTGAAGCGCTTTGGCCCTAAAGAGAGATCTTGGGTGGATAAACAAGACTTGCATGCCCCTCGGCTGCTTAAGGAATTCCACAATAAATGTGCGGTCACTGCCCGGAGTAGGGGAAGGGGGGTATACTGTCTGGCGCTGTCCCTCACTCCCTTCAGGACATTCATCTGTCTGAGTTCCCGTCTTGTTGCCAGGCAACCAGATGCGATACTTCCGGCTTCCCCTGCCGGCTGCACTGCGCATGTGCATCCCGTTGCTAAGCAACGAAGCGCTATTGGAAGCTCCAGCGTCGGCGATGACGTCAATCCACGTTGGTGCTAGAGTAATGGGTCCCATACTCCAGCATTCCTGTTGTTTCCTGATAAGTTTCCTGTGTTTGACCTCGGCTTGCCCTGCCCATTCTCTCATCTCTACGTCATTTGGCTTTGGTTTCTGGCTACTCTCCTGGATCCAGCACGTTACCGACCCGACGAGCATTTGACTATTCTTTTGGATTGCCCTCTGTAGCTCCGCTGCCTGCACATTGCTAAGCCGGATTACCAGACCTCTCTACCACCCTCTGTCTTCTGTGTCTCACTGGCGGCTCAGTGGATAGGACCGTAACCTGCGTGTCTCTTGCAATGAAAACCGTACCTCCTTGCGGGGGTCTCTGGAGAATACCAAATGCACGTTAGACTCTGCATTTGAGCTGTGCAAACGCCAGCAGGTACGCCCAGTAATCGTCAGATTGTGACAGTTTGCTGCTTGGTTCTCCTTCAAGATTGTTGTGCGTGGATTTTTAGGAAATAGTAAAAAGGCCAACTACGTGTTCATTGTAAATGAACTATTGGACAACTACAAGAATATGGGTTGTAGAATTTCACTTAAAATTCACTTTTTACATTCCCATTTAGACTTTTTACCTGACAACCTGGGTAATGTAAGGGATTAACAGGGAGAATGTTTTCACCAAGACATTCTGACAATGGAGGCTAGTACCCTGCAATCATGGTAGACTACGGCTGATTCCTTTTTGGAGAAACAAATGAGACACTGTACAAACAGAAAGCATCACTAGCCTATTTCCCAAAAGCAAAGTGACTTTACATTTTATTTTTTATTAAGAAATACATTACAGATAATTTGGATTGTTAAGAGTTCTGAAGTTTAGTTTCTGCAGTTTTTAAGCGTTTCTATAGTTTTATTAGTATTTTATAAATGAATATATGAGAATATTTCAATTCTATAGTGATCAATTGAAATTTTCACATATTATTTTCAGATATAGCTATTACTGCTTTTGTTACTTGTGTGTATCTAATAAATGTGATGTTATAGAGGTAATCTGATTTTACCCCTGAATTCAGCATCCCTAATTAGGCGAAAACACATATTTGAAACTAGTGTTCTATGGCAGATATATTGAGGATTTATTTTTTGTTTGAAAAGGGATTTATCATCTAATAATTTTATTGAACACCTTAATAATAATGTATTTGGTTTGAAATTCACGAGTTCATCAACCATTAGTCACATAAATGTTCTGGAAATTGCCCTGTCTATTAAAGGGAACCAAATTGTTACAGAGACACCATAAACAAACAGATAGTAATATTTTTTTATTATAAAAGCTGTCGTCTAAAATCCTGGAAAATTAATTTTCCAATGGGACAGCTTTTAAGGTTACAGAAAAATTGTATGGCGAACAAAACCTTTCAAAAGCAGTCAGAATGTTTATTGAGATCATTTAAGGATCAAGGTTACCCTGAAAATCTACTAAGAAAAGCATTGGTAGAAGTTAAGGAGGTAGGGCCTGATTTATTAAGGAAAGCTAAGAAAAAAATTGAGTAGGTAGTCTCCTGGACAAAACCATGTTACAATGCAAGGTGTGCAAATTAGTTTTCTATTTTGCACATAAGTTAAATACTGTCTGTTTTTTCATGTAGCACACAAATATCAACTTTAAATTTCAGTGTACAAATAAGCTATCAAGTATTTGTGTGCTACTGTCATGCGCCGGTCTCCAGCAGCGGCTGCCCGGGTGCACTCACCTGTCCTAATCCCGCCGGCTGGTTCTCCCCGTCGGCAGTTCTGCGCATGCGCAGAATTGTCAGCCTTTTTCTCTCCTTGCCTCCCCTGTCATTGGCTAAGTAATTGACAGCCCTATATCTTGCCTCTTGACTCAGGGCTGGTTCTTTCAGTCAGATTCACGTCTATGAACTGGAAGCAGCTCCTGGGTTACTCCTGTCATATCCTTGGGTACTCCTACCTTTCCAGGTTCTGCTAGGCCTCTGCTCCATATGCTCTGTGTGAGCTCACTACCCCTGACTGTACTCCAGCAGCGGCAATTCCGCAGATCCTCCAGCACTCCACTCCTCAGTGGTACTCTGCAGACCATCGCAACACCCCACTCCAGCAGTGGTATTCCGCAGATCTTCCATTTCTCCACTCCTCAGTGGCACTCCGCAGACCTCCACTGTGCCCAGCCACACCTATCATCCCTCAGTGAGAGACTACCGTTAATTCCTTTGCTCTCACTCTCTCAGTTCTCTGGAAACTTCTCTAGGGGGCCGAGACCTGCAGAGTGGAAGCCGCTAAGTCCAAATTCCCTTGCGGGGATCCCTGGTGAATACCTTCCATTCTGGTAGACTCCGCGCCCCTAGGTGAGGTCACACCAATCCCAGCTGAACTGTAAGGATCCCAACTTCTCCTCGTAGGTACCGTCGTAACAGCTACATGAAAAAACTGACAGTATTTAACTTATGTTCAAAATGCAAAACTAATTTGCACCCCTTGCATTGTAACATGGTTTTTGTCCAGGAGACTACTTACTCAATTTTTTACTTAACTTTCCTTAATGAATCAGGCCCGTAGATAGGAACTCACTTTTAGATAGGGGACTAAGGATGAAGGAGGCTGGTAGAAAAAATGAGGATGTAGCTAAAAAAGTGAATTTTTGCAAGTCAATATAATTCTTATTCAGGACAGACTAAGAAGTCCTTAATAAAAAAACTTTGATCACTTGGAACATGACGAGATGTTGAAGGTCTCTATCCATAAGGTGGTGTTTAAAAGAGTTGTCACATTAAAAAATAAGCTGGTGCCTATTTTATTTAGAAGAGGAAATCCAGTAGCTATGTATGTCCAGCCAAAAGGAGAAACTGAAATGTTGTTTTAAATGTAATAAGAGTTTCTGTGTTACTTGCTCATTTGCACAACATAAAAACACATTTTTGTTCTATTGTCTCAAAGGAGAAATGCAATATTAAAGAGTTTTTAAATTGACAATCAATATTTGTTATTTACATAATAGATTGCATATGCTTTATTAATAATGAAAGAAGTAAAGAATATACTGCAGAGACTGTAGGGTTTAATATGGCCTTCATCTCCCTATCCAATAAGCAGTACTATGAGATCCGAAAGAAAAAAAAATCATTTTAAAATAGGATGCTTTTTTGAAAATTAATCTACAAAAAGAACCAGAAGTGATTCTTTTTTTTTTAAAAAAAAGTGACTAATTTGAAGAATATTTTAGTACCAAGTTTCTTTCATCATAAAAAAGTTGTTATTAATAGAGAACCAAACATAATAAATTGGATTCCAGAGAACTATCAATGTGGCAAAAATTGAACTGCATCACATGTAGAAGGAAAGTGAATAAGGCTGCTGAGTGTGTTACATATGTTTAAAAGTATAGTTGTCAATTACAATACATGGGTAGGCAGCTTAAAAAAATGGTAACAATAGATTCACTGAGTACATAAGAAACATTATAAAGAAAACCATAGTGTGTCTAGACACTGAGATGCTTCATAACCGATTTGACACAATTGAAAGTATATGGGATAGAGCAGGCGCGGGCTGGCAGATTTAAGCCCGGGGGGCGCACAGGCGGCCGCATCACATGTCATGTGATGCGGCCGCGGGTCAAAATCAGGTGATTTTCCATCCCAGGGGCAGCAGGTCCTAACAGCGCTGAAACTGAGCGGCCCAGGGGGACCGATGCCCCCCTGTCCCCCGTGCCAGCCTGCCCCTGGGATAGAGTATATTAAGACAAGGGTAAAAGTTGGAAATATATTTAGATACCTATGTATACAGGAAGCCTACTAGATTAATGAGTTAAATATGTCTATACCCAGATGGCTTAAATAGATCTAAATGGAGTTATCTAAATCATGAAATGCCCTTCTTTGCTCTGGATATACAGTGTTTTATATGAAGAAGAAATATAAAATTAAATTTATCAACCTGTTTTATATAGAGGGTTGAGATGAACATGATTTTCTATTCATTCAACCTGTGTATGTCATTATAGGCAATAATAAGAGGTTCTATTAAAACTACAACATAAATTAGACAATAATAATATAATAATTTTTGCCCTTTTGATTAGATATGATGTTACAGATAAGAAGCATTCGATTTTTGGTTTTTTAGGTATTGTTCTACAAGTTACATATAGTAACATATAGTTGATGAGGTTGAAAAAAAGACACCAGTCCATCCAGTTCAACCTATTTTGGATCTCCTGCAATCCCTCACTTATATTTCAAATTGATGCAGATTAAGTAACCACCAATCTGCTTCAATCGGGAAAAAATCCCTCCAGATCCAATATCCCTATTTTTTCCCTCTATCTACTACTATCCTTCATTATAATTAACGGTCGTATTCCTGGAAACACTTTTCCGCTAAAAAATTGTCTAACCCTTTCATAAACATATTTATTAAATCTGCCATCAAAGTCTTCCCTGGCAGTGAATTTCATATCTTGACTGCCCTTACTGTAAAGAATCCCTTCCTTAGCTGATTGTGAAGCTTTCTCTCCTCTAAACTTAGGGGTTGACTGTGTGTCCTGTGTATAGTTCTTCGGATAAAAAGTTCCCATGAAAGTCCTCTGTATTGACCCTTAATGTATTTGTACATAGTAATCATATCTCCTCTTAGATACCTCTTTTCTAAAATAAACATGCCTAAACTGGCTAACCTTTCCTCATAACTTAATGACTCCATACCCTTTATCAATTTTGTAGCCCTACTCTGAACCCTTTCTAGCTCCAAAATATCTTTTTTAAAGAGTGGTGCCCAGAACAGTACTCCATATTCAAGATGAGGTCTTACCAACGATTTATACAGTGGCAAAATTACACTGTCTTCCCCTGCATAGATGCTCATTTTTATGCATGCCAATACTTTATTTGTCCTTGCAGATGCTGCTTGACATTGAGCACTATTGCTAAGTCTACTGTCTACGAGCACTCTCAAATCCTTTTCCATTATAGATTCCCCTAAATTAATCCCATTTAATTTATAGATTTATAATTTGTTTTTGATCCCTAAATGCATAACCTTATATTTATCTATGTTAAACCTCATATTCCATTTGGCAGCCCAATCCTTCAGTTTATTTAAGTCCCTCTGTAGAGAAGCTACATCTTGCTCTGATTTTATTACCTTACAGAGTTTAGTGTCATCTGGAAAAATGGAAATTTTACTCTCTAAACCAGGCCTGTCCAACCTGCGGCCCTCCAGATGTTGTGAAACTACAAGCCCCAGCATGCTTTGCCGGTAGACAACCAGTTGATAGCTGGAAGGGCATGCTGGGACTTGTAGTTTCACAACACCTGGAGGGCCGCAGGTTGGACATGCCTGCTCTAAACCATCACTAAGGTCATTAATAAATATATTAAGAAGGAGCGGCCCCTGTACGGAATGTTGAGGTACTCCAGTTAAAACTTTTGACCAATTTGAAAATGTTCCATTTATCACAACTCTCTGTTCCCTTTTCTCTAACCAGTTTTCGATCCAAGTACAAATGTTTTTTCCTAGACCCAGTTCTCTTATTTTGTAAACCAACCTCTTGTGTGGCACTGTATCAAAGACCTTTGCAAAATCTAAGTAGACCACGCCTACTGTGCTGCCCTGGTCTAAGTTCCCACTAGCTTCCTCGTAGAAACTAATTAGATTAGTTGACATGACCTATCCCTCACAAATCCATGCTGATTCCCACTAATAATCTTATAGCGTACCAAGTAATCCTGAATACTATCCCTTAATATACCTTCCTGTAGTTTCCCCATTATTGATGTCAGGCTTACAGGTCTATAATTCCCCGGTTGTGATCCCGTTCCCTTTTTAAACATTGGCACCTCATCTGCTATTCGCCAGTCCCTTGGGACTGAGCCTGATGAGATTAAATCTTGAAAATTAAGATTAGCGGTCTAAATATTTCTGAGATTAGCTCCATTAGAACCCTTGGGTGTATGCCATCTGGACCTGGAGCTTTATTTATCTTAGTATTCTTCAGTCGCATTTGGACTTTGTCAGCCAAGTATTAATTAATGGTAATGTTTTATTTCCCTTTTTATGTATTGCTGTATTATTCCTACCATTTGTTCCTCTCTAGTAAACACTTAAGAAAAGAAAGTGTTTAATACCCCTGCTTTTTCCTTCGTATAATTTATCAATTCACCCATCTCACTTCTTAGGGGTCCTATATTATCTTTTTTAATCCTTTTGCCCTTTATATACTTAAAAAAACTTTTGGGAGTTTGTCTTACTTGCAACTTGTTTTTCATTTTCTAATTTAGTCAATCTAATTTCCTTTTTGCATGTTTTAATACATTCCTTGTAAATACGGAAGGACTCCTTAGACCCTTCAGATTTAAACTTAAACAATTTAAATGCAGGCTTCTTCCTTTGCTTTTCTTTCCTTACCCTTTTTATTTAGCCACATTGGTTTAGACTTAATTCTTTTACATTTATTTCCCTTAGGAATGAACTTATACGTGTATGTTTCCAACAACATTTTAAAGACAGTCCATTTTTCCTCCTTATTTTTTCCTCCAAAAACTTTGTCCCAGTCTGTGCACTTTGTAAACTCCTTTAGCATATTAAAATTTGCCTTTCTAAACTTTAAAGTCCTAGTTGATCCCTTATACCGTTGCTTCTGGAAACTAATTTCAAATAAGACTGTATTATGATCACTGTTTCCTACTGTTTTTCTTCACAAAATCCTGAGTGAGACTGCAACAGAAAATCCTCATTTTCAAACGAGAAGAAATTTTTCGGCTACTGCTACAGAAGGTCAGTCGACCTTGGAAGGAAGGAGTGTTGAAGAAGCAGGAAGATTCGACACCTCAGGAGTTCGCCTAGAGGGTGCAGAAGCATTGATTGCTGCTATGCTATAAAAATGCCTATTACTGCACAGCATTTGGCAGTTCAAGAATAAAAGAACATCTATTCTTTTCCCCAATTGGCTGGGTGGACTTGGAACCCAGAAAACTACGCCCCCCATTTGAAATGCAGCCACATGAAGTTTTCAGGATTCTTTTAGGAGACTCATGCTCATCTAATTGGACTATAAGAAACTGTCTACTCAACTGTTTATTTATCATTGTTTTTATTTTTGTTTTCTAGTGATTTTTTGGTCTTAGATATTGTTATTTTTATCCCTTGTTTGGCGCCTGTCAGCAAATATATATCTTGTCTGTTTATATGTTAGGTACTGGT
Source organism: Mixophyes fleayi (assembly GCF_038048845.1). Classification (NCBI taxonomy): domain Eukaryota; kingdom Metazoa; phylum Chordata; class Amphibia; order Anura; family Limnodynastidae; genus Mixophyes; species Mixophyes fleayi. The sequence goes on from NC_134410.1 coordinate 93,563,314, forward strand.
GTGACCTATTTTTGCTACAAGCTTCCTTTCAGCTTGATCATTTGTTGCGCCTTTGGACTTAGGTACTCCTTTGTTACTGTTTCCCAAGTGTTCCCTTGCTTGAATATTTGTATTATGTCTACATTATTTGTTATTACTAGGTCCAGTATAGTCCAGTATACTTATACTATTAATGAATAATATGCTATAGCCTATGTTTGGCTACTTTTATTGAATGTTTGCAAGTTGACTGAAGTGGACAATTGAGAGAAACAAAATATTGGATATACCAGATTTACGATAATTCCTAGACATTAACTTATAACATTAAAAGCAAATTTACAAATGTTTAATTATGCTGAGTATATACATTTATATATTTTTGATGATAACATATTTCAAGTGGAGAACCCATTGATTGCTCTGGTTTTGTAAGTGTAAAACCATAAATTTATATATATTTATATTAATTTAAATTTGGCATTTATTTATGTATCTAATTTATACTTTTTATTTTTTTGTTTCTCTTCTCCATAGTTTTTTGGAGAAAATACATTTAGGAAATTAATATCGGTCAGTCCTTCAATTAGTCTAATTATACAGGTGTGCATATTTTGTTTATTTAAGCAGCGTGATTTTTTAGTCAGGAAAACTGATCCCTTGGAAGACGTTATATCAAAGTATAACAAAATAAGTAAGTGAATTGGTGAAAACCAAATAAAAGACTATAATAATGTGATACTGGTTACATCATGGAAAAGTCCTCAGTGACAGCTTACATTGCTATAGTTTATGAGTTTTGGGAACTATTAGTTTCATCTGGAAATTGAGTGTCAGCTGATACAAAGAATATTCTATTGTTTTCCAGAGAATTCAAAATGTGTCCAACATTATCAACTTTATAATCATTGTGGATCTAAAATGACTTTGTACCATGGTACAAGTCTAAGGTACTTTGTAGGTTGTCCACTTTGCGGTATTATTTTAAAAAGCTGACTTTCGTTTTTTGGGAAACTGCTGAATTCCAATTTCATTGTGGAACTAATTTGGTTCCTGAAGGTGGTCACCAAATTAGATATGCTTCCAATATATGTTGCTGAGTGCCACTCACTTGATACTGAATTGTGCACAGGTGCAGCTATCAAAAATATTTGAATGAGGACAGTTCACCTTCAAAACTGTAATTGCTGTTTATTCATAGATGTATGCCTAATGAAAGCTTTTAATACATTTTATGCTCTTCCTCTAATGCCTGCTCCCCTCCTGTCCTTCTATATTTTTTGGGGTTCCTAAAAGTTCTGTTCTTGACCCATTACTTTTCTCTCTTTACACTTCCTCTCTTGGTCAAATCATCCACTCCTTTGGTCTCCAATACCATCTCTATGCCAGTAGACACTCTAATCTACCTTTCTTCCCCTGACCTCTCACCCTCTTTCCTCTCCTGTTTGTCTGACTGCTTCGCTACCATCTCCACCTGGATAGCTGGACGCAACCTAAAGATCAACATATCCAAAATTGGTGCTTTCAGCAAGAGGCTGTAAAATAAGTATAATTTCAGAAAACAAGCAACACACTACAATAATTGAAAATGAGCTGGTTATCAGTGCAAAACTATATTTCATTTAAATTCTTACCTGGAATGAAACCATTTATATGTCCATTTATTGTATGCAGCTGGTCATCTTCTAATTTCTTTGAATAGTGACTGTGACCTATGTGTAGAGAAACATATTTTTCAAAATGAATTGCATATTTTAAACTGATTACTTAGCAGGCATAACTTGAAAACCCACATCACGTTTCAGTGTACATCTTACACTAACTTTGAACTAACTTAAGCCAGTAGATGAATGCAGCTCTGACAGTTGAATAAAGCAATTGTCTGCTATGAGGGAACACTGTAATTGAAGATGACCACAGGATAATACACCACAGAGTATTTGCCTGTGCTCAGCAGCAGACAGTGTTCCATTTGTTCAATTTGTCCTTTTTGAATTCCCATTTAAACTTTACTTAGCTTGTAGCTTTTGCAACATGCCACATTTCACACTGAGAATGAAAAAATGTCTATGCCACCTTTTTTAATAAATAGATAAGTGTAGCAAACTTAATATTAGCATAAGCACATTAATATAAAATCTACACACCCCGATATCCCCAGGACACAAATATAAGCCAGCGCTCGGTATGTCCCATATTATACATGGTACCAGCTGCATGGTAATATAAATGCCCATATATGTATACAACACAAAAAGACAGTTGTTGTCAGCGCTCATCCTTAACACTGCATATCTGTGTGTATCTAACAAAATGAAAACAAGGGCACCTCATTATATGCAGGTCCTATGCAAACCTATATGCTTTAAACACTGCTTTTCTCACCTCTACATATTCTTGCTGGCAGTGTGTTGCCTATGTTTGAAAGAAGGCCAGGCTGACATAAGCAAGGAGAGTACAGAAATGGCTGCCACATTCTTCTCATCTTGTTTCAGACAGTCAGCAAGTTATGCAAAATTAAAAATCTGTGCTCACTGTTCATTCTGAGATATAAATGTGCAGGATAGCAGCTAATGTCTAGAGGTGTCTAAACTCTTTTCAACTTCATCTATGCAGGAAAAAATTTGTGCTGCACCATGTAGAGTAATTATACCAAGTATACAAAGTATATATTATGCTACTATATATAGGTGAAGACAATCTGTTCCAAAACCAGATCTTGATAATTCTTCTGTGTGTGTCTATATGGACATGGAAGTTTAACCTACTAGGCATTCTATTGTCCAATAATGCAATCCTTATTGTCCACATCAAAATTCTTTATCCGTAAGAGTATCTTTTAAAATTAATATCAATCTAATAGTCTATTTTAAAAACAGTTGCAAGTGATTGGATTCCAGTTCTCAATGTCCAATATTCACATCTACATGCACAGATTAGGAGCTCCAACACTTGCCCAGGAAGAAAAAATCCTCAGAAATAAGGATAATTACACTTTACTCCAAATCACGTGGCTTATATCCTGAGGATGATGAATATTTACACTGGGATTTGTGATGTGATCTTATATCGCTCCATGGTTCCTCTGTGTCTCAGTGAATGTGTGTACAAATGTAATGGGTGGATTATATTAAGCTTGTCTTCTGGTCCAATGGACTTTTCACCTGTGCTTATTCCATGTATCATTTACATGCTTTCAGTAAATATGCAGTAAAGGAATGGGCAGCACAGTCACCCAATCAATGACAGGCGGCAGTTGTGGGGACCAATGGAGGAACAGGTTTGCAGGAGTGGGCGGGAGGGAGAAAGTAAAAAAGAAAATAAAGGGCTATGCGCTCACCTCTTAATGGTTGCAGGAGCTGCAGCAGGACTAGGGATCCCTCCCTAGGCATACAATAGAACAGTGGAAAATTCCTCTGCGCTCACTGTCTTGATACTCAGTACTAATATATTATGCACGGTCTGGAGCAATACAGTACCCAAACTAGTTGATTAGATCACAAAAAGGGATAAATGACATATGCTAATTTGAGATATAGAGGTGTATCAATAAATGTATATATAAGAAAAATGCAATAAAATCATAAAAAGTTGATATAAAATAAAATCAATTATTTATGGCTTGAACCAATGTATATATGGAAACAATAGTGCATTCAAATGGATCATAGCCAGCATAAAACATATCCCATAATCAGAAATAACGTGTTAAAAGATAAATTAATAAAGCGATTAAATGAAGCTTCAAAGCCAAAGCATATGCTGTGGATGGTCTAACCGTACAAGCAAAAGTTCTTAATGGTAGGAGGTGATGTGCCACACTCGATCAGAGTGTAAACAGGATTATGAAAACAAATGTCAATGAGTGGATATTCTGAGATGAATCGTTGATGATAATGTGGTAACCTGTATATATCAGGATGACCTAAGCCGTGAGGATACAATGTCCGCGGATAGAGGAGCCTAATTATTTATATTAAATGCAGTCCAAGTGTCCATAAGAATAATGTCACACCGGACTGAGACCAATACTTGCGTTTGCTGTCGGAGACTGATTGCAATGGTGTCCGGTTCGGGAGGTAGTGCGGCAAGCCGGTCCTAGGGGTATGCAGGAAGAAGAGGTAGTAGCGGGTGATCAATTCCGCTACTATGGATGGTAGAGGTTCCGTTCCACATGAGGTGCGCAAACGTGCTTCCGGTCCTGACTTCCGGGTGGGAGGGAGAAAGTCCCATTTGACAAGCTGTGAACAAACCGAGGAGGACAGCAAGCTCCATGCTCCGCCCACTTTTAAAAGGGGGTGTGGCCGTAAGGCAGCGGGGCCTACCGGTGGTTTTACCGGTATCCCGGTGGGCCAGTCCAACCCTGGCTACATGCCAATTTTCAGGGGAAAAAATGACAAATTTGGTATAGTCTAAATTACCATTTTTTCTACTTCCTGTTTTGCAAAAAAATTAAAAATTACGTATTTGGAATAGTTTTGGGAAAACATAATTCAGTGTACATGACAGTTTAAGACTAATTGTTGTTTTTGTTTAAGCTGAGTGCCTTTGGGAGGTGACATTTTTGACAATATTATAGTTTTTTTTTACAATTTGACAAAATCTGCCCATTTTAAAGATAAGGGATTTCACAGTGTTGTGCAAATCAAATAGGTGTGTACAGGATGTACTCAGAGTGGCTTCACTTGAGAAGAAAAATATGGCTGACTTTTCCCCCGCATAAATGTAAAACATAAATGAGACATATTCGCTGGCTATAGAGGTGAAGATTAGTGTTTTGAGTCTGCATCTCACCGTTGCCCTTTGGAATATCCATATACCCGGAGTGGTGTTCAAGAGGCCCCAACTGCCTTTCCAATAAGTGGACCCAGTGCAGTACATCTACTGGCTACATCTAAGCCCTCACCTATATCGCCTGCTTAGCTTCCATTGGCACTGCTGGCCCACAGTAGTCCTCACATATATAAGCTTGTTTTTGATTGATTTATTGTGAGTGCACATTCTATATGATTTGCTAATTAAAATATCTGTTTTTGAAATACTACACCATATGGTACATTATCTTGTTTCCCCATATCTGATGAGTGGAGGAGAGGTTTTGTGACTGGTGTATGACTGAGGAACAGACATACAGATGTGCTGATTATGCAGACTTTCGGAGAAACATACGTGGAAGAGGTGTTTTTGTGGACTCACTTGACATACCATACATATACAATACTGTTGTTTGCGCCAATTGTTTATTGTTGTATATCTTATATATATATATATATATATATATATATATATATATATATATATATATATATTGCACTACTAGCTATTAGTTATTATGCAACACATTTCAGGAACTGTCAAGTTTACGCAGCAGATATTAGATCTTTTGTCACATTTACCTAGTGACAAAATCTCCAACTACCACAAATTTCATTTCAATCCTGACTGATAAATTCAACAGTAAATCATTCCAGGACAGCAGAAGTCATTTTGCTTGTGTTAGCTAAGGTCTTCGTCTCAAGCTACCCTTTGTCTCAAATGTCCATTGTTATGAGGTGTGGCTTAGATCTGGTTTGTAAACAGAAAAATGTCTGAGTCACTGTTAAAATAGGTAGCTATCAGCCCAAGTGAATTAGCTAGATCAACAGGTAGTCTTTTGGTAATTACTAATTACTGGTTAATTACTAATGAATTGGTTATTACTGTGCAATGTTCCTCCAAAGTAATATACTGGCAGATATAGAAGTGGCAAATGTATTAATATGTATCATTATAAATGTTATTGTATCAAAATATATCACAGGCTCAGATTGTATAATGCTGCAGATACAATGTTTCGAATATCTTAATGTTTCACATAAGCGTGAAGTGTAATTTCCTGATGTAATATTGTAACCCTTTGTTTAGTGTACCCAGACAAATAGCTAATTCAGTCAAGCCATTCCATTACATAATCAAGGTAACAGATACAGTATGTCTAACGGTTAAATAGTTTAAGTGTCCACTGATAGACCCCTGCTGAAAGGGAAAGGGTTGAGACACTTGACCCTACTCCCTGTGTAAACAGTCAGGAATATAAGGCGAGCAGAATGTCAATATAGGCTGTGCTAGCTTAGAGGATCCTGGTGTAGAATACATCATCAAAAAAGACCCTAGGCCAGGCATTGCAGTGCCGCCGGAGGAAACCTTATCACAACAGGGTCTGTGTGAGCCAGTAGCCTAGACTGGAGGATACAGGACTGTCTAGCTAAATGGTAGTGGTAATACTGTGGGAGGATATGATTCTGAAAGACATTAAAATTATTAATTTGGAGTGATGACTGCAAGAGGCTGCCACATGCTTCCATTTACCCTGTACCTTGTGAACGTCTTATGGTGTTGTGCTGTCATAATAATACCTTATTTTGGATATATTCTGGTCTACCCAAGTGAGTTGAATCCCATGGAGGGTAAACACCATGCCAGCTATGGGTGGTTTCCTCACACCTTATAGCACAGCTTAACTCTGATATCATATTATTTGCTAGGCTTATATGTAATAGATTGAATCATATTATATCCAATATAGTCAATCCAGATCAGGCAAGTTTTGTGAAAGGTATATTAGCCCAAGATAATATAGGAGAGTTAACAATATTGTACATCTCACATAACTAAGTCTAATCCCCTACTTCATTATAACTAGTAGCAGAAAAAAGCATTTGGCAGACTCCACTAGGGATGTATGACCAGAGTTCTTACTAAATTCAGGTTCTCAGATGATTCTTATTCTATACAAAGGCCCCTCAGCCAAATAATTTAATAGTAGATTCACTGTGAGGAAACCAAGGGTCAGACTAATGGACTTTTATAGCCCTGGTCCCGCTCCACAACTCCTTTTATACTTTGATTAGAGTGGTGCCTCCAAGTTCAGGATTTTGGGTGCTACTAGTGCCCATGTTATCCAGCTTTTCATGTGATTTGCAGTTGTATCATGAGTGTTGCTGTATATTGTGAATATATTGTGTGCCAATGGTGGGGGGAGCAGGGTACTTTTTTTTTTTTAAAAAAAAAACAACTTACATGATCGTGGCGCCAGTGCCATTCCTCCCTCCTCCGTGCTTTGTTCGCACTGAATGTTGGGCGTGACGTGATGACATCACACCGGACATTCAGTGAGGAGCAGAGATGACTCAGCAAGCAAGAAAGAAGTGAAAAGAGAAGAAAAGAGATGGAAGAAGCCAATAGGAAGGTAAGTAAAGGAAAGGAGGCAAGGAGAGGAAAGCAGCATGTCACAGAGTGATGAAGGGGGGTAGAAAGGCACAGAGTGATAAAGAGAAGGGAGCAGAAAGACACAGAGTGATGAAGGGGTGGGAGCAGGATGGCACAGAGTGATGAAGAGGGGAGCAGAATGGCACAGAGGGATGAGGGGAGAGAAGGATGGCACAGAGGGATGAGGGGAGAGAAGGATGGCACAGAGTGATGAAGGGGGAGCAAGATGGCACAGAGTGAAGAGGGGATAAGGATGGCACAGAGTGATGAAGGGGGTAACCAGGATGGCACAGAGTGATGAAGTGGGGGATAAGGATGGCACAGAGTAATGAAGGAGGGAAGCAAGATGGCACAAAGTGATAAAGGGGGAGCAGAAAGGCACAGAATGATTAGGAGGGGAGCAGAATGGCACAGAGTGATAAAGTCGGAGCAGGATGGCACAGAGTGATGACAGGGGGGACAAGGATGGCACAGAGTGATGAAGGGGGGAGCAAGATGGCACAAAGTGATGAAGGGGGGAGCAGAAAGGCACAGAATGATAAAGGGGGAGCATGATGGCACAGAGTGATGAAGGGGGAACAAGATGGAACAGATTGATGAAGTGGGGGATATGGATGGCACAGAGTAATGTAGGGGGTGAGCAGAATGGCACAAAATGATGAAAGGGAAGCAGGATGGCACAGAGTGATGAAGGGGTGGGAACAGGATGGCACAGTGTGATGAAGGGGGGAGCAGGATGGCACAGAGAGATGAAGGGGGCCAGGTTAAGGGTGGAAAAGCAGCATGGAGGGTGCAGTGTGATCATAAGGAGCCACAGCGTGGTGATTATGAAGGGGCACATAAATGTGTGTGTGATGGCACAGGGGGCTTGTGGCAATGTAATGTGTGTGATGGCACATGGGGCTTATGGCAATGTAGTGTGTGTGATGGCACAGGGGTTTTGTGGCAATGTAGTGTGTGTATGTGTGATGGCACAGGGGGCTTGCGGCAATGTAAAGTGTGTGTAGTAGGTGGTGGCTAATTAATGGGTGCTCTTTTGTTTGTGGGGTGATGGTGGGGCAACTTAATTTAGTAGTGGGGACTATTAATTTTAGATAGGGTGGTTTGGTAAACATAAAAGGAAGAAGTTAAGTTAATGTTAGGTAGTAAATAAGCTCTAGAGAGAAGAAAATGTGATGCAACTGGGAGAGGCGCTTGTCAGCACAGTTTGAGGTACTCATGTGCTAGGGCTGCTAAGCAGTAATCTAAGCTCCATTAGTACTGTGTGCCTTTGGTGACAGTGCTTTTTGTGAGCTAACATCCCAAGTCAGGAGACATGGGCTGTTATCAGTGTTAAATCGCAGAAGGACCGCATGATGTATTAAGAGATGCTGCCAAGGACCTTACCATCACATACCCAGAGACACTGAACTAAAATCCCAAAAGAACGCACAGAAAAAAGTATTCAATTATTGTCACCTGTTGATAATAAAGTTATTAAAGAAAAATATTAAAAGGAAAAGAAGTTTTTTGTTCCCCCATATTTTTCCCAATAAAATACTTAAATATTTATCAGGATGTTCTTAACATCTACGGCTAGATTTACTAACAGGTGTGTTTGGCGGTGTGTTTGATCCGCCATGCATTGCCGCGTTTTTCCGGCGGTTTTGCAGGTCAAACAGCCGTATTAACTAACGGGCGATTTTAAGCTTCAAGATGAATCCGCCGTCGATGTAACGGCGGTATGTAAGCCTCCAAGCCGCCGGCGGCTTTGAAAGAAACATGGCGCTTTTGCTTTAAAACGCGGCGGTTTCGTGTTATGGCGGGTTTTTTGAAAAATTCATCATTATCATACAGTGTTACTATTGGCTACTTTCTGTGTCAGGAGATTTGACATCCCAAGCACTATATAAATCACAGGGTTTCCACATTTTCTTTGATAGGGTTTTGAGGAGTATAGAGAAAGGAGCTTGGAGGTATTTGTATTGTGAGTGAGGTGTTTTGGAGGGTTGTTGTGCTGCGATTTCTGATTGGAGTGTGAGTAGTCCTGTGTTTTTCTACAGTGTTGTGGCTTTATTTTATCATTTAATTTCTGAATTGTGTGTTAGTGCACAATATTGTTCCCTGTTATGAGATTATTTTAGGGAATCTTGCAGCCCGTACTCCGCTAAGGCGGCGCCACCAATTGTTGGCGAACATATGCCAGGCCGTTAATGCAGTGGGACCATTAAAGCGGTCAATGGCTCACTGCCGCAAACGCTTTTCCGACATAAAGCGTAGACTCAAAGAAAAAATGGCTGAGGAAAGGAAGGCAGCAAGAGAAACAGGTGGTGGACCAGCACTTTGTGTGGAATATACCACGTATGAGGAGGAGCTGCGGCAGATACTGCCCCGTGAAATTGTAGAGGGGGTTAATGTCCAGGACACAGATGCACCTTCTTTTGGACAACCAGCTGGTGAGTTGTTTGCAATTTTTACTAAAACTGTTTTGCAAGTACACATGCATTTTTTTGACATTTTTAAATGTATTTGAAAAGCACATTATCAAAGTACACTGTATACATGTTTAAACATACTTGCCAACTCTCCCGGATTTAAACGTACTTGCCAACTCTCCTGGCATTTCTCCCGCATCCCAGGTTTCACCGAGAATCGCGTCATTTGATGCGATTCTCGGTGATTCACGCCATTTTGGAGGGCGGGAGGGGGCGAGGCCAATAGCGTCATTTTGGATGGATATGTGGGGGCGGGGCCAAAATACCACGATTAGCCCCGCCCCGCCCCCTCCCGCCCTCCAGTCACGCCCCCTCTGTTGGCAAGTATGTGTTTAAATGATTGTCACTGCTAATACAGTGTCTGCTTTTTCTAACATATCCAGAATCGCCTGTAAGAGACTCCACTCAGAGTCCAAAGTCTACTCCTCCACCTTCTGTCAGGGATTCTGCACCTGAAGAACAAGCAGGTACGTGTAGCCTGTTTGGGGGAGAAAAAATGTTGTTCGTATATTTTTTTTTATCAAAATGTTGGTGTAAATGTTATATTGCTTGTTTTATATACGGTTTGCAAAAACAGCTTCATGTACTACACAGAGGGAAAACTAAAATAGTAATAGCTTACCCCAAATCACTGTCTTGCTACATTTTGCTACCAGCACCATCAAAGTTTGCATTAAAAATAATTTGCATTTATATCCCATCACTCTAACACATAGGCTAAATGAGATTTTATTCCAAAAACAGATGGGTAGCATCCTTAAGCAGGTTGCATAGGACAACTAATCAGGAAGATAGATATTGTTAAACATTCTGTAGTTGTAAAAGGTTATTTTTTTTTGTTCAGTGTCCAGAATGCAATTTAGAAACATGTTAGTTCCTATATACTTACCTTGGTTATTTCACCACAGGAACCTCAGCATCTCTGCAAGGCCAGCGCCAGTCTGGGCAGATGTCACCTCCTGACGACACACAGGAAGACACAGTCATCACTTTAGAGATGGTAGATGTCCCCGTGTCTATTGGCCAGGAACAAGCAACTGGCCCTGCGGAACAGTCATCGGAGCAACAAGCTGCACCTCCTCAGCTGGATACAGGGCGAGAAATGGCCCATTCCATTGCTAATTTCCAGGTCCTGCAGTCTCAGTTTATGGACACTCAAACGAGACATATGTCTCATATTGTTGGACATTTGAGGCATTCCTACCACAATACTAACCTCATTCCTTCTACATTAAATCGCATAGCTGCAGCTATTGAGCAATCCAATGTCAGCATGATTCAAATGACTGGTGGTGTGGAGGCCTTTCACACCACAGTAAGGGAGGTCAATGCCAACGTGAATCGTATGGCTGCCCAAATTCACCAGGACATAATGGTATAGTTACCTTTGCCAGTGTCCTCTACTGAAACCAGTTTGGCTAGTACACCAGTTCGCTCTGTGCAAAGAACTCCGCCAAGGAGAGGTATTCGCACAAGGGGGGCCGAGGAAGAGGAGAGAGTGTCACCCGAACCTCTGATGTACCTGCCAAAAGGCGCAGATAGGCTAATGTGTGTGGTTGTAACCAACAACCTGTAAAATAATTTGTTTATATTTTGTAAATCTTCTTATTTTTGGAGTTCAGAAAAATGTTGCACTATTTACAGTCTGTTACACTTCTCTTACGTGTACCCTGCACACATCGAGTGTGTACATTGTGGGGGATGCAAAATTCAACTATACTTGAACTTCTGTACCAATAAATGTTGTTTAACTTAAACACCAAAAATCTGTCTGTCCTGCCTGTAAAACAGTATTATACTGAATGTAAAAAAAATTTGCACTATTGGTAATTACGCATTGCCACCTGTCTGACACTGATTATTAAAAGTTGCACATGAGCAGAACTCACTACCCTTTGCTCAGAAAAAACAAAGAAATATGGGTTATTTTTACACATTACACCTTTAAAAAAACCCAAAAAAAACACAACTTTGCAAAATGAAAAAAATAAATAAAAAATTATGTTCACACTGGCAAAATAGCTCAAAGAGCATGCTGTTAGAGCAATCTCGCCGCTCACAACCAGCTCTTTTATTTTGGTCGTGTGAATGGCGCTTTTCCGGCGGTTTTACAAACCCCTCCATAGTAAATCCGGCTGTTTGTATGTTAAACATTGTTCAAATCGTGATGGCGGTTTGTAAAGTAGTGGTTTCGGAAAAAGTAATTTCCGGTTTAACCTTTAGTAAATCCGGCGATGGCTAAACCGCCGACAAACTAGTCGAAAATCGGCTGTTTGAGCAACACGTTTGTTAGTAAATCTAGCCCATAGAATGCATAAAAATTGGGTTATACACAGAAAGAAACGAACACCGCTGGTAAAGTTGGTCCCTTACCCCATTCCAGATGGATATGAGCATGTAGAAAAAACAGATATCAAGTCCAAAAGATCAGGTAGACGGCTTGTTTAATCCACAGACTCCTAGGAGTTGAAGCAGGTTCAAACCATCTGGCGTGTGTTCACCTTTTAGTACCCGCCGCTTGCCAATGCGTTTCAATTAAGGTAATCTTTATCAAGGCAATGGGATAACAACAAACATAACAGTATTTAAAGTCCTTTCTTCCAATCACAAGGGAACAAAATTTGCATATAGTTCCCATGGTGATGTAATCGGACATCCAGAGTTCCTTTTAACCTAGACCTATGTTAAACATTCGGTCAATAAGACTAAACCATAACTAATTATCTTGAAGACTTGGATCATATTACATCCTACAAATAGTACAAATATTGACACACCAAGTCTTATTACATAGTAGCAGGTTGGAAAATGAAACAGTACAGCTAGCATTATTTTATAAATAGCTGCAACATGCAAAAAAACGACAATAAACTTCTATTGTAAAAACATGAGCAAATATAAATCAAATAATAAATCAAAAGATCCTCAAATGGACAAATGATAAAAAATGGAATACACTCACAACAAAATGAAACTATATTCTATACAGTAATAATATCCTCCACTATTTATATCTCTACCGACAATCTATTGTATAGGGATGTCTAAAACCAGCAAGAGGAAAAATACATATAAACAAAATCTGGGATATGTATCTGTAAACCACCACAGTTTTAATACAGGAAATCTCCTATTTTTACTCATTAACCCTTCATATCTCCTCCTATATCTAAAAATGTGAAAGGGTATCAGCGATAATAGAGGAAAAACAGAATAAAAGATTGGTCATGGAAGAATACAACAAAATTAGATGGAAGACATATCGAGGAATCTGTATATTCAATAGATAAAAAAATTCTTCTCCTAGAACAACAAACCCTTTTATTATAGATCAAAATTCATCAAATGGGACCTATTCTTAATATGAGGAATAAATGAATTATAAAAACCACTTTATCTCAAAATCTGAGTTGAGACCATTTGGTGCTAGGGAACCCATTGAATATATCAAGGTCATTTCTGCTTTGGCCAATTCCATATTTGAATCCTTCTTTCTCCAATCACCGCAAACCTTTTTTAATTCACAGAACTATTTTATAGATGAAATATCACATTTTATTTTATAGACTAAACCTGTGGTATTGGATTTCACTTGCACCCATTTGGTAACCTTAGATTTCACATTTTTGCATGCTACACAAGAGCAGCATCTGAAGAAAACTTTTCTTTTATTTAAATCCTTTGTAGGTTTGGAAATTACAATTTTTACTAAAATATCTTTAAGCGTAGATGCTCTCCTATATCTAAAAAGTGGACATTTTGGTATCACATCCTCCAATTCGGGATCTCTTCTATTAAAGTAATTCTATCGTTTTCAAATAAGCATTGCATAGGCTATTGTATTGTGTTTCTAACGCACAAAGTGATTTTTTTTTTTAGCAGATGTAAATAGTCAACAATTCAATACATAATTATATTATGATACAATACAGTACAGCCAATACCAAAAGATACATACATACCACTGCTATCGCATGCGCTCACTGCGCTAACCACGGGCACCCCTGGACAGTGATTCACCTTTGAATACTGTGATCAGTGAAGTCTGAGAGCTGGGTGCACAGCTATGATCATATATATACACAGTCAGTGTTACAGAGAACAATGCAAATGACATGGCTTGCTTCTATAGGTCCAGACATCAGATGGGTCAAGGCTAAACAGGTCATAGGCTGATTCAATCTAAGGAATCCAAAGGTGGGGGTCGTCTCTCCAGGGGATGGGCTCCTTTCTTCCCGCCAATGCTCCAGTTACAATTAGCATTTCATAGCCAACATCATACAAAGGTTTATTCCCTAATATCAATAACTAAAGTATGCAATGTGCGATCTCTTCGCCGACTGCACCGGACAGCTGATGATGATTAGGGTTTCAATATGATACTAGGCATGATACCTTTCCTATGACCTGAACCTTGAATATCACTGAAGTGTACATATAATCATTTTATATATATATATATATATATATATATATATATATATATATATATATATATATATATAGACTAATAATAAACCAAATACTATCTGCTCATAAATTACAGTGTAACGGAACCAATATGAATATGAATTATATAAATAACTAAATGTTGTAATGCGAGTGTGTGCGTGCGTATTTTACCGTGCGATCGCACCATGCCACGTGTTACGTGGCGACAGATCGCAATCGCACGGCAAAACAATATTAACCAATATACTTTCGTTCATCCATTTATACGACTTCGACACTTCTTAGAATAGGCCAATATTTCCTCAGAACTTTTTCTACATCCTTGTAGTAAGTATTATATTTGGTAATGAACGGTACTCCCAAATTCTTCTCTTGGTTGTTGTTTGCCGCATTTTGGCTAAATTTGGGAAGAAGGAGATATTCCCTCTCCATTCCTTGTACTTTCTCAATGATATGATCCAGATAGTTATCCTTATATCCTTTCTCAATAAATTGTTTTTTTAAGATTTTGGGCTTGTTCTTTATACATTTCTACCCTAGTGCAGTTTCGTCTGACTCTCTGAAACTGCCCTACAGGGATATTCTCAAGCCACCTCTCATAATGATTATTGTCCATTGGGATAAATTAATTTGAATAGGTGGGTTTATTATAATTTTTGGTAAGTAGTTTCCCCTCTTCCATATAAATATACAAGTCCAAAATATGTACTTTCTGTTTACTTACATCGAAGGTCAACTGAATGTTGTAACCATTAGAATTCAATTTATTGAAGAAACTGGTCAATGAGAAATCATCACCTTGCCAAATAAAGAAAATATTGTCAATATAACGATACCAGAAAACCAGATTCGCCCTTTGCATGGGGTAATTCAAAATGTAGACATCTTCCCACCACCTCATGAACATGTTGGTATAGCTGGGGGCAAATCTGGTTCCCATGGCCATTCCCATCAATTGTAAATAAAAATCCCCAGAATACCAGAAATTATTCCTTATTAAAAGGTGTATTCCCTCCAAAATGAAGTCCTTTTCTCCTTCTTCCATCATAAATTGATTTAAAAAATATTTAACTGCTTCCATACCTTGGTCAGGATTGATAATAGTAGAAAGCGAACTGACATCAGCTGTCACAAACATATATACTTCTTTCCTTGGTATGTTTTGTAAATTGTTAAGTATATCTATAGTATATTTTAAACAGGATTTAATTGACTTAATAAAATTTTGGAGATGGTGATCTAAATAATGGGATAAGTTTAAGGTGATAGACTCTGAACCGGCAACGATAGGTCTGCCTGGTGGGAATAGAGGGTTTTTGTGAATTTTGGGAAGGGTAATAATATAATACTGTAATTGAAGGATTCGAGATAACTATATACTCCTTTATTTCTTTTCAGCTGATTCTTCTTTCCATATATTGATCTAGTATGATGTTAAGTTTATCCAATACCTCTTTTGATGGATCTCCTTTTAAGATTTTATATATATTATTATCTTTCAATTGTCTCATAATCTCTTCATGATATGTATCCTTATCTTGCATCACCAGACTACCCCCAATGTCCGCTAGCTTGATAACGATATACTTATTCTCTCTTAGATTTTTCAAAACTTCCCGTTTCTTTTTATTCATGTTTAGCCCTTTTTTATTCTTCCTCAATTTATTCTTTTTCAGATAATCTTTTACTAACTTCTCAAAGGTTTCTACGATGGGACCCTTACAAGTAGGAAAAAAGGTGGATTTCAGTTTGAATATATTATCTCCATTTCCCGATGTTATATCTTTAACATTCCTTTTATAGAACTTTTTAAAGGTTAATTTCCTGACAAGTTTGTGGAGAAACACAAACATGTCGAAACTGTCAGGTTTACTTGATGGAGCAAATTTAAGACCCTTTTCAAGACATGGTTCTTCATCTTTAGACAAAGGATGTTTACTGAGGTTATAAATTCTTGCTCCTTCTTTTGAAGATGAATCACAAATTGTCCCGGGCACTAGGAGTCTTTACCCAGGGATCACCAGGTGATAGGCTTACCAGAGCAATATAGGTGGTATTATGGTACTCTGGTAGCAGGGTGATCACGGAACAGAAAATAGCAGATGATGAGATGCTCAGGAAAGTCTATGACTAGCAGCACTGGTAATATGGAGGTAATAATACACGAGGAACTGTATGGACAAGGACACGTGAAGGTAGTCAGTGGTCTGCGATAGCAAGTTGTACCACTGCTATAGTGAGGAGGAATGTCCAACAGAAACGAGGAGGTGATGAGAGTCAGCGGTCTGCGGATAGCAAGTTGTACCGCTGTCTTGAGTGAAGGAATGGAATCCAAGTGGAGGTATCCGGGGAGTCAGTGGTCTGCGTTAGCAAGTTGTACCACTGCTATGTGAAAGGATACTGGAACAAGTGACACAGGGAACAGGGATCAGTGGTCTGCCTCTAGCAAGTTGTACCACTGAATATATATGTGAGGAGGAGCACGGGGAGAGACTGCAACACAGGAGATACACGGGCACCTTAAACTTGATCCACAATAATATGCACAATATATAAATGACTGAACAGCACTGCAATAATAGAAAGTGTCTTGAGGTAATCCGGCACAAGATAACACAGTCAATGATGGCAGTAGACTCAGCGGATAACAACTCCAGAGAAGAACCAACACAGTCCAGCAAGATATGCAATACACCAGCACAGTCAATGAGAAGTATGCATACCGTGGTTCAGAAGCAGGCTGTCAGGCAGGAGTGCAGAGATACCTGAACGGCAGGAGGCCGGCAGGAAGCGAAGTCCCTGGATGGGTGAAGCGGTAGTCAAGTAGGTGCAGCGCACAGGTAGGTAGACCAGCAGGGAAACGAATACACAGGAATCAGTAGAGTGTGGAACTGGACTCCTGGAGGACCCTGAAGAATAGCGATGGTCTAGCTGGAAGGTAAGTAGTGAGACACGAATCCAATGCTGACAGGCGGGTAGAGACCAGCGGGAACACAGGAAAGCATGGAGAGTGGATCAGCAGTTGAAGGACGAGTAGAGATGAGGAGAAGCGGCAGCAGAGCTCTGCGGACACACGGAGGTAGCCAATAGCAACCAGCAGGTGCAGTAACGATGGCACACGGGAGAGCAGAGTTGAGCTGGTACTGATGATCACGGAGAGTAGCGGATAGCAATAGTAGTGGCAGTCTCGAGGAAACACGGGAGAGTTGAGATGAGCTGAAGACTGAAGCGCACAGAGGCAGCGGATAGGAATCAGCCAGCAGTCACGATGAAACACAGACGAGTTGCAGGTTGCAGACTGTAGTGCACGGAGGCAGCGGATAGGAATCAGCTAACAGTCATGATGGAACACAGACGAGTTGCAGGTTGAGGACTGTAGTGCACGGAGGCAGCGGATAGGAATCAGCTAACAGTCACGATGATGCACAGGTGAGTAGATGTAGATTGAAGACTGTAGTGCACGGAGGCAGCGGATAGGAATCAGCTAACAGTCACAATGATATATGATAGAGTTGAAGTGGCTTGAAGACTGTAGTGCACGGAGGCAGCGGATAGGAATCAGCTAACAGTCACGATGATACACAGGAAGGTAGAAGTGGTATGGGAACCACAGTAGTAGAAGTGGTTTGGAAACCACAGAGGTAGAAGTGGTTTGGAAACTACAGGAATCAGCAGCGCTGAATACACGAGGAAACACAGGAACACCTTCAGAGGCTCATGGGGAATGAGACCCCAAGATCAGGCCACGTGGTATTGACCACAGGTGCTTAATATAGGGAGTGTTGCCTGATCTGCCAATTAAGTTAAAGGAACATACACTGAAGGGTTAGAAATGGCTGCGCATGCGCAGACCCTCAGGATGGCGGACAGCCACGGTTCCTAAATGTCCGGGAAGAAGCACTCACAGTCCGGTGAGTGACACAAATATTCTCAGATATTTCTCTCTTGTTTTTATTGAAGTCTTTTGTCACACGCCGGTCCCATAGCTAGGTGCTGGCATTGTGACTTGCCCTTTAAGAACTATGTTGGTGCTTGCTTTCGCTTCAGAGTCTCTACCTGTCCATAGATGTTTCTCGTTATGTTGATTGGGACCTCCTTCTGAAGCCTATTGGTCCTAGAGGACTATTTCAAGCTCCCGTAATCATGGACTCATTGCCTGATCTTCGTGTTACTCACACTGCTGTGGGTTCTGGCTGCATATCTGATCTTTCACCTATCTTCTGGATACTATCGGTTGCCGAAGTTACCTCTCATCATTGCTCTCCATCGGCTCTGCTGTATGCCAGTTCGTGGTTCATCTACAAGCTGAAGTTACATGTTGTCATTCATCTGCACACAGAACTATTCGTGAGTTGTCTGCTACACCTGCGCTCATGTTGATTGGCTCAAGTACTATTCTACTCGGCTGTCTATGTTGCGGTATGCTATGTTGAACTACAATCAAGTTCTCTTGTTATCTGTTGTTCTATGTCTGGCACGGCTATTATTATTCTGCTGATTATTATTGCTGGACTGTTAATATGAATATACTGCTAAGCCGGGAGCCTCTATTTCAATTCAAGTTGTGTGCATTACCAGCTGTCGTCTAATTGTGATGAACTCTCGCTTACCTGTTAACCGGATCTTCTGTGACCTGTAGTTCTATGCTCAGTTTGGATTTCGTTATCACGCTGTACTTCTAGGCAACCCTTTCCTGCATGTTACCAGTTATACCCAAGTTTCTGGATAGCATATAACGTTCTCTGTTCCGCTATATGAACTATTGTGATACCTATAACCACCTGCTAAGTGAATCATAATATACGTTTGGATCAGCCAAGTCTACATACTATTCTCATTGGACTTCTAGCTGTGTCAGTGGTTCACCTTCATCTGCTGTGTGTGTTTCGTGTGGGATCCAAGTGTTCTAATTACCATCTAGCGTTGAACTGTTATATTGTCTATTCCGCATGTTGTTGCCATTGGTTACCAACTGAAGTACATCTGTGATTACGATTGTATTTTATTATTAATGCTGTTGTATCTTCTATCAATATATCAAGTTGCAACACTACTACCATTGTTTGTGTTATTGTTCCCTGTGATGCTCTCAAGTTAAGAACTTCAATTCCACTGTGTCCTGTCTCCACCACCCTCTACTATCACCATCTAAGTAGAGGCTAGGGGATCCATAATTATTCATAGCCGTGACACTTTTCTATAACTTTTTTTAATCCTCATCCTTTTTCTTCTTTTCCTTTGGCGTTTAATATTTTTCTTTATTAATCGAATGTTCCTAAAAATAAATCCTGTTGATTCCTACCTCTGTGTCTATCTCTCCCAATGAGGAAATGTCTTTTCGGGATAATATCTCCTTAATTCAACTGACCTCTTTTCCATCTTCTCTCATATGAGTTGTATGATTTTCTTCCTCCCCTCCAATTATTCTCCTCATATCGCCTGTCATATTTAAGCTGGGTATTTCTGTTATAAGAGTTCCATTTTCTTCCGTTCCATCTATTGACATACTATTTATCATTCTCTTGATTATAATTGTAGTGAGTTTTAATTTTTGGATATGAGTCACGATTGGATTCATATCTTATCTCCTGTTTACTTTTCTTAGCAGCTCTTTCCTCCTTACACTTTTCTCTTCATTTTATAGGGGTTCTGGATTCAATATTAATGCGAAGATCTTCTTTGTCTCTGAAACATTTTTCCTGCTTTTTCTTTTTTATCGTTTTTTCTTGTTTTTTCAATTTCATAACCACCAACTCCTCTAATTGTTTATAATCTTCCAACTCAGAAAAAGGAGAAGTTAATGATTTTTGAAACCTCAATTTACTGACTTATTGCAGATAAATCTTTTTTCTTTCAGTCACAATCAATTCCATTAGGGAGAAGGAACAGCTCTCTAAAATCCTATACCATTTTTCTACAAATTCCTTTGACTTGACTTTAATGAGGGTACTTTCAACAATTACAGACCTCTAGGAATCATACCATTAGTAAAGTATTTCTCCAAAGTCGCAATCTCCCACCAAATCTTACTTTCCTTTACTAATTTCCTTTCTAACCGACCCATGATCCCATCTAAATCAAAATAATCCAAATCTTCTGTACCTTCATATTTATCAAACAGATATTCTAACTGTAATTTCCGATTATCTCTGTATCTAAACATGATGTCTGCTGCAGATGACACCAAAAATGGATTAGAAATCAATTGTCAAAGAAACAAAAATTTGGTATACCTGCACGGACCAGTTGAAGCAGCCCACTATTAACCAATACACAATCCACCAAAATGTGATAAAACCCATATATAAGAAATAATATGGAAAATAGCACTGGTGCTTACAACTTGATAAAATAAATGAAAGAAATAACAAATAAATAAGTCCTGATGCAACAATAAGTAAAATGGTTCAAACTTGTTTCATAACAAGTCCAAGAGTCCAGGAAGTCTTTGCAGCCGAAGTTCCTATGGAATTCTGATGATCTCCTCCACAGATGTTCATACATAATCAATTAAGGTAATCTTCATCAAAGTAATGGGGTAACAACAAACATAACAGTATTTAAAGTCCTTTCTTCCAATCACAAAGGAACAAAATTTGCATATAGTTCCCATGGTAACTGAATCGGACATCCAGGGTTCCTTTTAACTTAGACCTATGTTAAACATTCGGTCAATAAGACTAAACCATAGCTAATAATATTGAATATTTGAATCATATTACATCCTATAAATAGTAAAAACATTGACACGCCAAGTCATATTACATAGTAGCAAATTGTAAAATGAAACAGTACATCTAGCATGATCTTATAAAAATCTGCAACATGCAAAAAAATGACTATTTTTTGCAAGTTGCAGATTTATATACCCTTCCCAAAATTCACAAAAACCCTCTATGCCCACCAGGCAGATCTATCATTGCTGGTCTATCACCTCAAACTTATCCCATTATATAGATCACCATCTCCAAAATTTTATTAAGTCAATTAAATCCTATTTAAAAGATACTATGGATATACTGAACAACTTACAAAACATACCATGGAAAGAAGAATATATGTTAGTGACAGCTGATGTCAGTTCGCTTTATACGATTATCAATCATGACCAAGGTATGGAAGCAGTTAAATATTTTTTAAATCAATCTATGATGGAAGATGGAGAAAAGGACTTTATTTTGGAGGGAATACACTTCATATTAAGGAATATTTTTTTCTGGTATTCTGGGGATTTTTTTTTTCAATTGATGGGAATGGCCATGGGAACCAGATTTGCCCCCAGCTATACCAACATGTTCATGAGGTGGTGGGAAGATGTCTACATTTTGAATTACCCCATGCAAAGGGCGAATCTGGTTTCCTGGTATCGTTATATTGACAATATTTTCTTTATTTGGCAAGGTGATGATTTCTCATTGACCAGTTTCTTCAATAAATTGAATTCTAATGGTTACAACATTCAGTTGACCTTCGATGTAAGTAAACAGAAAGTACATATTTTGGACTTGTATATTTACATGGAAGAGGGGAAACTACTTACCAAAAATTATAATAAACCCACCTATTCAAATTAATTTATCCCAATGGACAGTAATCATTATGAGAAGTGGCTTGAGAATATCCCCGTAGGACAGTTTCAGAGAGTCAGATGAAACTGCAGTAGGATAGAAGTGTATAAAGGACAAGCCCAAAATCTTAAAAAACTATTTATTGAGAAAGGATATAAGGATAACCATCTGGATCATATCATTGAGAAAGTACAAGGAATGGAGAGGGAATATCTCCTTCTTCCCAAATTTAGCCAAAATGCGGCAAACAACAACCAAGAGAAGAATTTGGGAGTACCGTTCATTACCAAATATAATACTTACTACAAGGATGTAGAAAAAGTTCTGAGGAAATATTGGCCTATTCTAAGAAGAGATCCCGAATTGGAGAATGTGATACCAAAATGTCCACGTTTTATATACAGGAGAGCATCTACGCTTAAAGATTTTTAGTAAAAAGTGTGATTTCCGAACCTACAAAGGATTTAAATAAAACAAAAGTTTTATTCAGATGCGGCTCTTGTGTAGCATGCAAAAATATGAAATCTAAGGTTACCAAATGGATGGAAGTGAAATCCAATAGCACAGGTTTAGTCTATAAAATCGAGGACTTTTTCAGGTGCAATAATTGCATATATTTGGTAGAGTGTAATTGTATAAAACAGTACTTTGGGAAAATAGGACGTAATTTAAGAGAACGTTGGAGTGAACATGTTAGAAACATAAAAAGGGATATGAATTACATTCTCTATCATTACATTGTAAGAATGAACACAAATTTCATCGCTGTGGTGCTTGGACTGTCATCAATTTGAACTATCTACTTAACTGTTTCCTGAATATCTTGAGTCTCTAGCATTTGTGTGTACATCATACTATTCCTTATACAGAACGCTTCTTATCTGGTACAAGACTATTGTTCATTGAGTGTTACCATATTATCTGCTTTACCTCAAGTTTAAAAGTAATTTTGCTCGATCTACATTGCCTAAGTTGTTTACTGAAAGTAAATATTATATTAATATAAATATATTATCTGCATTACATCAATGTTACAAAGACTGTTGCTTTGGTCTGCATTGCTTAAGTTGTTTAGTGAATGTTACCATATTATCTGCATTACTTCAGGGTTACATAGACTGTTACTTCTACCTGTAATTGACTAAGTTGTTCTGTGAAACTAATCACACTCTGAGACTGCTCCTGTTATTGCATTTCTGCAATTTTCTGCCATTTACTATAATTTACCTATAATACGGCTGTAATAAATGTTTGCTTATTTCCAAACACTACCTCATATATCTGCCTCTGAAGCCTAACAAATGTACGTACATTTCTCTTTTGTAGGGATGGTTCCAAATACCTGGAAGTTGGTATTAACACTGAAATGCATTTAGTGGACAATTTCCAGTATCCTCTCTTCCCTTCTCCTGTGCACTGTGGAATGCCAGATCTGTTTGAAACAAACTTGCACCAATTCATGATCTATTAATTTCTAAATCCCTCAACCTCTGTGTCATTACAGAAACCTGGCCCACCTCATCTGACACTATGTCTGTGATACCCCAGCTAAAGAGTGTATATTAAAGAAAATGATATGCATGAGAATTACTATGGCTCATATACATCAGTAATTGACTTATGTTGATTTAACATTTTCATGGAGATATCCATTATGTATGACTAGTCAGTGGTGATATTAGAGCTATACAACAATGTTGAGTGCTGAGGTTCCTTTAAGAAAAAAAGTGGAGGGGTCTTAAGTGAACTGTGAACTCCCAGAAGGCAGTGGGCAGAGGAAAGTTCTAGACTTCTGAGGGAGAGAGATGAGGTTCATGAGTGACCTGAAGACAGACCCAGAGATAAGAAACCAGAGCTGAATCTTCCTGTGTAGCTGCTCACTATCTTCGGAACAGGCTGAGAGAGATGAGAGGTTTTACTGCTGAAAGTCGTTCATATGAAGGAACTGCAGTTGAAAGTACAGTAGGTCTGCAAATCTACTTTGTCACAGATTCCTCCACTGGCTTTTCTCCATACTGACAGATTTAATGTACTGCAAGTCCATTCACTTTTGTAATGCACTGAGTATTCATTCCCAGGGACTTCAAGTCCAATAAAAGAAAAAACCTTCAGTGATCATTTATACCCAGCCACTATTTCACTACAGAAACAGCCTGTTGCTTTCATTGCAGAGACTCATATAAACTAATAAGAAATTGTCAATTCTTCTTTCAGGCTAATTATTACACAGAAAGTAACATCAATTCTGCAGAACTTAAATCATCTATTTAATGCCCCTTTCTGAAAGAACAAAAACCAGAAAGTTAAGTAACACTGTTAACTGGCATAGATGACTTTTGTTGTATAATAACTGAAGTGTTCAAAAACTTGATTGATCAACAAAAGACTAATTTCTCAATAATTTAAACAGAAGAAACTGCGCTATATGAAGTTACTGTAAATTTAAGGACAACTGGCGGTGTACACCAACATTACAGAGAGGTATTAACACATTTGATAGGATATAACTGACTGAGACAATATTTACTGCACAGTCATTTTTCCTATGAACAGAGTCTATAGTTGACTGGATTAACCTGTGTTTATACTGTATTCAGTTTGTAAATCTGTTATTTATAGGTTTAGACAAATGTCTAATATTAATGTCTTAGAGTTCTTTTGACCGTAATATCTGCATCTTGTTAACTACTTGTTCCGTTGTCTGAAAGTCTTCCAAGATATCATCTGGGGCCTTCCCCCAGAATAAAGTGAAGTTCCTTGAGATTACTGTTGATATTGTCGAGATTTTGATAATCCTCCTTACCTCATTGACAGCACGAGAATACAGAGAAGTGAACCTGTAAAGATAAACACTGTATCCTTGTAAGGTGCAACCTTCACTACTCACACAACACCCAACTGGGTAGCACATGTCCCCTGTAGCTCTCTCCTATGGGGGACTCTCTCTCAGCCACACTTTCAGACCAGAAAACAGACAATGTGGTGGAGTAGGCATTCTACTTTCTCCAGCCTGCACCATCCAAATCATACCCTCTAAACCCTCCCTCTCATTCTCTTCCGTTTAAGTATATACTATGCATTTATTTTATTCTCTCCACCTTTGTGATGCTTTCATTTATTGCCCCCCAGGTCCAATTTCCCAATTCCTTGACAACGTTGTGTCTGGCTCACTTGTTATGCATTCTCTCATCATCTTCCGTCTTGACTACTGAAACCATCTGTTATCTGGCAGTCCCTTCACCCATATATCCACACTTGAATCCATCCTAAATGCTGCTGCAAGACTGATCTTCCTCTCTCACTGCTCCACATCTGCTGCACCACTTTGCAACTCCCTACACTGGCTTTATGGGGGGTATTCAATTGTTAGCGTTAACGGGAAAAAATGAGCGCTCAAAAAATATTACCGTTTATACGGTAATATTGCGCGTGAAAAGCGTTAATACGGTAGTTTACTTGCGGAATTTCAGCGGCGAGCTGAAATTTCGCTAGTAGTTACCGTATTAACGCAAAGATTTTTTGAGCGCTCATTTTTCCCCGTTAACACTAACAATTGAATACCCCCCTATGTGTCCTCCAGAATCTAATTCAAATGACTACCTCTGACCTGCGCCTATTCTCATCTCTGGTAATCACCTCTCACTTCCGCTTACAAGACTTTCCCATGCTGTTACCGACTTATGATTCTCTATCACACCCAATTAGTCTTCTCCACAGCCTTCAAATCTTGAGATGCTTTGTTTATTAGAGCTTATCTTACCCCTGATGATACTGCTCACAGTAATGCACCTTCACAATTGTCCCAATTTCCATTCTGAACCACACTCTCCCCTCTTGTTTAAGCTGTGCCCGCTTCCACTTAGAATGTAAGATCTTTCATGCCTGCATTTATTTTGTCTACCATGTATGTTCCTGTTTCGTGTATTGCCTATTGCCCTTACTGTAGAGTGCTGCACAGCATTGTGGTGCCTTAAAATCTAGTTTTAAAGTTAATAAATTAAGCTTTTTGTGTTTATTCGATATCCAACAATTAAAACGTCTCTATCTCTTTTGTTTTTTTACTTTCCTTTCATGGATTTTGTTATGTTACTTTATGCTATTTACATTTGACAATAAATCCACAAACAATGCTCATTCATGACATCATCATGATCATCAGCAAGTATTTTGCACAAGGGATCGAGCACCTGCAAATACAACCCTCCTGACAGGTGACATCTGCGTGATTCCACCTCTGAACATGCCCTCAGTTTGCCCAGCCGTTCCCTTTCCTGATCCACCACAATAAACATTCACAGTAGTACCTCTGAGATACATATTGAACTGTGCTTACGCTTTTTTCCTGTGCATGCGCTGTATGGAAAGAGGTATTTTACACACAAAATTAATTTATGTGCAACACTCCTCTAGGCCCCTAGTGTTCATAATCTTGGCCAGTGGAGATATACACTCTTCAGCATGCATTAATAAAATCTTACCTTCATTGAATACTGCCAGAACAATGATTTTTTCCTGGACTCCATGCTGATGACCATCTTCTGTAAGGGACCCTATAGAAGTAAATAAGAAGTACAACATTAAAACCTCTCCCTGAATTCTGATAATGAAAAGACAATAAAAACACCCATTTTAGCAAAGCTATGAGCATATGCTCATGCTTATTAGTGGAGTATGCACACCTCCAGGTTACTACAACAACTACTGTAATCTCTCTTATTAACTGATCCTATGTTAACATAAACATGAAAACAGGCATCAATCAATACCTGAAAACAGGTTTTGATTAGAGCAAATTGTACCATTGTTACTTAAATTGTAGTATCAGCCATAATCTAACTCACTGGGCCTGATTCAACAGGGAACATATCTGTTGATTCTGTGCGTATCGTATGCAAAATCACTCTGCCCATACCCAGAATCTGCAGAAATGTCCACAAATGCAGCTCTGTTCCGTGCTTCTACAGTGTACGATTATGAACTCAAGCGTACGCAGCCATGTCCAAATCTAGCTCTAAGCATCTCAAAGTTATTTGTTTTTCTGCCGTATCTCTTGCACCAGCTAAAGGGCTAGTCTAAGGCCTGATCAGCAGTGATGACAGTCTTGTATGCATGCTTTGATATGCGTTTGCAAACATGTGCAACTGTAAAAAAATATTTTATGTTCAGTAGACATTAACAGTATTCTAATAAATGTATTTCATGGGGGGAAAATCAAACACTTTTTTTTATCTTTTTTTTTTAACCGTTTCATTTTTAATGCCTTTATTGTTACCAGGTGACATTAATTCAATATTTATTTTATATTATTTTGTAAACACACCCACCATTATAAAAGTTTGTAAATTAGCCTGTAGTCCATTCATGGGCCTCTCTGTCTGCTAGAACCATGAAGAGACAGGTTGTATATGAACTACTGTGGTTTGCCTTTTGTAACTCTAACTTAAGATCTAATATTAAGTAAATCGCTTTTTATTGCAAAATCTACACTTGAATGGACAATATTGATTTATTCTGAAAATGAATTCAACAAGATGGGGGCTCGAAAATGGGATTTGTCATTTTTCTGCAATGGCCAGCTTCAACAAGAGAGTGGAATCAGGAAAAACGATAAGAAATTATTTTATTTGTTGAAGAGCTGAAGGCTTGTCCATTGGTTGAAAGTTGCTGAAAGGGATTTTGGGATAAATAATATACAATTTTGTTTGTTTTACCAGTAGATGTTGTGGTAGAAAAAACAATATTTGTAGTAGAAATGTAAGTATAGATTAGATTCATATGTGAATTTTTTAATGTTGTCACAAATCTAATATTAAGTTAGTTATATAAATATAGCAAATCGAAGTATCTGATTTAAACATGGCCAATTGAAAAAGTAATGTGTGAAATGCATATTGTTGCATAATTTCAATAGACAGCAGTTTAAAATAGCACAGTACTTTGAATTAGCAGTTTAAGTTTATTAATTTAAGTAAAGATTTGTTAGGAATCTCAAAATGTCTGCTGTGTAAGGAGACGCATGGATAGGCCATTTTTAAGGTGGAGATGCAATGATATATGGTACACTATATTATATTAAAAACTCATTTTGTTGGCATGTTTGATAAAGATATATAATGTAAACTATTTTACAGAAATGAGAGGTAGAGTTGTGACTTAATGGAAAAATTCAAAATGTGGTTAATTAGAAATTTTAATAGATTAAGAAACGAAATAATAAAAAATGGTTCTAAAGTTGTATTGTTTTGTCCAGTTTCAAATAAGTTTGATTGTTGTGGGGCAGTTGCCTATAGATTCATACTAATAGGTTATTTATTATTATTATTACTATAACCATTTATTTATATAGCGCCACTAATTCCGCAGCGCTGTACAGAGAACTCACTCACATCAGTCCCTGCCCCATTGGGGATTACAGTCTAAATTCCCTAACATACACACAGACTGGAGTCAATTTGTTAGAAGCCAATTAACCTACTAGTATGTTTTTGGAGTGTGGGAGGAAACCGGAGCACCCGGAGGAAACCCACGCAAACACAGGAAGATCATACAAATTCCACACAGATAAGGCCATGGTCGGGAATTGAACTCATGACCCCAGTGCTGTAAGGCAGAAATGCTAACCACTTAGCCACTGTGCTGCCTGCCACCGTGGCTAAGTGGTTAGCACTTGGCACATATTTTAGTTAGTGTTTAGCACATATTTTTATAGTCTCATAGTTAGCAGGCTTACAAGAGAACTTTGCAGAGTAAACCTGTGGGTTTTTTTAAAAAAAAAAAAAATAGAAAAAGTTGTTTTTTTGTAACTATAAAGGAGAATGATATATTAAATGTCTTTGGAGGGTAGCTCAGCTATTGTGTTTATTTCAGCTACAATGTAATTTGGCAGTTAAAACCTCTATTCTTCATTTAAACATGTGGCAGTTGGAATGATCTGGAATCTTCAAATGAGTAATCTGCATATCTTTTTTCATAGTAGTCAATACCATTGTTCTTCATAAAAAAAAAGGTGTTTACTGTATAAGCAGATACTGCAGACCATTAAATAGGGGCAAACCATTCCCAGCCACTGCCTTTGTTTTTTCTTGAGGGGGTTTTTCAGAGACTCACAATGGAATGCTTACTGAATTAATAGAAAACTGTATGTGTTTAACATTTGTATAACTAAAAATGTATTCTTTTGTTGTTTCAGAGACCAAGGATTCCAGCTATGGCTTAGATTATTAAATAATCTTTAAGTAGTTAAAATACATATGGTCATAGATTTGTGCTGTAAGTTATGTAGCTATTTTTTTACAAGAATACTAGTGACTGTAAATATAAATGCATTTGGAAAGACACTAAACTATGGATGAACAATTATACAAAGTTTTTGGTAGATTATTCCCAAGGAATGAACAAATAGTCAAATGTATGCAGGAGTGGAATAATACATATAGAAATACAGTGAGAAAAAATATATTAGTATGAAGCATTTAGTTCAAATTGTTACAATGTACTAAGATGTATGATTGCAGTATACTAGTGTAATTTTAGAGATCTATTGATAGAACTACTATCTGAACAAAGCATATGTATCAGTGTGTCAATGAGTAAAAGGAAAAGACTCATTGAATATATATATATATATATATATATATATATATATATATATATATATATTTATATTAGAGATGCTAGGTTCTCAGTATTATGAAAATTGAGCCCACCCGATCATTAATGATCAGAGTACTGAGCCGAGCCAGCTTGGTACTTTTGGGCGCCCTCGGAACTGAAAGCGAGGCAAAAAGTCATTGTCGCTTTGTCGGATCTCACGAGTTTTCGATTCTATAGGTACTGCCCTACACGGAGATCCAGCGCCATTTCACAGAGAGACACAGAAGCGGTAGCAGGGTTCTTGTCAGTCTCTGGTGCAGCTGGGCAGCGTCATTATTGAAAAAGGAGGGGTTGTAGTGTTCTTAAGAGTCTCCAGTGACATTTTACTGTGCTATAGCTCACACAGAAATAGGAGAAGTGGCAGTGTTCAGTGCTGAAACAGAAATAATAGGGGAGGGAGTGTTCTTAAAAGTCTCCAGTGACATTGTACTGTGCCATAGCTCACACAGAAACAGGAGAGGTGGCAGTGTTCAGTGCTGAAACAGAAATAATAGGGGAGGCAGTGTTCTTAAAAGTCTCCAGTGACATTGCACTGTGCCATAGCTCACACAGAAACAGGAGAGGTGGCAGTGTTCAGTGCTAAAATAGAAATAATAGGGGAGGCATTGTTCTTAAAAGTCTCCAGTGACATTGTACTATGCCATAGTTCACACAGAAACAGGAGAGGTGGCAGTGTTGCCAGCTTAAAATGTAAGTGCCATTGCTCATTATCAGTGCTGAAACATAAATAATAGGGGTGGTAGTGTTCTTAAAAATCTCCAGTCACATTGCTCTGTGCCATTGATATGGATTCACATCAGTGCACAGAAGACCAGAAGCACCAAGCAGCTGCTGGCACCAGTCATGATGATAGTAATCCTTCTAAGTCATCTGCTAAAGTCTATGTTAAAGTGCATAATGGTTTTAAGTCAGGGAAACAAAAATGTAAAAAAACAGCTTTTACCTTGGTAAAGGAAAAAACACCTACAATCAAGGCAAAGTTAACTGCAGAAAAAAATAAAATTGCCAACATGTCATACTACACACGCAGTGGCAAGGAAAGAATCACTCTTCGTCTTTCTGTATGAGTGCTAGTTCTGCAACTGTCGTTGAGGTATCTTCTTGTAAGGCCAGTCGTGACAATGCAAGACATTGTCATTCTGACTCAAAAAGTGGTGCCCAAATACTTTTACGTGTAAAAGCCGAGCTGGAAGAATACAGTAAGGCATTAGAAGAAACTGTATGTTCAGGTTCAGAAATTACACAAATCCCTGAGGGGAGTCTATCCACGAGTGCTATGTGTAAGCCTGACCATTCTGATACTGTACTCGTAAAGAAGTCTCCTTTCAGCATTTATGCAAATGTGTGGATGTGCAGCACAAGTGTAGACGGTGATACACAAATTGACAATGCCACATTGGAATTGCAAAAGGATAAGGGGGATATTCGTGTAACTGACGACGGCGCTAATTAGGATGTAGATGATGATGATTTTGTTTGTGTAAGTCCTGCACCAGTGGAAGCATTTCTTGCCAGTGATAAGAAGAAGACCATTATCATGCCTGGGCATAAGACCAAAATAATCCACCTCTTAGGTGTGGAATTATTTTTACCCAAATCCCAACAACATTTGTCTAGGTGTAGCGTTTGTAAAGCCACAGACAGTAGAGGTAGAGACCTTAACCATCTAGGAATTTGTGCCATGTTTGAAGAGAGTTTATGGGAAGCTTTTGGGAAAATCTGAAATTTATGCTAAAAAAATAACAACAAGCAATCCATCATTAGCTACCTCCCTTCTCTCACCTAGATCCCAGCACCTACGATCTATACCCACAACACCACCCTCAATATCCTCACTAGTTATTGGACTTAGTCCTGCTTCCAAGTAGATGACTCCTCCACTACCCAGGATTCCTCAGAAGAATTCTTTAGCATTAGTGCCCATACTGCTGCTGCTGGGGGTTGATCTCCATCCCAGAAGCACACCAAGAAAAAGACTACTAGTAGTTTACAACAATTGACTGTTAAACAATCCTTTGCAAGAGAAAGCAAGTATGAAAGCTATCACCCAGTCACAAAGAGGATCACAGATGCCATGGCGATTATGCTAGTATTAGAGCTGCGTCCAATATCCACTATTAATGCAGCTGGTTTTAGACAGTTACTTGAGGTCTTGTGTCCCCATTACCAAATGCCATCACAACACCATTTTACTAGAAAAGCTATTCGTCACCTCTACTAATATGTTCGTAAAAATGTAATTATTGGGCTACAAAATGCCATATCCACTGTACACTTAACCACAGATATGTGGACAAGCGGAACAGTGCAAACTAAAGATTATAGGACTGTGACAGCCCACTGGGTTGGTGATTTGCCTTCACAAGCAGGAACTGCAGAAGCATGTACCCAACTACGTCATACGTTTCTGAGGCAGGCTACTCTGTGTATCATTGGCTTCACTAAGAGGCATACAGCTGACAATCTATTACAAAAACTAAGGAATGTTATTGATACATGTCTCATCCCACTTGGACTCTCCTCAGGATATGTAATTTCTGATAACCCCACCAATATTGTGAGGGCATTACAGCTAGGTGAATTCCATCATATTCCCTGTTTTGATCACACAATCAAGTTGGTGGTGCAGAGCTTTTTGAAAAATGAAAGGGACATATAGGAGATGCTGTCTGTGGCCCGTAAAATTTCGGGACATTTCTGGCATTCTGCAACAGCATGTAGGAGATTGCAGCAGCTGCAAGATCAGTTTGATTTGCCCTGCCACCAATTGTAGCAAGAGGTGGTGACAAGGTGAAATTCCACCCTATAAATGCTTCTGAGTATGGAGGAACAGCAAAAAGCCATCCACGCTTACTCCACAAGCCATGACATTGGGAAAGGAGGGAGAATGTATTTTAGTCCAGCGCTGTGGAGAATACTTTCCGTGTTGTGCAAGGTGCTGAAACCATTTGAAATAGTCACCTGTGAAGTGAATTCAAGCATTGCTAGCTTGAGGCAAGTGATTCCTTTAATTAGACTTTTAGAAAAGCAGCTTGAGATACTGAAAGAGGAGATGAAATAAAGCAATTACGCTAAGTATGTCGGACTTGTAGATCAAGTACTTTATTCACTTTGCCAGGATCTAAGAGTTATCAAAATCTTGAAATCTGATCACTACATTTTGGTGACTGTGCTTGATCCTAGGTTTAAGATCTATGTCTTCCCTTTGCTTCCAACTGACCTAGATATCAAGAGATGCAAGGAGCTCCTGGTAAGCAAGTTGACAGCTTAAAGTGGTATGTGTCTCCTCCTTCAGTTTCTCAGTCAACTGCTGCTAGGAAAAAACTTAGCTTTCCCAAGAGACCCAGGGATGATGCAGAAGACTCAGCACAACATTTTGAAATCTGATCTGGTATAAAAGAATTGACCAAAAACCGTGACACCTCTGCCGTAACTCTGCCTGATTCTACTATTAACATCCAAAGGATGGTGGAGGATTATTTTAAGGACAGCATTGAAATAGACATGCCAGACATTCCCTTTACATCATAAATAAAAATTTTGTCCAGAATATCATACAGAGTTATGATATGCATAAGCAGCAATGTATTGAGATGCTGGTATGTGGGCTGCGAGCAGTGAATTAAAGGAGTTCAAGAAAAAATAATCACATAAAAATGAAGTTCAGATATGCAATTTATATCTATGCAAAAGTAGGTCCATCCAGTGGATGATGCAAAGTATGGATTAATGTTATATTTTTCAACTTTCAACACCAACTTTGTCAGTATTCCATACTCAACACCAGGAGCTGCCACAATCATTCAAACATTGCCCGCATAGACTCACACTGCAACAACAACACAGCTTCATCACCAGCCGGAAAACACCGAGGTCAGACTGCGCATGCGCAGCGTTGGAAACTAGATGTCTATGACGGGACCCACCCGCATTTGGGGAGGGAAGGAGTGTCCGGACTATAAGGAACATCACTACTCTACAAGCAACATCTTTTCAAAAATGTTTGTTTTTGGGAATATTTCCCACAAAAGCATCTGGACAAGTTTGACTTTAATAGTCTATGTATGGAACTATACATTATTGAACCATTCTCAATTATCTTCATATACTTTGCATAATCCACTGGACAGACCTATTTTTGTATAGATATAAATTGCATAACGGCACTTCATTTTTATGTGACTATTTTTTCTTAAACTGCTTTAATTCACTACTTGCAGCCCAGCATCTCAATACTGTCAGGTTTGCACACGATGGAGTGAGTGGGATCCTGCTGTCTTAACTGGGATTGTATAGATTCCCCTAGAGGCACGGAGTCTAACAGGATGGAAGGTATTCACCAGGGATTCCCGCAATGGAATTTGGACTTAGCGGCTCCCACCCTGCAGGTCGTGGCCCTCCAGGGAAGTTCCCAGTGCGACAGATGGGAGAACAGATCTAAACAGCATACAAAGAGATACAGTTCAGGTATCAGTTAATAATAAAAGTATTACCACTAAGAAGTGGAACATGAATGCAAGTTCAATGGTGTACAGGATTCACTGCAGATGATGAACCACAGCAGTGTGCAGAAGGGTAGAACCAATTAATGGAGTTCCACAATGTAGGCAGAATACATAGTGAGTGTAGACAACAGCAAGGGCTCCTAGGAAGTGGAAAACAAATGCAATGTTCACTGGAGTGCAGAGAATACCGCTAAAAGTTAAATAGAATGTAAGTTCGATTGTATCCATATATGCAATAACGAAGAAGGGACACAGGCACCACTGAGATGTGGAATGAGTCGGCAATGGTCAGCAATCCATGCAGAGTAGCTAGCGGGCGTTGATAGCAGAGATCAGCAGAATCAGAAATACTCCTTGTCGCTGAAGTGCTTGTTAAAGTGTGCATGTCTGTTTTAAGATCCATTATAAGGGTGGGTGGGAAGGCCCAAAGACAAATCCACTTGCACCACTTTTCCTTTCAGCTGCTGCTGTGTGCCAATGTTACCTAGATGTGCTATTAACTGTTGTGCGCATTGCAAAACTTAGCTTTCCCAAGACAACCATTGATTATGCAGATGATTCAGCACAACATTTTGACATCTGGTCTGGTCTACTCTAAAAGAATTGACCAAAATTTGTAACATCGCTTGATCCAACTATCAACATCCAAAGAAAGGTGGAGGATTATTTTAATGACAGTGTACAAATAGACATGTCAGACAGTCCCTTTACATAATTAGAGGGAAAAAAGGCAATTTGGAGACACATGCACAAACTCGCTTTGCAATACCTAAGCTGGCCACCCTCCAGTGTGTACTCTGAAAGACTTTTCAGCAAGCCAGGAACTTTGCTAGTGATCAGCATAGAAAGCTGCTTCCTGAAAATGTGGAAAAGATGATGTTCATTAAAATGAACTATAAATTCCACGGGAGAGGCTTTACCTGCAATAACATCAAAGTACAGAGACTTCTGTAATGGTGCATTTCACCGGGGATGATTTAATATTGTGTAAGGATGATGTACACTCTGATGAGGGTGAGGATGATGACAACAACATCTTGCCACTGTAGAGTTCAATGACAGCACAGTTGGGCTTAAGGCAGCTAAGCTACTGGTAGCTTGTTTTGTGGGGACCCAAAGAAACCAAGCACTTCAGCCACAAAAGTGGCACTCCTTGTCACTGGGGTGCTTGGTTTATTAAACAGTACACATCCTTTTCAATATCTTACATAAGGGAGGGTGGGGTGGGCCCGTTGTCAAAATTGACTGGAAATGACTAGAAATTAGTGTTATTGAGGTTAATTATAATGCAGAAATGAAAAAAGAGCAAAATTATGTATTTCAGCATATTTTAGCAATCTCTTTCTATCTATTTATATATATATATATATATATATATATACATATATATATATATATATATATATATATATATATATATATATATATATATTTCTATTTTATGCAACTTGGTAAATTGTCAAAAAAACAGGTATAGTATGATGGTGCAAATTAGTGGAAGATCACAGGTTTTAAAATGTTAAATGGTTAAATGTCCAAATTATATTGATTTTTTTTCTTCTTTCTCTTGAGTAAATTCCGGAAATGTTTTAGATAGAAAATGGTTATGAAAATGTTAATTAATTATAGATGTTTGTTAATGACAGAGCCTTTTGTTTATAATTAAATTGGGAGTTAAGAATTTAAATTAATCATGGTTTAATAACCTTCTGTGGTCAATAGGAGCAGTCTAGCAGCTCAACTGAGGTTTGGTCTATATGGTTGAGATTCAGTGAAATTTATTTTAAACCCCCTACTGGGGACCTGGGGAATTCAATTTATCCACAGAGATTGGAAGGTGTGTATATGAACATATCGCTATTACATTCTATACTGCTATTTAAATCTTGTGCTGATAAACTGAATTCCTGTTTTGAGAGTCTACCAGAGGTGCTGAAGTAAACCTGAAGGGAAAGAGGTAATATTGTTCTACATAGTCTTAATGTGATTGCTATACACAGCATTTGTTTGCTTAAATGACGCATATTACATTTCTGTACTGCCACAGTTTTAAATATATAGATATAACAGAGTTTGGTTTGTTATAATATAGTAAAGTAATTTGTTAAATGTATCTAGGAAGAAAAGTTTGCCAATAATAGAAAATATTACTAGCAAAGTGTATTTATGAAAGTGTGTATGTGTGGAGTGAAACAAAGAGATTACTTTGTGGTGCCCTTGTTTAAAAAGGGAACGAGATCACAACCAGAGAATTATAGACCTGTAAACCTGACATCAATAGTGGGGAAACTACTGGAAGGTATTTTAAGGGACAGTATTCAGGATTACTTGGTACGCAATAAAATTATTAGTGGGAATCAACATGAATTTGTGAGGGATAGGTCACGTCAAACTAATCTAATTCGTTTCTACGAGGAAGTTAGTGGGAACTTAGACCAGGGCAGGACAGTAGATGTGGTCTACTTAAATTTTGCAAAGGCCTTTGATACAGTGCCACACAAGAGGTTGGTTTACAAAATAAGGGAACTGGGTCTAGGAATCAAAATTTGTACTTGGATCGAAAACTGGTTAGAGAATAGGGAACAGAGAGTTGTGATAAATGGAACATTTTCTAATTGGTCAAAAGTCTTAAGTGGAGTACCTCAAGGTTCCGTGCTGGGGCCACTCTTTTTTAATATATTTATTAATGACCTTGGTGATGGTTTAGAGAGTAAAGTTTCTATCTTTGCAGATGACACTAAACTCTGTAAAGTAATAAAATCAGAGCAAAATGTAGCTTCTCTACAGAGGGACTTAAATAAACTGGAGGATTGGGTGGCTAAATGGAATATGAGGTTTAACACAGATAAATGTAAGGTTATGCATTCAGGGATCAAAAACAAGAACGCAATCTATAATATAAATGGAATTAATTTAGGAGAATCTATAATGGAAAAGCATTTGGGAGTGCTCGTAGACAGTAGACTTAGCAATAGTGCTCAATGTCAAGCAGCAGCTGCAAGGGCAAACAAAGTATTGGCATGCATAAAAAGGGGCATAGATGCAAGGGAAGACAGTGTAATTTTGCCACTGTATAAATCGTTGGTAAGACCTCATCTTGAATATGCAGTACATTTCTGGGCACCACTTTATAAAAAAGATAATTTGGAACTAGAAAGGGTTCAGAGAAGGGCGACAAAATTGATAAAGGGTATGGAGTCATTAAGTTATGAGGAAAGGTTAGCCAGTTTAGTCATGTTTACTTTAGAGAAGAGGCGTCAAAGGGGAGATATGATTACTATGTACAAATACATTAGGGGTCAATACAGAGAGCTTTCATGGGAACTTTTTACCGCAAGGACCATACACAGGACACGTGGTCATCCCCTAAGGTTAGAGGAGAGGAAATTTCCCAACCAGCAAAGGAAGGGGTTCTTTACAGTAAGGGCAGTCAAGATATGGAATTCATTGCCAGGGAAGGTTGTGATGGCAGATTTAATAGATATGTTTAAGAAAGGGTTAGACAAATTTTTAGCTGAAAGGTGTATCCAGGGATACGACCGTTAATTAAAATGAAGGATAGTAGTGGATATAGGGTAAAAATAGGACTGCAATATTGAGTCTGGGGGGATTTTCACAATTGAAACAGATTGGCAGTTGCTTACTCTGGATTAATTTCAAATATAAGTGCAGGATCGCAGGAGATCCAAAATAGGTTGAACTTGATGGACTGGTGTCTTTTTTCAACCTCATCAACTATGTTACTATGTTACTATGTTACTTTGAACAGGCATGCTACACGGACAGTTAATACTGCCTTGTGTTTCACATTTGTATTGGTACGCTATGCAGGCGGTTAATAGTACTCTCTGGCCTAGCGTTTAGTTTGGATACCTAGCAGGAATAAGTTATCAAGCGGGAAAGTTCGATACCTCGTGGGAGGTTGGATACATCGAATAGAAAGAAATATATTTTCTAAGTGGGAAGGGATATCTAGACGGAAAAAAAGAAAGTGGCTCCTCATTAGGAGAAAGAGTTCCTAATGGGAAGAGTGAGGAAATGTCACGCTCCCGCTGAAGCGCACGTTGTGTGAGACCTGTATTGGTACATAATTGCCATTTTTTAACCAACCCAAGAGTCTGAAGGACCACAGATCATGGGAGCCAGGCAGACACGATATTGAGCTCTGCTTTTGCAGAGCATAAGCCTATGGTAGGACCTGAGGGGTCTGCATAATACATTATGAGCAGCAAGTATGGTCTTAGAGCAATTGTGTATTGTGAGAAGTTAAAAAAAAAAACTGATGAGTTTGAGAAATTTCCTTGCGTTTGCAGCTTTGAACCTGATATATTGAATACAGTTAAAGATCAAATTTGTATGTTAAGTTCCCGAAAAATTTCGATTTAGACATATTGCGTGTTTACATTTCTGTCATTACCCGTGTGCTCCACAGCCAAAGTGGCCAACCAGAGCAGAGGGGAGGATCAGTGCACGGCTCAGCCCCAGAATTATGGTCGACCATCAGGAAGTTGGTACATCTGGGTTAAGTACACAAAACATGGCTACAAGTAATGAAGTGATAACAGTAATTACAATAGTAAATATTCCAAAAATTGTAAATTCTAAAATATGTAGAATCAGCTGATGTAAGTTGTAACTTACGAAAAAATTACTGTTCGGCTACATGATGAAATTGAAAACAAAATATAGTTGCATCAGCGTTTAGTGTGCGAGGATAATTTACAAGTTATTGGAAAATGCTTAATGTTAAACTGTTTATAAAACAGATTGCAGGGGAACTGTCATTATCAAATGTTCTAAATTAAAATCCATATATATACTGGAAAATAATATTAGAAGTGATGTGATGGAATAAAGTATATTATGAATTCTCACATTTTCTCTCTATTATATATAAATTTGCTTTCACAGGTCAGCAAAAGAAATCCTTGTTTATTTTTCTCCTCCCCAACAGATATTAGAGGGAGAAAAGGGGGGGGGTTGTGATAATTTGTGATACGAAGATGCTAAAATACGCAATTTTTTGGATGAATGACAAGATTCCATCCTATCTTGCCAAAGATTGACATCATGATGTCACAACAATAAAAGAAAATATTATCTTAGAAGTTATTGTCAGCGATAAGTTATAGCTTAATTAGGAGTTGTTCAAATCTGTGTTTCACTATCCAGAGGTTAGCCTGGTGTCAGAAGCAAAATTAGGCACAAGTTTTGGTTTTATCTCTGCATAGTGGAATGGGTTTGAAGACATTTTGTTTCTTCTCCTATAGTCAAAGATTATCGTGAATTATAAAAATGTATTTTTATTACCAAAACTAATTTCAAAATTGTATTATATGTATATCTTTGAGTCAACAATGGTGAACACAAAGGCACACGGACACATTCTGCACAACCCATATTTGCTTTACAAATTATTGAGTCGATATCTGATTGCACTTTTGTTTCTTGGGATATTGATACGCAGATTACTGTATTTTAGAATTTCTTGTCATTTATGTAGGATGTGGGATTTGTGAAAACATGTTTGTATAGTACAATAGATTTTTATACTCTAGTGGTACATGAATAAAGAAAAGGATTCATTATGTAGACCTGATAAGGAAAATGCTTTGCTGTACAATAGATGTAAAGAAAATGTTAAGTAGGTTGTCATATCTTAGCATGTTCTATTACAATTTAGTTCAGAAGGTCATCATTATGTCTTTACATAATGTGACTACATCTGGATTTATACTGGTCTTCATATAACAAAGTACTGTATATGTTTTTATATATATATATATATATATATATATATAAACATATACATATAAATTGTGAACAATGTAAATCAGTGCAGGGATAAAAATAAGAAGTGTGCACCTTAGTTTAATGAAGAACAGGGAAATTAAGATGAAGTATCGACTTATATACATAGATATATACATCTACATCTACATATATATATATATATATATATATATATATATATATATATATATATATCACAGAAAAGGAGACACCTATAATTACAGAAAGCACATTTAAAGAGAATGAAATTTTCAATCTGTCCAGCCACACACTTACAGCTCCTGAGGTACTAGTTCTGAGCAAAGGGCTATCTTTCGCTCCCACCCAGAAACCTAATAGATTCCAGCTGTATGTAGACATCAATAAATTTACCAGAACACTCAAATGCCATTTTGCAAAGAAAGACCAGGCCATCATTACAAATTTTGATAATAAGTCCAGAACTTAAATTAGCAACTAAATATTATCCTTTGGAATCCAAAAGCAGTTACATAGATATATTCCAAGAATTAATGATACAAGACCTTTGCCATTCCCAGTACCCAACTCTAAATCTACAAGACATTGATGGTCTTCATAGTACTTCAAAATCGACTTGACTATATAAAAGAAGCCAATAGACTACTAGGCAACTTCAAATCATATAGACCCCTTGAACATGATCCAACAGATGAATATGTCTCTATCCTCAGAGGGATCCCATCAAAAGGACTGCATACACAATTGATTAACAAGGAGTAATATCAGTACCTGATGATAAACAACCCAATAATACCCATTATTTACCATTTACCCAAAATACATAAAAACCTTGACAACCCCCTGGGTAGACCCATTGTGGTGGGGATTGAGTCCCTAACCTCACATATCCGAGTATGTGGAAATCTTTCTTAAGTATGTTAATAATCTAACATCTTTCCTCAAAGATACCACAAACGTCCTAGAGATCTTTAAAGATTTTAAATGGGATCCAAATTACATGTGGGTTACAATTGACGTGCAGTCATTATACACTTCTATGCAACATCAAAAAGGCGTACAGACCTGCAGACAATATTTGAACCAGGATGCTGTACTAAGTATGGAACACAAAGACTTAATTTGCCAATTTATGATGTTTATCCTTACACATAATTATTTTAGATTTCTGGATAGTTTATATCTCCAAATATGTGGCTCTAGGATGGGCACAGTTTTTGCAGACAGGTTTGTGAACCTATTTATGGGTAGCTGGGAACTACAATATATAAATTATTCCAAAACATCATAATTTACAAACGATACACAGATGATATCGTATTAGTATGGAATGGGGATATGGATTGCTTTCTTAGCTCTCGTATATTGACTCAAATGACTATAATCTCAAATTCACTGTTAAATTCGATCCCTTTCAAGTTGAATATCTAGATTTAATTCTAATGAGCACCGGGAACACAATGACCACAAAGAATTCATAAAAACAGTAGATACCAATAGCTATTTGCATTTCAAAAGTGCACACTTAAAGAAGTGGAAGACCAATATTCCCTATTCTCAATTTTATAGAATAAAGAGGAACTGCAGCAATAATGAGTACTGTAGAGAACAATTATCCATCTATGCAGATAGATTTAAACAAAGAGGTTATCCGAGCGATCTAGTGTCAGGAGCTATTGAGAAAACCACAGCCTTAAACAGAGCAGATCTATTAAGGTATAACGAAAGAAAACATGACAGCTTTTGTCACCCAAATCAACAGCGGAGAAACTAAAATTAGATCTAACATCTGTAAATATTGGGACATTTTAAAGAAAGACCCCATACTAAGTGACATTCTCCCCACTAAACTAGTGAACATATATATATATAAAAAAAAACTCAATCTAAAAGATATTTTGGCCTTAAGTATACTAACAGAGAAAAAGAAAGAAACCACCTCCTTTCTAGCCACTAAAGGATTCATGTAACGCTCCGGTCCCACAGATAGTACCTGTCTCATTACCTGCAGTCCATTCATCTGGAAACTGCCATGTCCCAGCATCAGATATTCTCCAGTTCATTCATTCAGCTATATTCAGATCTGTGCAGGTGCAAGCCTATTGCACTTCAGGACCTCCTCCCTCTTTTTCATTGGCTAAGCACTTCTGGAGCACTATTTAAACCTCCTGAATTCACCTGTCTGATGCCTGTTCTTCAAGTTTACTTCCTGCAGCCTGTGGTTCGGGTTCCTGTTCTCCTTGTGGTTAGCCTGTGTTCCAGTCTGCTCTCAGTTCGTGGTCTGTGCTAACCATCGTTGGGGCAGCACAGTGGCTAAGTGGTTAGCACTTCAGCCTCACAGCACTGGGGTCATGAGTTCGATTCCCGACAATGGCCTTATCTGTGTGGAGTTTGTATGTTCTCCCCGTGTTTGTGTGGGTTTCCTCCGGGTGCTCCGGTTTCCTCCCACACTCCAAAAACATACTAGTAGGTTAATTGGCTGCTCTCAAATTGACCCTAGTCTGTGTGTGTGTGTTAGAGAATTTAGACTGTAAGCTCCAATGGGGCAGGGACGGATGTGAATGAGATCTCTGTACAGCGCTGCGGAATTAGTGGCGCTATATAAATCATGGCGCTATATAAATAAATGATGATGAGGATGATGATGATCGTTGTTCCAGTACCTCTCTTACCATCTCCAGTGTACTTCATCGTGACAGCTCCGGTTCTCTCATCGCTACCACTCAGAGCCGCTATTACACCTGTGACTCCTCAGCTGGTATCACGAGTTACCTCTGCTACTCTAGCCTGCTCTCAATCTCTGGCCATGTTGAACCTTAACTGCTCCAGTACTTCACTTACAATCTCCAGTGTGCTTCATTGTGACAGCTCCGGTTCTCTCATCGCTACCACTCAGAGTCGCTACTATATCTGTGTAACAGATTCTGGATACTATATTACTAATCTTGATTAGCACTGGCTTACCTGAGGTGCGGAGTCTAACGATCTCCCCGGTGTTCACCAAGAACCGCCGCAAGGCGGGGTGGGCTTCGCTGCCAGGAGTCGCAGGTCGCGGTCCCCAGGTTCGCCTCAAGATGTAGTACAGCGGAGTGAAGCGGTGGTAGCGGAGTCAACAAGCCGGTTCGGTACACAGGAATGGAGTCAGGCAGAATCAGAAGGCAACTCGGAGTCAACAAGCCAGGTTTGGTACACGGGTCACAAGAATAGGAGAATGGTCAGCAAGCCGGGTCGGTACACAGGGATAGGAGAGCCAGGGAAGTCAAATAGGCAGAGATCAGCACACAGGAGACACTGGAAACTGGAAGACACTGCAATCCACGAAGAGCAGGAGCCAGGAACAGGTAAGTGTTGCTCTGACACTCAGCGAGTGTCAGAGTGAGGTTTTTATA
Source organism: Mixophyes fleayi (assembly GCF_038048845.1). Lineage (NCBI taxonomy): Eukaryota > Metazoa > Chordata > Amphibia > Anura > Limnodynastidae > Mixophyes > Mixophyes fleayi. Next base: position 93,606,354 of record NC_134410.1, read on the forward strand.
CTGAAGGGGATTCAAAATCCCCGCCTCTAGGGTTGTGGTCATGTGACCGCCTCCGGGTGCGGTCACATGGTCCTGAATGCGGAAGTGTGGCTGGACGGAGCGGCGGGGATCAGGTAAGTCCGTGACAGTACCCCCTGCCATAAAGGTTGACTCCGAACACCTAATAGGGTTTCAAAGGAAATTTTTTATGGAAGGATTTAAGTAGACGGGGAGCATGTAGATCAATGGCTCTTACCCATGAGCGCTCCTCAGGGCCGTAACCCTTCCAATCTACCAAGAACTGTATGGCACCCTGAACTTTATGAGAATCTAGGATAGTATTAATCTCGTATTCAACTTGATCCCGATCCACAGCAGGAGGAGGAGTTCTTGATGAGGTGGAGAATCTGTTGGTTACCATCGGTTTTAACAAGGAGACATGGAAGACATTGGGTATGCGTAAAGAGGGAGGCAGACTCAATCTTAAGGCTACGGGATTAATAATCTCAGATATAGCAAATGGGCCAATAAACTTGGGAGCAAATTTTTTACTGGGAACCTTTAAACGAATGTTCTGGGTGGATAGCCATACCCTGTCACCAACTGCAAAACTTGGAGTCATTCTTCTCCTTTTATCGTAGAATTTTTTGGAACGAGTAGTTGCTTGCTTTAAATTTGTCTTGGTTTGTTCCCAAATATCAGAGAAGTTACGAAACAGAGAGTCCACTGCTGGAACTTCAGAAGATGAGACTTGAGAGAAGGTGGGTAGTCTAGGATGGCAGCCATACAGAACAAAAAAGGGGGAGTTAGAGATGGCCTCATGAAAATGGTTGTTATGGGCGAACTCGGCCCAAGGGAGAAGGTCCACCCAGTTGTCTTGGTTACTAGAGATAAATATTCTTAGAAACTTCTCTAATTCTTGGTTGGTTCTCTCAGTAGCCCCATTGGACTGGGGATGATATGCGGAAGAGAAGTCAAGCTTGATCCCGGATTTATTGCAAAAAGACCGCCAAAATTTTGATATGAATTGTGATCCCCTATTGGAGACAATATGTTGAGGACAGCCATGGAGGCGAAATATTTCTTTAATAAAAATATCGGCTAAGGAGGAGGAAGAAGGAAGGCCTTTGAGAGCAATAAAGTGGGCTGTTTTAGAGAAGCGATCCGTGACCACAAGCACTACAGTACAGGATTTGGAAGGGGGAAGGTCCGTGATAAAATCCATGGAGATCTGTGACCAAGGGTAATCAGGAATGGGTAATGGGAGCAAGCATCCATAAGGCTTCTTCCTAGAGGTCTTGTGTTGAGCACATTTGGAACAAGCAGCAACAAATCTCTTCACATCCTCCAGCAAGGAAGGCCACCAGTAGCTTCGGGACAATAAGTCCCAGGTCTTGCGAATGCCGGCATGCCCAGAGAAGAGTGAGTGATGAGCCCAGTGAAGGAGCCGGGTGCGTAGATGTGGCAAGATGAATGTTTTGCCTGGAGGACAACCCTTTTTCAGGTGTGTAGCTGCCAATACTTGACATGGATTTACAATGAATTTCTTATCTTCCGAGGATTCCATGTCAGCTGGATCAAAAGAGCGAGATAAGGCGTCTGCCTTCGTATTCTTAGATCCCGAGTGAAAAGTGATGTTGAAATCAAAGCGTGAGAAGAATAAGGACCACCTTGCTTGTCGAGGGTTTAGACATCGAGCAGTGCGTAAGTTAAGCAAATTCTTATGGTCGGTATATATGGTGATAGGGAATTGCGCTCCTTCTAGTAAATGTCTCCATTCGGAGAGAGCCAACTTGATGGCCAGGAGCTCTTTGTCGCCAATCCCATAATTCCTCTCAGCAGGTAAAAAGCGACGGGAAAAGAATCCGCAGGGATGAAGTTTTCCAGAAGGACCTCGCTGTGATAGTACGGCTCCTGTGCCAACAGAAGAGGCATCTACCTCCAGGACAAAAGGACGAGAACAATCTGGCTGTTGAAGAATGGGTGCAGATGAAAAGAGAGACTTTAATAATATAAAGGCTTGGATAGCCTCAGAGGACCAAATACCAGCATCAGCAGATTTGCAGGTCAATGCTGTGATGGGAGCCACGAGAGAGGAGTACCCCTTGATAAATTGACGATAATAGTTGGAGAATCCTAGGAAGCGTTGAGTGGCCTTAAGGCCCGAAGGTTGGGGCCAGTCAAGTATGGCTTTCAATTTTGTGGGATCCATCTGTAGACCGGTGCCCGAAATAATATATCCCAGGAAGGGAATTTGTCTCTGCTCGAAGGTGCATTTCTCCAATTTGCAAAATAACTGATTTTTTCGGATACGAGAGAGGACCTCCAATACATGAGTACGATGAGATGCTAGATCTTGAGAAAAGATGAGAATGTCATCCAAGTAGATGACTACAGATTGGTACAAGAGGTCTTGAAACAGCTCATTCATAAAGCTCTGAAATATGGCTGGGGCATTGCATAGCCCGAAAGGCATGACCAGATATTCAAAGTGGCCCTCTCGGGTGTTAAACGCCGTCTTCCATTCATCCCCCTCCTTAATGCGTATAAGGTTATACGCTCCTCTGAGGTCAAGTTTAGAAAAGATGGTGGCACCCTTAATCCGGTCAAATAATTCAGAAATCAGTGGCAGTGGATACCGATTTTTAATGGTAATGGCATTCAGGCCTCTGTAATCAATGCAAGGGCGGAGGCCCCCATCTTTCTTTTTTACGAAGAAGAAGCCAGCCCCAGCTGGGGAGGCAGACTTGCGGATAAAGCCCCTGTTTAGATTTTCTTGGATGTACTCCTCCATAGCCTTAGACTCCGGGAGGGAAAGGGGGTAAACCCGGCCCCTGGGAATGGGTTTACCAGGTATCAGATCAATGCCACAGTCCCAGATTCTGTGAGGGGGAAGTCTAGTGGCCTCTTGTTGACAAAAAACATCAGAGAAGGTTTGGTATGGCTCAGGCAGGAGAGTCACAGGAAATTCTTGGGAACGTCTGGGACTATTCGGAGGAACCACTCTCTGTAGGCAGCGAGAGAAGCAGGACTGTCCCCAGGACAATATGTGACCAGATTTCCAGTCCAACGTGGGAGAGTGGACACGAAGCCAAGGAAGTCCTAGGATGACTGGGTTGGTAGATCTCTGTATTACTAGAAAAGAAATCTTCTCCCGATGAAGTGCTCCTATCTGAAGTAGAAGAGGAATAGTGCGTACCAGGATGGACCCCTCAGGGATTCTTCCCACATCAATGGCCATCAGAGAGATGGGTTGTTCCAAGGCTTGTGTGGGAATAGCGAATTGTTTAACTACTGTGGCAGAAATGAAATTTCCTGCGGCTCCGGAATCTAGAAGAGCCGACTGCGGGAAGGTCTTTTGTCCTAACTGAAGGGAAATGGGAATAGACAGGCAATCATTACTATTGGGAACTGACTGACACTGAGAAAAGAGGCCCAACGATACAGCTCCAGAACTCGTTAGGCCCTGTCGTTTCCCGAGCGTTTGGGACAAGAACTCAGAAGATGGCCACTCTCTCCACAATATAAACACAACTTGTTCCGAAATCTCCTCTCCCTCTCTTCGGCTGATAGGCGGGTCCTCCCAAGTTGCATGGGCTCTTCAGGGGGAAGAACAGGGGTTTGGAAGTTGGGGGCCAAGCGAATCATACTACGCCGCGACTGTTGTTTCTCGGAATTACGTTCCTTGAACCGCAAATCAACTTTGACACAGAGGGAGATAATTTCGTCCAAAGACGTAGGAAGTTCCTGGGATACCAACTCGTCTTTGATTCGGTCTGAAAGGCCCTGCCAGAATGTAGCTACTAGGGCCTCATCGTTCCAGCGAAGTTCAGAGGCCATGGTTCTAAAGTGGACCGCATACTGCCCCACAGACTGGTTTCCCTGGCGGAGACGTAGTAAGCCGGAAGCGGCATTGGACACCCTTCCTGGCTCATCAAATATTTTCTTGAAGGTGGACAAGAAGAGGTTGAAGTTATGTAGAATGGGGTCGTCCCTCTCCCATAAGGGGGAAGCCCATGCTAAAGCTTGACCGGACAATAACGAAATCACATAGGCCACTTTCGTTTTTCCGGAGGGGAAGTTCCCAGGTAGAAGCTCGAATTGTATGGAGCATTGATTTAAAAATCCTCTGCAATTTTTAGGGTCTCCATCGAACTTGGGTGGGTTAGGTAACCGTAGCTGCGAGGAAGAAGCTGCTGCTGCGGCCTGAGGTACAGGGGCCACTGCCGGCCCAGGTGATCCACCAGCCACTAGGGTGTTCTGGACAACATCCAACCGAGTGGATAGACTATTGAGGAATTTTAAAAGTTGCTCTTGGTTAGCTTCTTGCTTATCCATCCTTCCTACTAAATGCTCCAACAGATCTTTAGCTGTGGTATCCATGGTCAGAGCAAACTGTAACAGATTCTGGATACTATATTACTAATCTTGATTAGCACACTGGCTTACCTGAGGTGCGGAGTCTAGCGATCTCCCCGGTGTTCACCAAGAACCGCCCCAAGGCGGGGTGGGCTTCGCTGCCAGGAGTCGCAGGTCGCGGTCCCCAGGTGCGCCTCAAGATGTAGTACAGCGGAGTGAAGCGGTGGTAGCGAAGTCAACAAGCCGGTTCGGTACACAGGAATGGAGTCAGGCAGAATCAGAAGGCAACTCGGAGTCAACAAGCCAGGTTCGGTACACGGGTCACAAGAATAGGAGAATGGTCAGCAAGCCGGGTCGGTACACAGGGATAGGAGAGCCAGGGAAGTCAAATAGGCAGAGATCAGCACACAGGAGACACTGGAAACTGGAAGACACTGCAATCCACGAAGAGCAGGAGCCAAGAACAGGTAAGTGTTGCTCTGACACTCAGCGAGTGTCAGAGTGAGGTTTTTATACTGAAGGGGATTCAAAATCCCCGCCTCTAGGGTTGTGGTCATGTGACCGCCTCCGGGTGCGGTCACATGGTCCTGAATGCGGAAGTGCGGCTGGACGGAGCGGCGGGGATCAGGTAAGTCCGTGACAATCTGTGACTCATCAGCTTTTCCCACGGGTTACCTCCGCTAATCCAGCCTGCTCTCAATCTCTGGCCGTGTTGAACCTTCGCTGCTCTAGTACCTCACTTATCATCTCTAGTGTACTTCATTGTGACAGCTCCGGTTCTCTTATCTCTACCACTCAGAGCCGCTACTACACCTGTGACTCATCAGCTGTTACCACGGGTTACCTCCGCTAATCCAGCCTGCTCTCAGTCTCTGGCCGTGTTGAACTATCGCTGCTCCAGTACCTCTATTATCATCTCGTGTACTTCATCGTGACAGCTTCAGTTCTCACATCACTACCACTCAGAGCTGCTATTTCATCTGACATGAAAAAACAGTCAGTATTTAACTTGTGTGCAAAACAGAATACTAATTTGCACCCCTTGCATTGTAACATGGTTTTGTCCAGGAGACTGAAATAAGAAGTTTCTCAAGTTAAGATCCTTAATGAATCAGGCCCTAAGTGATGAAGTGATTATGTGAATTGAAAGATTGGAATCAAGTCTGTTTAGATCTCATGTGAGGCCCCAATTGTTGTTATAAAAAAGGAGGTGGTAATAATTTCACTTTCTTAAAACAAATATACAGCTTGGATTAGTATACCCAGTGATACTTATGAAATATGATTAAAAAAATATATGTAGTTAATTAGAGGTTTACATAGTAAGAACTTGACAAGCATGAATGGGGATGCCCTGGCTGGGTTGTAGTAAATTGACGAAGATAAATGAATGAGGTAATAGTAATATACATAACAAAGTTGATGAGATTAAAAAAAAGTCACAAGTCCATCAAGTTCAACCTATTCTGGATCTCCTGTGATCCCTCTCTTATATTTGAAATTGATCCAGATAAAGCAACTTCCAATCTGTTTCAATGGGGGGAAGGAAATATTTTCTGACCCAATACCACAGTCCTATTTCTCCCTGAATACATTATTATACTTCATTTTAATTAACGGTCGTAACCACGGATACCCTTTTTCGCTAAAAAATTGTCTAACCCTTTCTTAAACATATCAATTGAATCTGTTATCACAGCCTTCCCTGCCAGTAAATTTCTTATATTGACTGCCCTTACCGTAAAGTAGAGAACCCATTCCTTTGCTGGTTGTGAAACTAATGAGATTTCTTGGGGGAAATGTAGTTTATTATTTGCAGCCCATAGAGGTGTTACGTTATACACATAAGAAAGTGGTTATTTGATGTTATGTTCTGTTTTGTTTATTCTGCTTCTGGCCAACTAGGAAGCAACTGGAGATGGTAAGAGGAGAGGCAGTAGTCAAGTGGATAGCCTACTGTGTCACGCCAAAACATTGCAGGCATGCAGAGGGTGACAGTGTGCCCCATGTATTAGTAATATATGTGGGTGGGGAAGGGATTATTAGTAATTTATGTGTGGGAAACATATTTGGGAGTGACACCAATGAAAAACTTGGTTAATATTATGTTGCTCTTATGTTTAGTGTTTCCTAATAAAATAATGGTGTGATCAGAGATGGTGTCAAGGAGATGCTGACAGCATGCTCAATTCAGCTAATCAAGACTTTTTGGCAAATAACATCATATGTATGTAACAGATTCTGGATACTATATTACTAATCTTGATTAGCGCTGGCTTACCTGAGGTGCGGAGTCTAACGATCTCCCCGGTGTTCACCAAGAACCGCCGCAAGGCGGGGTGGGCTTCGCTGCCAGGAGTCGCAGGTCGCGGTCCCCAGGTTCGCCTCAAGATGTAGTACAGCGGAGTGAAGCGGTGGTAGCGGAGTCAACGAGCCGGTTCGGTACACAGGAATGGAGTCAGGCAGAATCAGAAGGCAACTCGGAGTCAACAAGCCAGGTTCGGTACACGGGTCACAAGAATAGGAGAATGGTCAGCAAGCCGGGTCGGTACACAGGGAATAGAGAGCCAGGGAAGTCAAACAGGCAGAGATCAGCACACAGGAGACACAGGAACAGGAAGACACTGCAATCCACGAAGAGCAGGAGCCAGGGACAGGTAAGTGTTGCTCTGACACTCAGCGAGTGTCAGAGTGAGGTTTTTATGCAGAAGGGGATTCAAAATCCCCGCCTCTAGGTTGTGGTCATGTGACCGCCTCCGGGTGCGGTCACATGGTCCTGAATGCGGAAGTGCGGCTGGACGGAGCGGCGGGGATAAGGTAAGTCCGTAACAGTACCCCCTGCCATAAAGGTGGACTCCGAACACCTAATAGGGTTTCAAAGGAAATTTTTTATGGAAGGATTTAAGTAGACGGGGAGCATGTAGGTCAATGGCTCTTACCCATGAGCGCTCCTCAGGGCCGTAACCCTTCCAATCCACCAAGAACTGTATGGCACCTTGAACTTTACGAGAATCTAGGATAGTTTTAATCTCGTATTCCACTTGATCCCGATCCACAGCAGGAGGAGGAGTTCTGGATGAGGTGGAGAATCTGTTGGTTACCATCGGTTTTAACAAGGAGACATGGAAGACATTGGGTATGCGTAAGGAGGGAGGCAGACTCAATCTAAAGGCTACGGGATTAATAATCTCAGATATAGCAAATGGGCCAATAAACTTGGGAGCAAATTTTTTACTGGGAACCTTTAAACGAATGTTCTGGGTGGATAGCCATACCCTGTCACCAACTGCAAAACTTGGAGTCATTCTTCTCCTTTTATCGTAGAATTTTTTGGAACGAGTAGTTGCTTGTTTTAAGTTTGTCTTGGTTTGTTCCCAAATATCAGAGAAGTTACGAACCAGAGAGTCCACTGCTGGAACTTCAGAAGATGAGACTTGAGAGAAGGTGGGTAGTCTAGGATGGCAGCCATACAGGACAAAAAAGGGGGAGTTAGAGATGGCCTCATGAAAATGGTTGTTATGGGCGAACTCGGCCCAAGGGAGAAGGTCCACCCAGTTGTCTTGGTTACTAGAGATAAATATTCTTAGAAACTTCTCTAATTCTTGGTTGGTTCTCTCAGTAGCCCCATTGGACTGGGGATGATATGCGGAAGAGAAGTCAAGCTTGATCCCGGATTTATTGCAAAAAGACCGCCAAAATTTTGATATGAATTGTGATCCCCTATCGGAGACAATATGTTGAGGACAGCCATGGAGGCGAAATATTTCTTTAATAAAAATATCGGCTAAGGAGGAGGAAGAAGGAAGGCCTTTGAGAGCAATAAAGTGGGCTGTTTTAGAGAAGCGATCCGTGACCACAAGCACTACAGTACAGGATTTGGAAGGGGGAAGGTCCGTGATAAAATCCATGGAGATCTGTGACCAAGGGTAATCAGGAATGGGTAATGGGAGCAAGCATCCATAAGGCTTCTTTCTAGAGGTCTTGTGTTGAGCACATTTGGAACAAGCAGCAACAAATCTCTTCACATCCTCCAGCAAGGAAGGCCACCAGTAGCTTCGGGACAATAAATCCCAGGTCTTGCGAATGCCAGCATGCCCAGAGAAGAGTGAGTGATGAGCCCAGTGAAGGAGCCGGGTGCGTAGATGTGGCAAGATGAATGTTTTGCCTGGAGGACAACCCTTTTTCAGGTGTGTAGCTGCCAATACTTGACATGGATTTACAATGAATTTCTTATCTTCCGAGGATTCCATGTCAGCTGGATCAAAAGAGCGAGATAAGGCGTCTGCTTTCGTGTTCTTAGATCCTGAGTGAAAAGTGATGTTGAAATCAAAGCGTGAGAAGAATAAGGACCACCTTGCTTGACGAGGATTTAGACATCGGGCAGTGCGTAAGTAAAGCAAATTCTTATGGTCGGTATATATGGTGATAGGGAATTGCGCTCCTTCTAGTAAATGTCTCCATTCGGAGAGAGCCAATTTGATGGCCAGGAGCTCTTTGTCGCCAATCCCATAATTCCTCTCAGCAGGTAAAAAGCGACGGGAAAAGAATCCGCAGGGATGAAGTTTCCCAGAAGGACCTCGCTGTGATAGTACGGCTCCTGTGCCAACAGAAGAGGCGTCTACCTCCAGGACAAAGGGACGAGAACAATCTGGCTGTTGAAGAATGGGTGCGGATGAAAAGAGAGACTTTAATAATATGAAGGCTTGGATAGCCTCAGAGGACCAAATACCAGCATCAGCAGATTTGCGGGTCAATGCTGTGATGGGAGCCACGAGAGAGGAGTACCCCTTGATAAATTGACGATAATAGTTGGAGAATCCTAGGAAGCGTTGAGTGGCTTTAAGGCCTGAAGGTTGGGGCCAGTCAAGTATGGCTTTCAATTTTGTGGGATCCATCTGTAGACCGGTGCCCGAAATAATATATCCCAGGAAGGGAATTTGTTTCTGCTCGAAGGTGCATTTCTCCAATTTGCAAAATAACTGATTTCTTCGGATACGAGAGAGGACCTCCAATACATGAGTACGATGAGATGCTAGATCTTGAGAAAAGATGAGAATGTCGTCCAAGTAGATGACTACAGATTGGTACAAGAGGTCTTGAAACAGCTCATTCATAAAGCTCTGAAATATGGCTGGGGCATTGCATAGCCCGAAAGGCATGACCAGATATTCAAAGTGGCCGTCTCGGGTGTTAAACGCCGTCTTCCATTCATCCCCCTCCTTAATGCGTATAAGGTTATACGCTCCTCTGAGGTCAAGTTTAGAAAAGATGGTGGCACCCTTGATCCGGTCGAATAGTTCAGAAATCAGTGGCAGTGGATACCGATTTTTAACGGTAATGGCATTCAGGCCTCTGTAATCAATGCAAGGGCGGAGGCCCCCATCTTTCTTTTTTACGAAGAAGAAGCCAGCCCCAGCTGGGGAGGCAGACTTGCGGATGAAGCCCCTGTTTAGGTTTTCTTGGATGTACTCCTCCATAGCCTTAGATTCCGGGAGGGAAAGGGGGTAAACACGGCCCCTGGGAATGGGTTTACCAGGTATCAGATCAATGCCACAGTCCCAGATTCTGTGAGGGGGAAGTCTAGTGGCCTCTTGTTGACAGAAAACATCAGAGAAGGTTTGGTATGGCTCAGGCAGGAGAGTCACAGGAAATTCTTGGGTACGTCTGGGACTATTCGGGGGAACCACTCTCTGTAGGCAGCGAGAGAAGCAGGACTGTCCCCAGGACAATATGTGACCAGATTTCCAGTCCAAGGTGGGAGAGTGGGCACGAAACCAAGGAAGTCCTAAGATGACTGGGTTGGTAGATCTTTGTATTACTAAAAAAGAAATCTTCTCCCGATGAAGTGCTCCTATCTGAAGTAGAAGGGGAATAGTGCGTACCAGGATGGACCCCTCAGGGATTCTTCCCCCATCAATGGCCATCAGAGAGATGGGTTGTTCCAAGGCTTGTGTGGGAATAGCGAATTGTTTAACTACTGTGGCGGAAATGAAATTTCCTGCGGCTCCGGAATCTAGAAGAGCCGACTGCGGGAAGGTCTTTTGTCCTAACTGAAGGGAAATGGGAATAGACAGGCAATCATTACTATTGGGAACTGACTGACACTGAGAAAAGAGGCCCAACGACACAGCTCCAGAACTCGTTAGGCCCTGTCGTTTCCCGAGCGTTTGGGACAAGAACTCAGAAGATGGCCACTCTCTCCACAATATAAACACAGCTTGTTCCGAAATCTCCTCTCCCTCTCTTCGGCTGATAAGCGGGTCCTCCCAAGTTGCATGGGCTCTTCAGGGGGAAGAACAGGGGTTTGGAAGTTGGGGGCTAAGCGAATCATGCTACGCCGCGACTGTTCCTTCTCAGAATTACGTTCCTTGAAACGCAAATCAACTTTGACACAGAGGGAGATAATGTCGTCCAAAGACGTAGGGAGTTCCTGGGATACCAACTCGTCTTTGATTCGGTCTGAAAGGCCCTGCCAGAATGTAGCTACTAGAGCCTCATCGTTCCAGCGAAGTTCAGACGCCATGGTTCTGAAGAGGACCGCATACTGCCCCACAGACTGGTTTCCCTGGCGGAGACGTAGTAAGCCGGAAGCGGCATTGGACACCCTTCCTGGCTCATCAAATATTTTCTTGAAGGTGGACAAGAAGAGGTTGAAGTTATGTAGAATGGGGTCGTCCCTCTCCCACAAGGGGGAAGCCCATGCTAAAGCTTGACCGGACAATAACGAAATCACATAGGCCACTTTCGTTTTTCCGGAGGGGAAGTTCCCAGGTAGAAGCTCGAATTGTATGGAGCATTGATTTAAAAAACCTCTGCAATTTTTAGGGTCTCCATCGAACTTAGGTGGGTTAGGCAACCGTAGCTGCGAGGAAGAAGCTGCTGCTGCGGCCTGAGGTACAGGGGCCACTGCCGGCCCAGGTGATCCACCAGCCACTAGGGTGTTCTGGACAACATCCAAGCGAGTGGATAGACTATTGAGGAATTTTAAAAGTTGCTCTTGGTTAGCTTCTTGTTTATCCATCCTTCCTACTAAATGCTCCAACAGATCTTTAGCTGTGGTATCCATGGTCAGAGCAAACTGTAACAGATTCTGGATACTATATTACTAATCTTGATTAGCGCTGGCTTACCTGAGGTGCGGAGTCTAACGATCTCCCCGGTGTTCACCAAGAACCGCCGCAAGGCGGGGTGGGCTTCGCTGCCAGGAGTCGCAGGTCGCGGTCCCCAGGTTCGCCTCAAGATGTAGTACAGCGGAGTGAAGCGGTGGTAGCGGAGTCAACGAGCCGGTTCGGTACACAGGAATGGAGTCAGGCAGAATCAGAAGGCAACTCGGAGTCAACAAGCCAGGTTCGGTACACGGGTCACAAGAATAGGAGAATGGTCAGCAAGCCGGGTCGGTACACAGGGAATAGAGAGCCAGGGAAGTCAAACAGGCAGAGATCAGCACACAGGAGACACAGGAACAGGAAGACACTGCAATCCACGAAGAGCAGGAGCCAGGGACAGGTAAGTGTTGCTCTGACACTCAGCGAGTGTCAGAGTGAGGTTTTTATGCAGAAGGGGATTCAAAATCCCCGCCTCTAGGTTGTGGTCATGTGACCGCCTCCGGGTGCGGTCACATGGTCCTGAATGCGGAAGTGCGGCTGGACGGAGCGGCGGGGATAAGGTAAGTCCGTAACAATGTAATTGCAAGGTGGGGTTGCATGTCTTTTTAGTAGTTGATATGGATATATGATATACAGAGATTCAGGATGGAGTCAAAAATGCATGGGTCCCAAAGAAGCTTAGTTTACGTGGGTTACCCTGATGTTAGTAAGGTCCAGTGGTAGATCTCATCCCAAGATTCCAGGATCTCCTGGGATGGTGGTTTGGTGTGGCTGTCCTCATCAGCAGATTTATAGGTTCTGGGGGTAGATTGTCGGTGGTAGCAAAAGATCTCTGGGGCCCCAACTTTAGGTAGTTCGATTGTGGTGGAGAAAAATATTTAATTGAGGTAAAATCAAATAATGGGGGGGTATGCGAATTATGTAGATATGTTTATAAATATATTATATATATACACTAAGTATGTGAGGCTAGCTGCTTTGTTCATTTATGTAATCAATAGATGCTGTGGCCAATCTACATCCATACAAGTGTCAGTGTCAGTTCTTTATGAGTTAAAGATATGTTCAATGAGTATGTTTTAGAGGAGAGTGTGATGCTGCACAGATATTATGGTAGCTTTTAGGTGAAAATCCCACAATAAATATATAGGGCCACATTTAGAAGTGGAAGTAAGTCCTTTTTGTGTGACATAAAATTTAACAGTAACATGCATCTTGTAGTTGCTGCCTCTAGGCATAATGAAGCATTCATGTACAGATAGAGTACATTAAGGACATGAACACACAAGGTAAGCACCTGAGAGATTCACCCTATTTAGAGTTTCAAGTATCTGTAAAAGCGCCTTTAAGGGGGTATATTTTTTGCACGTCCACAAGCCTGGTGGAAGGTTACACATTTTTGCTGATGACTTGTGCATCCGACCTCATGAATCATAAATTTTCTTTTAAATTGTGTGTGCTTCCCCATAAAATTCATAGCCAGCACTAGCTCTATACAGCCTGGGCTGGTTCCCACTAACTTGTAGGTAAAATGCTTGTGACTTGCATTCAATCACCACTGGTTGCCCCTTGGGAGCAGTTATCATAATGTAGGGAGGTTTTTTTTTTTTAGTCCCACTGGATTATGAAGAAAGAAGATTCCCATTGCACTACATTCTTTAACTACATCTTTTTTAATAAAGTGGGAAAAGTATTGTATTTCATTGCAATTTATTTTTTAAATTGTTTTTTATTTACTTATTTATTCTATATTAGTTTAATGGGTTAAAGGCTTCATCGACTCTTTCCCAAAATATAGTGGGAACACTGATGTGGTAGAAAGTTACTCCTGGGTCTTGATATTTGGCAACAATTACCCTGCCCAGGTGGACCAAGAAGAGAAGAGGAAGGTGGTTGTTTTTTTCTGGTTCCTCTCTTCCATAGAGACATCGTCATGCTGATCAGGCACATTATGACACTCTAAATGCTGATTACAGATTTTAGAGGACATGCAAATAGGTGCAGGTCTTTTTAAAATAAATGTTTTTAAAATAGATGTTCTCCTTGAACATTGTCAGTTTTAGAAACAGAGACAAGTTTACCAAAACATCATGTTTATACTTTGAATACAAGGACAGGACATGATAACACCTACTGAGTGCTTCATCTGGTGGTGTTTTGTGTTCTTTATAAAAAATAAAAAAAAACTGAGAAACTCTTGTTATAACTTTTACTCTGTAGTGCTGCTGCCTTCTACCATTATGTGTAATGATTATAAATCAATGATCATAACTTTTAAACTTAAGTATTGTAATACTGCCTTTTATTGTTTATCATTATGGGGTCTTGTCAACAATATAAAACACCAGTTTTAATGACAATAAAGGTCTTGAAATGTCTGGGATTATTGTGGTGAGACTAGCTATCTGGGAAATCCTACACTGATTATGGACGCTTGTACTTGCTTGTTAACCTGTAATTGAAGTTAAGTAAATGTTGACAATTAATCATTACCTCTGTGTCTGTTATCATTCCTTCCCTGTGTCTATATTGCATAATTGTATAGTCAAACCTGAGTTTAAGTGAAACTATAAGTATTCACTTCAAGCAATAACAGTCACATCTTTCCATTACAGCCTTCATTTGTTTTAACAGTTTACAGTTTCTATCTCTAATGAATACACTGAGGTATATTTACTAACATTGCTCACAGCTCCGTATATCTTTTAGCAGTTTAGTGCAAGTTGCAGACTTAAAGCAAATATCTGATAGGTTGCTATGGTTTTAGTGCACATTAGTATCTTTAAACAATGTTAGTAAAAAAAAAAAATCTAAAATAAAAGTAAAATATATATATTACCTGGCTTACAGATGAGAATAGCACCCACCAATCCAGAATTTATGTCATAAGAGGAATTGCTGTGAGAGTAATAAGCAGAGGTTATACAGAGAGGGTCCGAGTCAGTAGGTCCATAGTTTTCTGGAACGTTCCAAATGTATGTGTATACTTGTCCAGGTGGAATAGCGTCATCTGCCTTCTCCAATTTGCTTGTTTCATCATCATATCCCGCACCTAACAAGAATCAAGTAGTACAAAGTTAGTATTATTATATCATAACATCATATTTTATGAGCATAACTTTAGCATGCAAGGTTTCTGACCTATATAAAGAATTTGTGTTTCGTTGTAACTATCTAGTACCTGCATATAATACATATTTTAACATAAGTACATAGTATGAATTTGGATTAAGTATATTTTGAAACCTTATGAAGTGCAATGTTTAATGCAAAGTTATAGTTCAATACAAGCAAGAAGCAAGGCAAGGGATATACATCTTTTTCTTGATCATTTTTGCAAAAGGTTGTGGTTTGGTTTTGTGCTCATTGACTTATTCTGCATTGGATAAAAGTACTGTATAAATGTATGATTATTAAGTTGTCTATTAACACATTTGTATTGCATTATTCTGAACTATTGTATTAATACTCACTAGTATTTTCACACATTCATACTGCATTAATTGATTAATATTTAGGGTCTAATTTGATTGTACTTAACCTTAATTGTCACAGGCATTGTGCTTTCTAAGATTGATAATGCCTCCTAATTTATATCTTCGGCTAAGAATGTCCTTCGGTAGCAGTCATTTGAGGGTAAATGCTGCTGTGAAAGAATTGTGCAAAGTGCTATTTTTGAAGTCCAGATTCGGGATCTAAATGAGCAACTGTCAACTCTGCAATCCATTGCCAACATAGAGAGGAGTATGGTGTAGACTCTAATGTCTCGTATTCTGTTCAGCGCTGCAGAAATTTTGTGGCACCTTATAAATAAACAATAATAATAATAGTGTTCATTCAGCAGACATTGGTATGAGCCAGTGCAGAAAGCAGTGGAGACTTCGGAAAAGAGGATCCTGAGGTATTTGGGTGACAAATAGAGTTACTCGAAAATTTTGAGCCGGTTTGATATTCAGCCAATTTTCACCAGCTTAATTGCCACAAACATGTTGGCAGTACACTGTCAAAAGGCTTGTGACCTAAAATTCCAGTTCCAAATTTGCAACTCATGTTTGCTGTTCGCATATCATGCTCGCTAATCAAGTTTCAGTTTCGGTGTTAACTTAAGTGATCATGTTTGATTTTCACTGATCACATATAAGTTCACCATTCACTGTTCATGTTCGAGGATAGCGGTTCATGTTTTGCATTCGCCATTAGCATAAAAAAAAATATTTTAAAATATATTTACTTTTAAGCACTATTTAAATATAATATTTAAATAATAAAAGTATTTAAAATATTGTTAATACAAACTGAGAACACTACTGTTTTCAAACTTTAAAGTTCACTGTATGCGTTCACTGACACATGCCGATAAATATGCCGATTTGCTGATATAGGGTGAAAGTTTAAGAGTAGCAATGCTACTTGCTCTAGAATTCAGGGAGATGACTACTCAAGAGAGTATGGAAACAAGAGGCTGGTGAATGCCAGACATGGGACTATAGCATCAATTACACATATATTTTAATCCATCATCAATCTATGAAGACTGAACACCTTTTTGACTCCCAGGTACTTGGGTTTGTTATATTGTAGGTCACTTTGACAGATTATTTGGAGGTGATGTGAAGAACCTAGTAATTATGGTACACAATGGTGCTAATCAAAAATATACAGATAGCTAGGTGAATGGTCCCACAAAATGGCTGTAAACTTAAAACAAGCACCCCAAGGAGGTATTTTCTGAAATATTACATGTTCCACATGCTATACCTGAAAGATAGTGTGGGCTTGGGAAGGTTAATAAGTAGCTGAGAAGTTGGTGTATGGTGTATTTCAGAGCTTTGATGAATGGGGGCAATTTCTCTTTCAATTAAATGTTCTGCTTAGGTCATCTACATTTCATTGGGGAGAGTTCATCAGTGCTGGGTGGAGAAGAGGATTTGAAGATTGAAGAACGTTTTATACTAGAAACTTGGTAGGAGGGCAAAAATAGAAACATTGTATACGATTTTGTGACACGGGACCCCTCCTAAAGATGTATCATGATTCACACCGGTTTAGTTCCACTCTGAGCGTTGTATACATGGATTCCACAGTGATAGGAGGATCACCAGCCAGTTCCCTTTATAATTGTCCTCCTGATTTCTATGGGTGTCAGTTCATCAGGTCTCCCTACCTGATAGGAAGTATCTCCTAGGCAGTTTGTTCATCTGCTACAGTATCGCTCATCATCAGTCCTGTTCCAGAATTATACACCTGTGTGGATCTCAGTGCTTTTGCTCTCCGCAGTTCATCGCTTCACAGCATTACCTGTTCAGCTTATTCCACAGTCCGTGGCCTCACTGCAGAGCATCGCTCATCATCAGTCCTGTTCCAGAATTATACACCTGTGTGGATCTCAGTGCTTTTGCTCTCCGCAGTTCATCGCTTCACAGCATTACCTGTTCAGCTTACTCCACAGTTAAGACCTGTGGCCTCACTGCAGTGCATCGATCCGGTTCCAGAGTTATATCACCTGTGTGGATCGCAATACTTCTGCTCCCCGCAGTGTATTACTTCACAGCTATATCTGTTCAGTTTATTCCGCTGTTTAGACCTGTGACTGTACTACCTGCTCATCCTATCCTGTTATCGAGATTCCTGGCTAGACTGCTGATCATCGCACAGCACCCTTCCTATTCCGGAATTCCATACACCTGAGGCTACATTTCATTCTGCCTTACAGTTACTTCATGGTTCTCTGTACTATCTGCTCTGCGCCCCCCAGAGGACCGTGATCTCTGGTTGAGAGCAGCTAAGACCATATTCCCTTGCGGAAATCCCTGGTGATTATCTCTCCTCCATTAGACACCACCCCTCTCTAGGGGTAGGTGTCACTCAAGCAGAGATCAAGACCATTCCCACTATCTGGCTTTCGTGACAAGATGCACACAATTTCTTGCTTGTACTTTGCTTATATTGTCAGGATGGCAAAGTTCCACACACTTTCTTGTCACCCTCATGCTAAGTTAACAAAGGTCAACTCCCTAATCAGCAGCCAACTTGTTCTAGTCGGTCACACTGCATAATGAACAACTCAGGCTTAAATACTTTATACTCCTCCCACAGTCCTAGCTTGATGGACAGGTGACACTCCCACTTAGATTAGAAGACTTCTCTTTAAGTGCATTGCTTGATTAGTCTTACTGCAGGCACCCCCTATCAGCTGCTATTAGCTGTGGAAACCACTTAAAAATATGTACATTAAATCACACTCTACAGTATTATTTTGTCACACATATGTCCTACACCTGTGTGTCTTTAAACTAGGTACACTGCTGTACAAATGTGTGACCCTGTTTGCAGCCTTGCCCTGCAGACAGTGGTGGGATTCAGCCGGTTTGCACCAGTTCGCCAGAACCAATACCTAATTTTAAGGTCAGTTTGGCTCCAGACTGAGTCCACCCTCAGTGAGGAGCGGCGCAGAGAGGAGTCAGCAAGCAAGAAGACAGAAGAGAAGAAAAGAAAAGAAAAAAACATGACGGAAAAGGTAAGTGAAGGAACGGAAGCAAGTGGGAGCAAAAGCAGCATGGCAGAGTGTGAAGGAAGGCAAAAGCAGCATGACACAGTGATGGGGGGTAAAAGCAGCATGGCACGTGTGAAGGGGTTTAAAGCAGCATGACACAGTATGAATGGGGCAAAAGCAGCATGACACAGTATGAATTGGGCAAAAGCAGCATGGCAGAGTGTGAAAGGGGGTAAAAGCAGAAGGCACAGTGAAGGGGGGGTAAAAGCAATATGGCACAGTGTGAAGGGTAGTAAAAGCAGCATGGCACAGTGTGAAGGGGGGCAAAAGCAGCATGGCAGAGTGTGAAGGGGGGCAAAAGCAGCATGGCAGAGTGTGAAGAGGGGCAAAAGCAGCATGGTACAATGTACAGGGGGGAAAATGCAGCATGGCACATTGCTAAGGGGGGGTAAAAGCAGCATGGCACATTGCGAAGGGGGGGTAAAAGCAGCATGGTACAAAACTCTTTCTTATAACAATCTAGTTTTGCGTACATCTTTTATTGTTCTTATTTCAGTATTAAATGCATGAAATATTAAACTACTTTTCGGTATATCTTTTTGTATACTTAATGCGGTTATTAGGGCAAAGAACCGGTTGTTAATTTATTTTAATTCCACCACTGCCTGCAGACTGTCAGCTGAATACCTAACTTCTATCATAGAGACCAGTGACAACTCACTTCCTTTGTCACAATTGTATAACCAGGAAACAGGGCTTAGCAAAGGGAAATAGTCTTGGAGTCTGAAGTAGAATTAGAAGAGGTGATAAGGAGGTATGTAAAATTATAAGTGGCAGGAAAAATAAAATGATGATAATAAATGCTAGAAGTGTTCCAAACAAACTAGGCGAACTGCAATAAATTATGTTGAAAGAAAATTGTGATATAATAGGAGAAGTTATGATGATGTATAGCATAAATTCTTACATTACTTGGAAATGGACATGAATAATAATGTATACAACTTCATTCATGTATGCTAAATTAGTAATTACTAATTAGACAAATTCCATGAGGTAAATAATAAGTTACTACTCAACTAGGGAACATAGGATTTTTTTTAAAATGCACACTATTTAAAAATGTTAAAGTTGCTTTAATCTAAAAATATTCAGCAAATGAGAGAGGCTCAACTCTTTATCACACAATAAGAGTATTTTATGAATTGCAAAATATGCATTTTTACACCGCTTTTTCAGTTTTGCAAAAATGTCTAAAATGCCAAGAAGGTAATTTTAAGGTGCACAATCACTTCTTAGTCTCTGGAAACTCTCAGCAAACCTACAGTATATGGTCCCGATTCATTAAGGATCTTAACTTGAGAAACTTCTTATTTCAGTCTCCTGGACAAAACCATGTTACAATGCAAGGGGTGCAAATTAGCATTCTGTTTTGCACATAAGTTAAATACTGACTGTTTTTACATGTAGCACACAAATATCAACTTTAAATTTCAGTGTACAAATAAGCTATCAAGTATTTGTGTGCTACATGAATAAACAGTCAGTATTTAACTTATGTGCAAAACAGAAAACTAGTTTGCACCCCTTGCATTGTAACATGGTTTCGTCCAGGAGACTGAAATAAGAAGTTTCTCAAGTTAAGATCCTTAATGAATCAGGCCCTATGTGTGGGTTTGCAGATGCTTTGGAAAATTCACATGAAGTAAAAACGTCACTACAAGTCCAACCAATTTCCTCTTTAGGACCAACTCAATCCTTAATTTCATCTTTTATGTTTGTCTCCTAAAATACTGCACAGACTAGTCTCATTTATGTTTTTAATAAATCCTAACAGTGAACGGGCATCAGTGCTGTCTCAGTTGGATGTGTCCCATTTGTGTGTTTGGATGTTTTTATTGCATTGCTCGTGTATGGCTAAAAATGTGTTTTTCCGCAAAAGGGCAACTGGAAGGTAAAAAATGTGTCCCATTAACAATAGATGGATAATGATAGTTTCCAGCACATCTGTACAGACAAAGATTTCAGGTCTGTTTTGGGGGAAGAAAAATATATGTGCCTACTTATTAAGCAGAGAATGGCTTGCCCCTGCCAGTTCCTTTAAATCAAACTCTATCCCACAAAATTAATTCTCAATTTTCCATTATATTTCAAAACAGGGTGAAATTGTTACACTTAGTAAGGAATACCTGCAATCCGTGCCACTACTCACAGGAGTCCTAAAGATTGTCAGCGTAGCCCGCAAATCCATGTGCTTACTGAAAAAATTGAAATTTTCTGCAAGTATTTTCTTCATTCCACTGCAAAATTTAGCACATTTTGCAAGCCAAAATTGTACGCAAGTGTTCTAAGTCCTACCCTAACCACATAACAAAGCAGAATGAATTGACCATTGTCTCATTCATAGACTATAAATTCTGCGACTTTACAAATACAATGCCAAAAGGCATTCAGCGGAATCGCAAAACAAAAGCAAAACTCGAACAATGTTTCACTGGAACTTTACAGCAGAAGCTGAAATAACCAATTCAATGAACAGAAATTGGAGTTTGCAATATAATCTTTATCATTGCTAAACTGTTTTTAGAGGCAAGCGATGACTTGATCAGAAGAATAGATTAAAATTTGTATCTCGATTTACATTTACAGATTGATAAATGAGGTCCCCCAAAAATTCACAAGTGATATATTGAAAGACTGTCCTGGACAGCACAGACCAAATACTTGTAGCCGCCCTCTCAACTATTGAAAGAGTTTTTCTAATTGTCTCCTTTCTTCATACAGGTTGTAAGCATACCAAACATTAAGGTCATCTCAAATGCCACCAAGAAGCACAATATTTAAAGCACTAGAAATTGAAAAAAAATATTTTTAAGCAGAGCACCTTTGCTTAAGCTTAGGACAACTGTATTAAGTTAAACAGATCCTCCAGAAATTACATATCAATTTATGAACTTTAGACTGTATAACAAGTTTATGCTCAATACTGTTACTAGTTGCCTTGTAATCCAAGAAAGAAATGGCAGAAAATGATACATCCAGCAGAAAATTCAAATGCATTTGGTGAACTTGAAAGATTCTGTATTTATTGGAGAGATGTGAAACTTACTTACCGTAGCCTCTCCAATACACCCTAGGTACTTAAGTTTCTTTATATAAGCAGAGTCTCAATGAGTTCTTCAGTAAAAGTAACTAGCATATTTTGGAAGTTAGGAGCCAAGTGTAATGTTACAGGCCTCCTAGTGCACTCTTTCAAACTTTTGTTCTTTTAATCAAATGACACTTTTTTAGATTCTTTATTTAAAATTTGGTGCAAACTGTAATAGAAATTAATATGTAGCAAGTCTCAGATTTAGGGCTAAGTCTAACCGAATAACATAAGAAAAACATTTTTTGTCAAGTAAAACAAAGGGGAATGATGGCAGCAGGAGTGGGAGGAAGGAAGATAAAGTGGGTATAAAATAGCAGGTTTGTCCCGGACATGTCTGATGATTTAAAATGAGTCTACCAAAAAAGCAAGAAAATAAAGACCGAAGGAGCAATGACCCAGGTAGGATCCAAGGGATGTAAGAAGGAGGGGAAGCAGGTTGAAGATCACTTAGGAAGATGTCAGTAGGAGAGTTTGACTTTGTGTGGACTTCTAAATATGTCCGGGATTCCATCCACCAAAACCAGGTCACAACAAAGTCACAATATTTCCTCTGCCGGGTGGCAGTGGCTCCATTGTCTTATAGAAATCTATTTGGTGAACTAATCACCATTTGTGGTTATGGAGCGAGAGCACCAGTGGGGTGAGTTTAGGGCCCTGGCAGCATTGCTTAAGTGTTTCAATATGGAACTTGATATTTGTTGTTGGGAATGTCAGAGAGGGAGAGCAGGCAGAAACCAGGGTTAGTCAGGGCCAGGTTCCCCAATATTATACCTGATAGTCTTATAAACTCCTTCCAGAAGGAGACAATATATGCTGATACCATATGTGCAGAATTGATCCCTTAAACCTCTTGCAACACCAACGAGATATGACACTGTCTGAATGAATCTTTAGACCATCGTATAAGGAGTTTATGATGGGTCTCTACCCCAGACACCACTCAGGGAGCAACAATCGGTTGTTTGGTAATCCTTGATCCATGGGATGTGGCCTACTCTCAAACTAAGGTCTTTATCCCATTCTTCTGCAAAACAGTAATTGGAGTCAAATAGTTACTCCAGAAGGATTTTGTAGATATTTGATATTGTATATGTCAGTGGGTCTGTTATGTACACATTATTTCAAAGTGGTATAACTCCCTTGCAATAACTTCCAGGCCCCAATAGAGATCACTAAGTGCCTAAGCAGAGAGATGCAGTCAAGTGGTATAATTTTGAGTAATTTGCATGAAAGGTCCTGGCAATATGGAGATGTGTGTGTCTTAATATGCCTTTTTCATCATTCACTGAGAGTATGTAGTTGAGGGACCTCTGTGTTCTGAGTGCCCTAGCCAGCAGCCTCCCAGGTTTATTACCCCATTAGTAAAACTTGTTCCTAGAACACCTGGAGGCAAGTTTAATTTTATCAGACAGGAGTTTATTTAGAGCTGTTCTCGAGGATTGCAACTCAACTAGAGTGACCAGGGAGAGAAAGTTTGTGCTTAGTTTACAGAGCCTTAATTTTGCATTGGATGGCTTCTCTACAATCCTCCATCTGCTTGTGAAGACAATGGAGGAGTGGAGTCAAGGGTCAGAGAGCCCAAAGAGGGGGTGTAAAGTGTAGCTGGTGTGCAGAAGTCAAAGGTAATTAAATGAGGTGGGGAAGAGGGCCCTGCTTAAGAGAGCTTATATTGTAAATGGAAAGGGGAAAAATAAAGGAGGAGTTGAAGCAGGAGTAAGTGAGATGGAGGATGAAAAAATGTCAGGTATACTTGATAGGGGAATTGTTAAATGGTGGAATGGTAGGCTATAATGAGCAGATGAGGTTTCAAGGAGCATTTGAAACTTTGCAGGCTAGGGGATAGTCTGATAGAATGATGGGGATTGGTCCAGTGGTGGGGGGCAACACAGAAGTATTGCTAACGAACAAATAAACTGCTGATACCCATGAAATTCAATTGAAAGGAGGTATGGGCCAAGCTGCTATCATCCATAGCTCACGGCCACATTTATGGGATGTGGCTGGCATTAAGACTGAATCAGGCATTATATAGGAGAGCAAATAGTCCAGAACCTACTGGTGTAAATGCATTTAACCATGGAGACAATTGCATGGATGGAATAACTAGGAACACACTGGCATAGATGAAATAACAAATACGACCCTGGCATGGATGGAATAACCAGGAAGACACTGGCGTGGGTGGAATAGCCAAGTAAAACTGATGGGAATACCAGGAACACACAGGAGAAAATATACAGGAGTATACTGCAGCATCATCTTACTGAGAGAGGTGCCAAATATAGTGTGTAGACAAATAGGGGGTGGGGAGAGGGGTGATGCAAGTCACATATGGATGCTCAAACGTGTGTTTGCAGCTGGAGCAAGAGTAAAAATGCATTTTAACATCCTAATAAATGGTTTTTTTGGAGATTAAAAAATATATATTTTTTTCGTTTTGTGTGCCTTAATGAATAAGGCCCTTTCTCTTGTCAACTGAAATCCAAACATGAACTTACAGAACAGAACCATTCTAAAATTGTATGTGCCTTATGTCAGTGTTGAATGCACATTGCAGTCCAAATTATAGCTGCATTTTCATTTAAAAAAAAACAACACTTATGATTTTGTCTCAGTAGTGGCAAAAGAATAAAAATGAAGTATAGAAAATTGTTTAATCTGCGGGTTTTGTGACACACTTTAATGCACGTTGAAATTTAGTATATGGATATATACAAAAGACAGCATTATTATTTGTTCTACATATCAGGGAAGATATAAGTATACATGGGCAGACAAAAGCAAACAATTTTTGGGGAGGTTGAGGTACAAGGTTACATTTTGTGAATGGTAAACTCGGATCCCTTTGTATACAACACCACAAGTAGCAGCCCTGTTCCAAAAAAAAAAACATCTACTCCTCCTTACTTTGTTTCACTCCTGCTCTTCTTTTATCACCCAGTGAGAATGTAACAAAATAGACTGCATTGTAACATGTAAACACATATTGTGCTCCTGTCTGCACAAGTGTTTGCACTTCGTACACCTTTGCCTGTACAAAGTAGTCCTGAAAGCCTGTCAAGAATCGGGGGCTTAACCCTGTTTACACCACTCAGCAGTATCATATCACCATACATCTCCCTCTTGGTTGAATGCAGCATTCTATCCTGGGATAAGAGTACTTCTGTCTGCAGTACAGGAGGCTGCCATTTTGGGTGAGACATTTGCTAAACATCCTGCTGAGTCTGAACACCTGATCTCATCCACCAATTAGCTTCCTCTGCAGACTATAAGAGGCTCCTCCTACACTCAGCTAATTGCCAGTGCAACACTTCTTAGCTCCTGGCTCTAGTTCATCACTGTTGCTGTTTATGGTTGTTTTATCTTGTCTGCTGTAATACAGATTCAACAGTTTACCCTTTGAGTGAGTTCAGATTTGTACCGTTTGCTGTGATAGACTTTAATCATTTACCCATTGTGTGAATTCAGCTTTCCGCTGTCCAGCTCTGCTCTTCGGATCATTTGATCCCTCCCTGTCTCACTGACTGTACTATTTTCTGTGTGCATGCCCGGTGGCTTCGATCAGCGCATGCGCACAGAAAGTGAAAGGAGAAACAAAGAGGCCAGTCAAGATCGTATTCCGAAGACGCTGTGGCAAGTCTATTTTTTTTCCGCAGGAACAGCAGTTTATCGGAACTTGTTTATCGGAACTGCTGTTCCTGTGTAGGTTTTTTCATAAATATGAGAGATAGTTCAATCCTTATCAATGTGATAAGGATTGAAAACCATTTTTCCTGTTTTGCGGTCCTTGTAAAAAATGCCCCTATATCCCCTACACCATATTACACTATGTCCCCTTCACTATATCACACTGTGATCCCCCATCACTGTCTCCCCCCTCTTGCTTTACTTACCTTTTACCTTCTTTCTTCTTTTTCTTCTGTCTTTTTTTTTTTTTTGACGCTCATCTCTGCTGCAGCTCCTCACTGAAAATGTCAGATATGATGATGTCACGTCCAACAGTCAGTGAGAAGGGAACAATGGGAAGAGAGGAAGGATGATGCCACTGGATTGGTATGTTCTTTTTTTTCCTTCTTTGGCCATTTGACAAGCAGCCCTGTCCGCGGCACTCCTGTGACAGCCCCGCGGCACCCCAGGGTACTGCAGCGCACATTTTGGGAACCACTGATATAGACTAAATTTACAAAACATCATCAATGCAAAAATATGCATGTGACTTATATGCATACTTAATATTATCTTTATGGATACAATGCTCACATAGAGGAAGTGCTCTGGAGCACTGTGGCGCTTTACAAATCTACGATAATAATAATAATAATAGAGGAAAACTTATTGGATTGGTCTGGTTATTGAATATTTAGCTTTATTTATTTCCGTGAGCTAGTCTGGATATGTAAGCAAGGCACTAATTTAAGACAGTTTACTCACCTTCTGACCTTTTCCCATAAGATACCCCAATGCCATGGAGGCTGTAAGGGATACTTGCAGAGTTCTTAAAATGAATAACAACAGAATCCAGTGTTTCAACACGAATTGTGGGACCCAAGACACCTAGAAGGAAAATTTAGAAAATTATATGAGTAATCTGATTTTAGAAATTAATTGAACTGTAAGATTGAGTATAAATTGATATGCACTAAGACACATGTATAGGATAGAACATTTACAAAAGAAAATAGTAAAACACAATATAATTCTTTCGTGTTTATAATCCATGGACATTTTACACAGTACTGTAGCCTAATGGAGATGCCAACCTTGGGACATGCCATATGACATTAGAATTTAAATACTGAAAGAAATGGCAGGGTTACAGGACCTTTGTGAGGGTATAACTTCTGGGGCTGATTAACATTCAAATTATCATTGGAAGTTCCAATCAAGCTGATGTTATCATTCTTTCAAGCACCTATTGTTATGAATCCCAGCAACTGATAACCCCTATACAGAATCTATGGTGCGGGGTGTTTATTACCATTAGCACCTGTCTTACCTGGAACCACACTGTTCACTGGTACTCGTATTTCCCCTGGACTTGATGCCAGCAATTAATAGTTGTTTAACAACGAGTTAAGTAGAGAGTCAGGTAAAGCCAGACAGACTTGCAGTTATGGAGCAACATGCAGACTATACAAGACAAACAGAACACAAAAGAGAATGGTCAATTAGCAAGCCAGGTCAGAGGACAAGGAGAGGAGGTACACAAGGCTGAGAGTTCAAGGACAGGCAGAGATCCAACAACAAGGTCCAGTAAACAAAGCCAAGGTCAGACACAGTGTCAGGTGTCGTCCCCGGTGTTCTTCCACTCGGCAGGGACGGACGCCTTTGTGAGCCGCTCGGGGCGCCCTGTTGCTAGGAAACAGGGATGCCGCACCCCCAGCTCTGTCGGGCGCATGCGCCCAGGTCAGTCCTGTTGCTAGGCAACGGGACGCTAGTATCGGCACACAGAGTGCCTGATTTCAGCCTCCAATCACTGCCACTTCTTGCCTCTATTTAAACCTGGCTCTGGCGCCATTAGGGTGCCAGAGTAACAGGTTTCTGCCTCTAGCTCCCAAGTGTTCATTCCTCTGTTGTGACCCGGCTTCCTAGACCACTCTCCTGTATTTGCTCTCCAGTTGTGACCCGGCTTGTCGTCTGTGTGCCCCACTTTGTTCCTGCGACCATGGCTAGTTTTGACGATTCTCCTGGATTCTCCCTTTGTACCACGCATTCCGATTGACCCGGACCGTCTGACCCTTCTTTCACTACACTGGCAACTGACTAATAGGACCGCGACCTGTGTGCCCTGTGCAGCGAAGTCCAAACCTCCTTGCGGGGGTTCCTGGTGAAAACCAGGGGTACGTTAGACTCCGCACCTACTAGCTCAGTAGCGCTAATACCGGTTAGTGCTCTCCTCTATTCGGGCCTGACAGTTTACTCTGGCCATGACGGACGGCTCTGGGGAACCCTCTGCTCGTGACTTCCTCCTCCATTTGGGCCAGCGCGTGGAACAGCATCAATCTAACCAGGCTCAACTCCTGCAGTGTATACAAGGGGTGATGTCCCGTCTGGATGCCATGAATCTACCCCCGTCAGCTCCTCCGGCCGCACTTCCTCCTAGTGCGAACGCCACTACGCCCCGGAGTCTACGTATACCTACTCCTGAGAAGTATGATGGAAACCCTAAGGGATGTCGAGGATTTCTCAATCAATGCTCCATCCAATTTGAGCTTGCACCGGAGAATTTCTCTTCTGAAACAGCCAAGGTAGCTTATATTATATCCCTTTTCACTGGACAGGCTCTGGCCTGGGTTTCCCCGTTATTGAAAATTTTCGGAAGGTATTTGATGAGCCCGGCCGAGTGTCTTCTGCCGCCTCCAATCTCCTTGCCCTTCATCAAGGATCCCTCTCGGCTGGTCAGTATGCTGTACAATTCCGCACCTTTACCTCCAAGTTGGGGTGGAACGATGAGGCTTTGACAGCTACTTTTTGGCAGGGGTTGTCTGATCCAATCAAGGATGCTCTCGCTTCCCGGGATCTTCCTACTGAAGTGGATGAGCTGGTCTCACTTAGCGTCAAAGTGGACATTCTTCAACAAGAACGCCCGCTGGAGAGAGACCCAGGTCGCCGCTTCACTCGTTTGGCTCCTCGTTACCAGTCTCCGGCTCCTCCGGTCGAAGAGCCCATGCAGATTGGCCATTCTCGCTTATCCCGGGATGAAAGAGAATGCCGGATTAAAAATCTCCTCTGTCTGTATTGTGGGGATCCCGGTCATCGATTATCAACTTGTCCTCAGAGGCGGGGAAACTCTACCTCCTAGGCAATAGTAGGGAGGTTGTCCTAGGATCCAGTCTCCATTCTTCCTATTCTCTTAAAGATACCAACTTCCTGATGCCAGTTACCCTCAAGACCACGGATACCTCTCTGGAATGCTCCGCCTTTGTGGACTCTGGATCCGCAGGGAACTTCATTTCTGCCACTCTGGGGTCTAAGCTCTGTATACCCTTTCATCCGTTGCCGCAGCCATTGGTTCTTACCACAGTGGATGGTAACCGAGTCAGCAACGGTTCCATCACCTGTATCACTAGTCCAGTCCGGTTGCAGGTAGGGGTCCTTCACAGGGCTGCCAAGAGGAATTCAGGGCCCCGGTACAACAAATTCATGGGCCCCCCCTTATAGTTGAGTAAGCAAAAAAATTTGGCGCAGCAAAATTTTTCATGGGTATGGTCACACAATTGGGGGCGTGGCAATGCGCTGTTGGGGCGTTGCTAGCACAATAAAATCACTAGGTCCTGAATTCCGCGGAGCGTGACATTTGTCCAAGCACTCCTGACTTTCAGGACATCTAGCACCCTTGTGTAGTATAAGAAGAATGCAGTGTGTACAGAAAGAGTTCAGTCTTGGCCTGCGCCCACTGGGCTCACCAAACATTGACATTGTCTCTACTAGAATCACAACATTTCACACACTATGCTGCTCTGTCCTACCTGTTCTTCTCACTTTTACCACATGTGGCTGCTGGTTTCTTTAGTTGCGGCTTGTCTGGATCATGGAATGTTGGAGGACCTATTTGTAAAAGAAATGGCTACATTTAGAAAATTACAGCCAGCCCCACCGTTAAATCAATAACATCCATGATTAATAATTAGGCCTTCCTCCAGCCCCAACATAAAAATAGTATTCCCATTACCCCGCAAACAAAATAGCAGTCATTAATTAGCCACCACCTACCTCACACACACTACATTGCCAAAAGCTCCATGTCATCACACACATTACTGTGCCCCTTTATCATCACCACGCTATGTCCCCTTATGATCACACTGCGCCCTCCATGCTGCCTTTGCCCCTTTCTTTAACCCCCTGTGCCATGCTGCTTGTCCCTCTTTTCTTTAACCCCCTGTGCCATGCTGCTTGTCCCTCTTTTCTTTAACCCCCTGTGCCATGCTGCTTTTGTCCCTCTTTTCTTTAACCCCCTGTGCCCTGCTGCTTTTGTCCCTCTTTTCTTTAACCCCAGTGCCATGCTGCTTGTCCCTCTTTTCTTTAACCCCCTGTGCCTCTCTGAGTTTCTCTTTCCTTTCTTTAACCCCGTGCCATGCTGCTTGTCCCTCTTTTTTTAACCCCTCTGTGTCATGCTGCTATTGTCCCTCCTTTCTTTAACCCCTCTGTGTCATGCTGCTATTGTCCCTCTTTTCTTTAACCCCCTGTGCCATGCTGCTTTTGTCCCTCTTTTCTTTAACCCCAGTGCCATGCTGCTTGTCCCTCTTTTCTTTAACCCCCTGTGCCTCTCAGAGTTTCTTTTTCCTGTCTTTAACCCTGTGCCATGCTGCTTGTCCCTCTTTTTTTAACTCCTCTGTGTCATGCTGCTATTGTCCCTCCTTTCTTTAACCCCTCTGTGTCATGCTGCTATTGTCCCTCCTTTCTTTAACCCCTCTGTGCCATGCTGCTATTGTCCCTCTTTTTTTAACCCCTCTGTGTCATGCTGCTTGTCCCTCTTTTTTTAACCCCTCTGTGTCATGCTGCTATTGTCCCTCCTTTCTTTAACCCCTCTGTGCCATGCTGCTATTGTCCCCCTTTTTTTAACCCCTCTGTGTCATACTGCTTGTCCCTCTTTTTTTAACCCCTCTGTGTCATGCTGCTATTGTCCCTCCTTTCTTTAACCCCTCTGTCATGCTGCTATTGTTCCTCCTTTCTTTAACCCCTCTGTGCCATGCTGCTATTGTCCCTCCTTTCTTTAACCCCTCTGTGTCATGCTGCTATTGTCCCTCTTTTTTTAACCCCTCTGTGTCATGCTGCTATTGTCTCTTTTTAACCCCTCTGTGCCATGCTGCTTGTCTTTTTTTAACCCCTCTGTGTCATGCTGCTTGTCCCTCTTTTTTTTAACCCTTCTGTGTCATGCTGCTATTGTCCCTCCTTTCTTTAACCCCTCTGTGTCATGCTGCTATTGTCCCTCTTTTTTTAACCCCTCTGTGTCATGCTGCTATTGTCCCTCTTTTTTTAACCCCTCTGTGTCATGCTGCTATTGTCCCTCTTTTTTTAACCCCTCTGTGTCATGCTGCTATTGTCCTTTTTTTAACCCCTCTGTGTCATGCTGCTATTGTCCCTCCTTTCTTTAACTCCTCTGTGTCATGCTGCTATTGTCCCTACTTTCTTTAACTCCTCTGTGTCATGCTGCTATTGTCCCTCCTTTCTTTAACCCCTCTGTGTCATGCTGCCCCCCCCCGTTTTCCTCCCTTCACTTACCTTTACTTCTCTCTTCCATCTTGTCTTCTCTGCTGCTCTGTGCTCCATTGCTCCAGACTGACTGAATGCTGGGTATGACATGATGACATCACACCCAGCATTCAGTCAGCCTGGAGCAATGGAGTACAGAGCAGCATAGAGGAGGGACGCCGGCGCCCAATCACGTGAGTATGGTATTGGTTTTTTTTAACTACCCTGCTCCCCCCACCAACGACCGCATCCGGGGTGCCAAGATCTCCTTAAAACTTGATCTCAGAGGAGCTTATAATTTGATACGCATTCGTAAGGGTGATGAGTGGAAGACGACATTCAACACCCGTGATGGGCACTACGAGTACCTGGTGATGCCGTTCGGGCTCTGTAATGCCCCCGCCGTCTTCAAGGATTTCGTCAACGAGATCTTCAGGGACTTTCTATATCAATCGGTGATTGTCTACCTGGATGACATCCTGAAATTTTCTCCTGACCTACACTCCCATCATCTCCATGTTAAGACAGTTCTCTCTCGTCTCCGTCAGCACTCCCTGTACTACAAACTGGACAAATGCCTCTTTGAATGTCCCCAGGTTCACTTCCTTGGCTATTTGGCGTCTGGTTCAGGCCTCCAGATGGATCCAGAAAAAGTCGAGGCAATCCTCAAATGGCCACTTCCCACTGGTCTTAAAGCCACTCAACGCTTCATTGGGTTTTCCAACTATTATCACCAGTTCATTAGAGACTTCTCATCCATCATTAGTCCCATTACGGCCTTGACTCGCAAGGGAGCCTGCTGTAAACCTTGGCCCCTGGGGGCAGTGACGGCCTTCAAAACTCTCAAGAAGGCTCCGCCATAAAGATCTTAGAACACAGCAAATAGAGGAAGTGTTCAATGGTGGTAATAATGTTAATAATGAGACTATTTTGGCTGATTATGATCTTAAACATATTATGCATAAACTAGCCAGTTGTCTCATTAAGGAAAATAGAGTGTGCTGGGAAACGGTTACATTAGAAAAATATCTAGCGGACCAAATTATCCCTAAGGGATTACAAATTTTGAAACATCCATCTTTCTCAGAATCATCTGATATTTTTAAAAAAGAGTGGTCAGATATTTTAAATGAATGTTCTTTTTCACTTATCCAATTAATTTTGAAAGAACGAAGAAGTAAACTTTCTACCTTAGAGGTAGAAATTGAAGAAATACGAACTTTCATAGATCCTTTTTGTGAACTTAAAGAGTATAAAGTTTTAGAGAAGGAAATAGAATTGAAAATACAAAAAGATACAAAGGAAATCATTAAAAGAAAGCAGAAAAAATATATGAGGGATAAAAGGAAAACTTTGGAGGAGTGTTTGGATGTAGAGGACAAATTAGAGCATGAAGATACTTCATATACTCCTTTAAATCGACATAATAAATTATTGATTACATCTCCATGTTCCTATTATGGAGAAAATTCACAATGGGAAAGAGCGAGGTAAAAGAGGCGTTAATAAAAAGGATACACAAAAAGAAAATTACCATCAGGATAAATATAGGGAAAATAAGATGGAAATTCATCAACACAAATACTTTTCCCCTTATAAATTGAGAGATGATAGAAATGGAAGAGAAAATTATAGAAGGTATCCTTATCAGAGATATGATACAATGGAGAGAAGTGATTTTGATTTGTTTAATCGTTTCCGAACCTATAATCATTTTGACGTATTACAACAGTATAAAGGGGATTTAGACAGAGATCACTTCCCAAGGAGAAATAATTTTTTACATGTGAATCACAAACCATCCAGGATAAAATAATTACTAACATCGGGAAAAGGAAAAGGGGACAAAGGGGCAAACTTAGTAAATCCAATAGGAATAAAAAAAGGAAAAAAGATATAAAAGAAATAATTAAGAGGGAAAATATTTCCTCAAAGCATGAGACAAAAATATTCAATCTTAGTTCTCATGTCCTAACAGAGGAAGAAAAATCTGTTTTATCCAAAGGATTAAAGTTTGCACCTACCCATCGAATTGACCCGTTTGAGACCTTTGTAGATCTACAAAAATTTCTTCGTATATTAGCTTTAAAAAAAGTTATTTTTGGAAAAGGAAAAGGAAAGAGAGATGGGTCAGAGTAGAAAGGAAAATGTATCAAGTTCACTTAAAAACAATAATGATTCATCAAGGGTTTTTAAGAAAAAAATCCACTTTTAATCCTACTTATAAAAGGGGTTGTTTTTTTGGATACCTTTGGTAAGATAGTACAAATGGAAATAGAATCTCTACCCACAACATATAAAGAAAAGTCAAATCTTACAAAAAAAGAAAAATATGCACTTAAACAATGACAGGAAAATTCTAATCTGATCATTAAACCGGCGGACAAGGGGGGGGGGGGTATTGTCCTTATGGATAAAGATCAATATGTTGAAGAAATTTATAGGCAATTAAATGAAGTTGAAACATACAGTATCCTTAAAGGGGATCCAACAGAAAAAATTAAGTGTAATTTGAAATTACTTCTAGATAAATACCATAAACTGAATGTACTTACAATAGATGAGGTAGAATTTCTCACTAATGAATTCCTGAATGTACCAGTTATATATATATATTACCCAAAGTACATAAGAACAACAATAAGCCCCCTGAATGACCAATTATATCTGGGATTAAGTCCCTAACAGCATTCATAGATCATCACCTACAACCTTTAGTTATAAATAATCAATCTTACCTTAAAGACACAACAGATGTGATTAATAAACTTAGGAATATAAAGTGGGAGGAAAACTTTATTCTACTTACAGCAGATGTTAAATCTCTGTACACATGTATTGACCATAATGATGGACTTAAAGCTGCAGATTTCTTTCTTGGTAAAGCTGAGGTATCTGTA
The DNA here is from genome assembly GCF_038048845.1 of Mixophyes fleayi. Taxonomy (NCBI): domain Eukaryota; kingdom Metazoa; phylum Chordata; class Amphibia; order Anura; family Limnodynastidae; genus Mixophyes; species Mixophyes fleayi. Next base: position 93,639,537 of record NC_134410.1, read on the forward strand.
ACATTGAAAGATTTCCTTTTGGAGGGTATGGATTTTATTTTTCGGAATAATTACTTTTATTTCGAAGGAAAGTACTATCTACAGCGCATCGGAACAGCTATGGGCACCAAGTTCGCCCCAAGTTACGCCAATTTGTTCCTCGCATATTGGGAGGAGCATTTTATTTGGCGAAATAATCCTCTTGAGGCGAACTTGGTATTATTAATGAGTTTAGTTTCCATCATAGTTATAGTTCCATTGATTTTTTGTATTTAACTATTTATATTGTCAATAATATCATCTGTACTAAGACTTTCAAGAAACCCACTGACTCGAATTCATACATACTAACATCAAGTGCACACCATAAAAGCTGGCTAGACAATGTACCTGTAGGCCAATTTTTACGGTTAAAACGGAATTGTACTATACCTGAAACCTTAGAAGAACAGGTGACAGAAATGAAAGATCAATTCCTTGTGAAAGGTTATAAAAAATATACATTGGAGAAAGCTATAGATAAGGTGGGTCTCATTTAAAGAGAAAAGATTTTGAACAATAAAAAATCCAAGAAAAAAGAATATAATAATTTGGCTTATATTACTAGATTCAATTCTAAATATAAATCTATTGCAAACATAATTCATAAACATTGGAATATCTTGATGAATGACCCTATCCTCAAAACCTGTTTGACAGACAAAACACGTTTTATTTATAAACGGGCATCAAATCTTCGTGACAAACTGGTTAAAAGTGCTCTGGGAGACACTAAAAGAACTGGAGTTGTCTCGAAAGGTTTTTTCAGATGCGGGCTATGTGTGGCCTGTCATACTACATATAGAGACCAGAAAAATAAAATTGCCAACTTTGAGGTTAAAGGGAAAAAATATAACATCAATCATTTTACCAGCTGCAATACTAATAATGTAGTATATTTAATACAATGTTCTTGTGATCTTTTTTATGTAGGACGTACCTCCCGCCCTCTAAAGGTGAGATTGGCAGAACATGTAAGAAATATAAAAAAGGGTTTTATCAAAACCAAAATCACTCTGTGTCCTTACATTTTAAGGAATGTCATGAGTGTTCGCCTAACCATATTAAGAACTTCTTAGCTATTGATAGGGTAGAAAATCATTGGAGAAATAGGGATAGTACCACTGATTTGGCTAAATGTGAAATGCAGTGGATACATTGTTTACAAACCCTGACTCCGGAGATGTTAAATATTGATTTAGAGTTAAAATGGTTCCTTGATTAAGGTCCGCTTTAAACTTGATTTGATTTGATGTCTAGGACATCTTAAATTATGTTATTCTGACGTGTATTAAAAATGCAGTGATAAACAACTTTTACGCTGCATGGCAATTATCACCTTTGATGGAGAGTGTATATTTTTATTTGGAACTATTTTTATTTTCAGGTGCCTTTTATTGTTGGCTCTAATTCCCTGTCAATCGTTTTAATATGTGATTTCTGCCCAAATGCGTATGAAAACTGTACGCATTTGTAGAACCTACATTAGAGCCTAAGTGGTAGAAGGTTTGGGGAATTTTGGTGTCTTTCCCATTTGGGATATATAGAAAAGGGTTAAAAAGGAAGTCATAATATACACTTTTTCAGAGTTGAATATGTATACATTTGGCTGATTTGTAATAGTCCCGAAAATATCATCTATGTCGGGAATCAACATGTTAATAGGTTCTATCTTTGATGCCCCTTCTTTGAAAATCTATGAAGGGTTTATATCTTTATGTTCTCTTTCATTTGGTATCTATGGGATCTTATAACATGTACATATATATTATCTGAAGTTGAACTCTGTTCTTTTCTGTGATTTTTATATGATTAACTTATCCATCATTCCAGTATACTCAAAAAGGCTAGTGTAAAAGACCAATATATATACATTCCTGTAGACATAAATTTTTTCAGTGGAGGTGTTGTTATCTCACAAAGTTGATAATGTTATTTTCTTGCGCTGACCTATTGTAGATTTGGAATTTATTAGGTTATATGGTAGATTTGATGCTCCACATGTGTGTGGTTTTCTCAATATATGAAGACTTAGGGCTAGATTTACTAAACTGCGGGTTTGGAAAAGTGGGGATGTTACCTATAGCAGCCAATCAGATTCTAGCTTTCATTTTGTAGAAGGTACTAAATAAATGAAAGCTAGAATCTGATTGGTTGCTATAGGCAACATCCCCACTTTTTCAAACCCGCAGCTTAGTAAATCTAGCCCTTAGTGTCTTCTATATTTATGTGCATAATTTTGTGTCAGATTCGTATTTTATATACCATACATCACAGTGCCGTTGAAGCTATGAAAAGGAAACAGTTTCTGTTCATTTTTTGAAGCTCCGATGTTTAAATACATCTATATAATAAGAGTGGATAACCTGAGAAGTTGTGCGGTATAAAATTTACTATTGTTTAGAAAGAACTACCAGATAGACATCAGATTTCTAACAAGTTCCTAGCGCTTTAAGTATGTCTCTTTTTCTATGCATGTTACATTCAATCCTCTACTTTATTAGAGGCAGAGATTCAGCGTTTCATATATGTATTTTCCTGTTGATGATACTATTGCACATATTATTGCAATACTGTACATATATTTATAATATTGGTCAAACTACGAAGGAGAGTGGAAATCATCCACAATCTAAATCTGGACGTTTAGTTATAATATCGCTAAGAAATTATGCCGCTTAGATCACCTAGGGAATGATTAAAAATCTTTGGACGCTGCTTCATCTGATTTCAATGTAGGAGTAATTATTTGAATAAGAATATGAATAAGTTCTATTCATCACTTAGCGGACTTATATATATACATATATATATATATATATATATATATACACACACACAAGTACTGTTTTGATACATTAGAACTAGTATATCATTAGAAAAAGTTATTAACAATAGCTGTTTTATTTATGTATGTATTTGACATGATTCTAAAAACACACCCTGTTAGGATTATGAATTATAACTACGAGAGTGCGGTGATTGTATTTTGGGATATTTGTCATTGGAGGCATAGCAGAATGATCGCTATACCAGTTTTTATGTGTTTTTAGTATATTATTTGGAGATTATGAACTCTAACTTGTGAAGTATAAAAGGATTAACAATTGAGGACACCTGCGCTACCTTGAAAAAGACTATCCATAGTTGAAATGCGTTGGTGCAGTGCAGGTCCACCTGGAGAGTTACTCTTTAGGAATCACCCATCGGGAAGACAAGAGTCCGGACGTGTCAGCCTTTGTGTGGTGAATGCCTATTACCATTTGAGATCTGGTACGAGTTTACTTTCCTTGAGTGAGGATTTTAAGTTGTGTGTGTTTTATTATACATTAAATGTGAGTTTAAATTTCATCACTCATGAGTGTTTTGTGTCGAGTTAAACAGAATCACACTATGTTTGTTTTCTCCCTCTGTTTCATATATGTCCGCCGCTGAGGACGTGTATATAGCAGTTCTCTATCCCTCGGGTGTATAATAGAAGATATTTTGAAAAGATCTTTTTGGGACTCCATACACGTGAAACGATAAGAGGGAGCAATACATGGTGATGTTAAATACAAGACACAGAGGAACCTACAGTTCTATTATTGCCTTTTGCGAGACTTATATGCTGAAATGAACTTCCATTACACAGAATAGATAAGTTTAATGTATTTTATATATCTTTTAAGATTTTATTCAGATCTATGATTGTGTAAGGGAAGCTCTTGAGTGTTCCTTCAGTGTTTCATGTTCTCAAGAAGGCGTTCATCTCCGCCCCCATTCTCAAACAACCGGATCAAGGGAGACCCTTCTTTCTCAAGGTTGATGCCTGCTCTGTAGGAATAGGGGCTGTTCCGTACCAAAAGTCGTCATCTGGTTCTTTGGACACATGTGGATTTCTCTCCCCAAAAATTTCCGGCTGTGAGTTGAACTATGGGATTGGAGATAAGGAGCTCCTAGCAGTGAAGGTGGCGTTAGAAGAATGGCATTACCACCTTGAAGGGGCGTTACACCCTGTGACTGTAATGACCAACCACAAAAATCTTACTTACCTTCAGGAGGCACAGTGTCTTAATCCACGGCAGGCCCGCTGGTCCCTTTTCTTTTCTTGGTTCCAACTCATCCTTACCTTTCGTCCTGGCTCTAAGAATTGTAAAGCTGACGCATTATCCAGATCTTTTGATAATGCTGACTCTCTGGTTTCTCCGGACAACAAGACCATTCTCAACTCCGTTCAAGTAGTAGCACTGACTAATTCCCCCATGGTCTCTACGCCCCCCTGGACGTTCCTTTGTGGATCCACATCTCCGTCTCAAGTTGCTGTGCTGGACACATGAATCTTAAGTTCGCAGGTCATGCCGGCTACAAGAAGACTAAAGAATTTCTTTGTAGATACTACTGGTGGCCCTCCCTTGGTCCGGATGTACGCAAATTTGTATTGGCTTGCTGCATATGTGCTCGCAATAAGACTCCTAGGCAGAGTCCTTCTGGCCTTCTACTCCTGCTTCCTATTCCTGATTCCCCCTGGATCAGCATCACAATGGACTTGATCACCGATCTTCCTCTAAGCCATGACTACAATACCATCTGGGTCGTGGTAGATCGTTTCTCCAAAATGTCCCACTTCATTCCCTTTAAAGGCCTTTCCTCAGCCTCTGACCTCGCTAATTTGTTTCTGAAAAATGTATTCCATTGTTTCTAAAAAATGTATTCCGTCTCCATGGATGCCCTCGAGAGATTATCTCCGATCGTGGAGTACAATTTGTGGCTAAGTTCTGGAGAGCCTTCTGTGCCAAACTCAGGGTCAAACTCAAATTCTCTTCTGGTTATCACCCTCAGACGAATGGACAGAAGGAACGAGTGAATCAGGATCTGGAGTGTCTTCTGCGATGTTTTTCTTCTGAACATCAAGCTTCCTGGAGTGACCTTCTTTATTGGGCCGAGTTTGCACATAACAACCTTTTACATTCCTCCTCGGGCTTCTCTCCTTTCTTTATTGTTTATGGGAAACATCCTTCACGCCCCCTCTTATCAGAAGTTCCGGCATCCACTGTGTCTGCAGCTGACTCCCTCATCCACGACTTTTCGCAGATCTGGACCAGGACCCAAGCGAAACTCGCTATGTCTATGCAACGGTACAAGTCGGCTACCGATCGCCAACGAAGAAACCTTCCTGTATTGAAGGTGCCATGAAATTAGCTCCTCGTTTCATTGGACCATTTGCCATATCCCAAATTATCAATCCAGTCTCCTACAAACTCGCTTTACCCCCTTCCCTCAGGATCCACAATACATTCCACATCTCCCGGCTGAAACCCCTGGTCCTCAACGAATTCTTCAAAGAACTAGTTGCTCCTCCACCCATCAAGAACTCACTGGGGGATGAGTATGAAGTAGAGCGAATTTTGAAGGTCCGTTCCATTCGTGGTAATCTTCAGTACCTGGTACACTGGAAGGGCTACAGCCCCGAGGTGAGATCCTGGGTTCCTGAGGCTGATCTCCTTGCAAGATTTCTGAAGAGGACCAACCCTTCTTTTGGGGAGAGAGAGGGAGGGGGTACTGTCAGGCGCCGTCCCCGCTGTTCTTCCACTCGGCAGGGACGGACGCCTGTGTGAGCCGCTCGGAGCGCCCTGTTGCTAGGCAACAGGGATGTCGCGCCCCCAGCTCCATCAAGTGCATGAGCCCAGGTCAGTCCCGTTGCTAGGCAACGGGATGCTAGTATCGGCACACAGAGTGCCTGATTTCAGCCTCCAATCACTGCCACTTCCTGCCTCTATTTAAACCTGGCTTTGGCGCCATTAGGGTGCCAGAGTAACAAGTTTCTGCCTCTAGCTCCCAAGTGTTCATTCCTCTGTTGTGACCCGGCTTCCCAGACCACTCTCCTGTATTTGCTCTCCAGTTGTGACCCGGCTTGTCGACCATCCTCCTGTCTGTGTGCCCCACTTTGTTCCTGCGACCTAGTTTTGAAGATTCTCTTGGATTCTCCCTTTGTACCACGCATTCCGATTGGCTTGACCCGGACCGTCTGATCCTTCTTTCACTACACCGGCAACTGACTAATAGGACCGCGACCTGAGTGCCCTGTGCAGCGAAGTCCAAACCTCCTTGCGGGGGTCCCTGGTGAAAACCAGGAGTATGTTAGACTCCGCACCTACTAGCTCAGTAGCGCTAATACCGGTTAGTGTTCTCCTCTATTCGGGCCTGACACACAGTAGGCCTGTTTCATTAGGTCACCTATCTGCCGATTTTGAGCTTATCAAAGGCAGATCACTCTGCATATGCCCAGATACGACTGTGAATACAGGCCTGTTCTGTGCACCTACGAGCACAGGGGACACTTACTACAGCCTACATTATGTGGGAAGGGCATGTGTCCATAGTGAATGTACAGTATCGGCGTGCCAAACTTGAGCTCATGCAGCCACTGCCATAGCAAGCTCTACGTCCGTGAGGCTAAACTCCTTTTTTGCCCTTATCTCTTGCTGCAGCTATGGGGCTAGTCTGACTTTAGCTGGCCAATTCTGTTTTTAAACACTATTAGAGCCAACGGGTTGGTCAGCTGTAATGCCGCCAGACCCGTAGGCTAGTACAGGCACTGACAGGTACATTCATACTTGCAGCGCCTGTGTAGTGTGTTCAACAGGTCACGGATCTTGAGATGAAATCAGACACACACAACAGAAAATTCTCAGTGCTGATTGTGCTCAGATTGTGTGCCCTAATGAATCAGGTCCAGTGAATCTAACAGCAGAAGATATACCAAGCTATATAGGAGAAAGATATAGAAACTAGCCAGGGTAAAACAATAAGAACAATGAGTGTATTTATTTAGGTCATCTGCTGGGAAGAAATTATGTGAGCAGAGTGTTGACTACTCATCTGCTAGGTAATGAGCAGTAATACGTCTAGCAAGAGCTGGTAATCAGCTGCAATGTGGAATCCACCTTAGCATCTCAGGAAGCAGGGTGAGTAAGGTTGCTCAGCAACAGATACACAACAGCTCAAAAAAATCTGGAGTGGATGTCAGAGAAAACACAGCAGCAATACAAAACACAGAGCAGCAAAAACATAACATCTATATTGTGATAGTAGGGGTAGTGAACTGTTATCAAGAGGAAAGGCAGGTGCAATTCCAGAGGGTAGCTCTTTATTTCAGTGAACACTGTGCATAGTGATGTGTAGATTGAATGCACTGTTGGGAATGTGGGTACCTATAATGCACCAAGTCCGACACTGCCAGTTTGGTTGATGAAAGCACAAAGAGACAGGATCTCTGTGGGATCCGGTCCAGGCGTTGCTAGGTTGCATCCCATGCCTTGGTGATGTCATCAGGCAACCCACCAATCACATGCTGCCCAGCCAGAGCTCAGTCCTCTGTATCCGGGCGGGCTTTTCAAAGAGGAGAGTAAGTAAGAACAAAGGAGCTGTCTTTTGTGAGATACAGGGGGAGATACAGAGGCAGCTTTGAAGCAACGTCAGAAGCAGCCCACAGAGGAGACTCCAGAATGGAAGTGTTTTCCTGCAGAGTAAGGGAAAGACAGCAGCGAAGGAGTGCCCCACTAGCATCAGCCACAAGAGAAGGAAGAAGACTGTACAGCCGGTCCACAGTGGAGAGCAGCTGTGGAAGGACTCTCAGTGACCAGGAAGAAACAGGAAAGTGCTCTTTGTCTGTGTGTGTGCCTCAGCGTAGTTTCAGGCCTCCACCCCCAGCTCCCATCCCTGGCCTCTTAACCCTTAGACCGGCCATCGCTAGTCTCTTCTCCCTTAAGCTTAGTTCTAGGCCACAGCCACTGCCCACAGGCCTGATTCACAACCACTGCCCACAGGCCTGATTCACAGCCACAGGCCACATCCACTGCCCACATGCCTGATTCACAGTCACAGGCCTGATTCACAGCCACTGCCCACAGGCCTGATTCACAGACACAGGCCACAGCCACTGCCCACAGGCCTGATTCACAGCCACTGCCCACAGGCCTGATTCACAGCCACTGCCCACAGGCCTGATTCACAGTCACAGGCCTGATTCACAGCCACAGCCACTACCTCTAGGCTTTAATCTGAGCCCCCTTGGCCTCCCTAGGTCCCCCAGCCCGTACTCTCTACCCCAGGAACAAATTAGTAGACCATCCCTAGCCTAATGCCCGTAGTGAGTGTATTTTACTGTATCGCCTAGTGTTTATACACTGTATTGTAACTGCATACTGTACCCTCTCCATCTATCTCTGATTGTCCTCTTGGTTGTATCATTGCTGTGTTGTGTATCTCTTGTTGCGGATTGTGTATGCCAGGTAGTTGTCAGTGTTTGGTGCGCGAGCGAGTTTAGAAGCGTAGCAGCAGTTAGGATAGGGACAGCCTAGGTAGGAAGTCTGTGCTCTGTTTACAGGCATTGGTCAGCAGACAAGGACAATGTAAGACCTGAGGCAGTGAGAACCCCCTGGAGTAGCAGGGACAGAGGGAGTCGTCGTAATGGACCAGCTTCCATGAGTATAGTCTGGCAAGGGCTGTTCCCCGTGGTGTCCTCCCCGCCTTTCACCCCACCCCTTTACAGCAAAACAAGTGCCCGGCATACGAGATAAGGGGCTCTATCCCCTGATGTGTTCAGGTACTCGGACATCCCCCCCCTCTTCTGAGCAGATGCCGTCGAGGAGAAGGGAGACTCTCCCAAGGACGACCAGGGACCAGCGTGGTGTGTAGGGTAAGTGTGAGTTCCTTTCCCATCCCAGGTCCCCATCCATTTCCATGAATGTAAGGTGGGGTTATGGATGCGGTAGCTTAGTGGTTACCACTTCTGCCTCAGAGCATTGGGGTCATGAGTTCGATTCCTGACCATGGCCTTATCTGTGTCAAATTTGTATGTTTTCTCCATGTTTGCGTGGTTTTCCTCCCACAGTCCAAAAACATACTAGTAGGTTAATTGGCTGCTATCAAATTGACCTTAGTCTGTGTGTGTTATAGGGAATTTAGACTGTAAGCTCTATTGGGTCAGGGACTGATGTGAGTGAGTTCTCTGTACAGCGCTGTGGAATTAGGGGTGCTATATAAATTGATGATGATGATAAGTACCAGTGTAGTATGAGCACATGGCTGTCAGTGTCAGGAACTCAAGATTGCATATATCAAGCCTAGAGTCAGGAACTCAGGATTGCATTTGAATATCAGAGTGTCAGGAACCCAGTCTTGCACATGGATAGCAGAATGCTACAAACTCTGGATTACACACTGGTAATAGGGTGCCAGGAACTTAGGTTTGCACATAGGTATCAGAGTGCCAGGCCATGCAATAAGTTCAGTTTTTAGATGCTGGAGAATGCAGAATGATTGATTAACTGCTGCATTGCTGGAACAACATAAATCCAAGATACAGCAGCAACTCTGGTTGAAGTTTGTATTTGTAGTTGGAGTATTGAAAAATTCCACAACCTGCATGGACCACAGCTTCAAACCCTTACAACATGTCTGTTAAAGCCTGCTTATAGAAGCTGGTCACAGTCTAACACAGGAGACATCTGTCTCTACCTACAATCACTACAATTGGCGGAGAATGAAAATAGGCTTAACAAAATCTGGCAGCAGTAAAATTATTGTCAAAAAATATAAAGGACAATATTTATTAATATTAAATGATTGAAAAATATGATTATGTGGCTATTCCAATAGAGAATGTAATTAAAGTCTTGCTACAGGTTACAATGGGCACATTTTTATATAGTACCAGTCTCTTGGTCAGAGACAACAGAGTAGTGGAACACTAGAAACAAAACCGGACTTCAGTTTAAAAATATTTCAGCTACGCATCTCCCGGACAATATTTGAGATTAGCAGGTGTGTTTGGCAACCCTGATATCGGTATATTAGTTCAGAGCCCAGTGGGAAAGAACATTTATTACATGGACTCAGAAAAAAGTAATTTAATTTCTTGTTTAAAAAATAAGGATTTAGGAGTTTCTGATTGTAGCTATGCTAATGTATCAGTAATTTTATCAAAACAAAGTGACACAAAAAAAGACATCATACTTAATGTAAAACTGACATGACCCGAACCTAAGTGTAACTCCTCCTATGTAATGGAATAATTTAAACGGTACAAAGCAGCCCAGGGTCTCCTTTGTGTTGCCCAGGGAGCTGTATTGTGTGTGTGGTCAAAAGGCTTATACTTGGTTCCTGGATGGGGCTATTTGAACTTGTTTCCTTGGCAGAGTTAACCCTGTAATAGTGATAAGATATAGTTCATCAGAAGTACCTAAAGTACAGAAAAGAGGGGTAGAATACAAAAAAAAAATTAAAAGTTCTGGTATCCACTTTTTTTCCTCAAGTAGGTATGGTCAAATAGATTGCAACTAGAGATGTTCACTGACCCTGACCCCTGTGTTTTTGTTGTGGTTTTGGTTTTGGATCTGTATTAACTTTGTGTTTTGGTTTTGGTTTTGGCAAAACCGCCCTCACAAGTTTTGATTTTGGTTTTCGATCTGTATTTGTCTTAAAAATTGCTAAAATATGCCAAAATCATATGTTTGGGGTTTTTTTTTTTGTCCCTACGTAATTATTAACCTCGTTAACACTAATTTTCAGTCATTTACAGTCAATTTTGACCACCTCACAGGTCACAGTATGATTTTCATACAGTTTTGGACAAAGACAGCTGCGAGCTGGCTGGATGCTAAGCAACAGAGCAACAACACAAACACACGGCAGTTTATATGACATCTACGAAACATTGCCACACATCCGTGACAGTAAAATTAGAAAAGTGGTGCAAGATGGAATGGCCTTGGGCCCACTCACCCATATATTAAAAAGGTTTAACACACCCACCCATATATTAAAAAGGTTTAACAAGCTCACATAGACACCGGAGGAGTAGCAGGTACAGTTTAACAAGCCAAGCACTTCAGCGACAAGGAGTGCCACTTTTGTGGCTGATGTGCTTGGCTTGTTTGGGCCCCCACAATACAAGCTAACAATGGACTTAAGGCAGCTAAGCTAATAGTGCTGTTAATGAACTGTACGACTGCAGCAAACTGGCTGTTTAGAGCAATGGCACAAACACACGGCAGTTAATATCACATCTAGGAAACTATGCCAGTGCCACAAAGCAGTTTCAGAAAAGAAAAGTGGTGCAAGATGGAATTGTCCTTGGGCCCTTCCACCCACCCTTATGTTGGATCTTGAAAAGGACATGCACATTTTAACAAACCAAGCACTTCAGTGACAAGGAGTGCCAGTTTTGTGGCTGAAGTGCAGGATTCCTCAGAAGAATCTGTGAGCATTAGGCCCACTGCTGCTGCTCCTGCTGCTTGGGGTGAATCGTCAACCCAGAAGCAGACCAAGAAGAAGACTACTAGCAGTTTATAACAATTGACTGTTAAACAATCCTTTGCAAGAGGAATCAAGTATGACAGCTGTCAGCCAGTCGCACATCGAATCACAGGTGCCATGGCGACTATGCTAGTATTAGATCTGCGTCCAATATCCACCATTGATATAGCAAGTTTTAGACAGTTTATTGAGGTCCTGTGTCCCCATTACGAAATTCCATCTCGACACCATTTTACTAGACAAGCAATTCCTCACTTGTACCAGGAGGTTACAAAAAAGAAAATTATTGGGCCATTCTACCCACTGTACACTTAACCACAGATATGTGGAAAAGCAGAACTGGGAAAACAAAAGATTATATGACTGTGACAGCCCACTGGGTTGGTGAATCGCCTTCAGCAGTAGGAACAGCAGCATCTAACAAACAACGCCAGATCTTTCAGAGGCAGGCTACTCTGTGTATCAACTGCTACACTAATAGACACAGCGCTGACAACCTGTTTGAAAAACTCTGGGATGTCATTGCAACATGGCTTATCCCGCTTGGACTCTCCTGAGGATATGTGATTTCTGATAATGCCACAAATATTGTTAGAGCATTACAGCGAGGAGAGTTCCATCACATTCCCTATTTTGCTCACACAATCAACTTGGTGGTACAGATTCTTTTTGAAAATGACAGTGACATGCAGGAGATGCTATCTGTGTCCCGAAAAATTTTGGGTCATTTTAGGCATTCTGCAACAGCATGTAGAAGATTGCATCAGTTGCAAGAAGACTAGAATTTGAGGGGGAATTTACTTTAGTCCAGCGCAGTGGAGAATACTTTCTGTGTTGAGCTCCTGGTCAACAAGTTGACAGAACAAGTGGTACATGACATGACGAAACCTCCTCCTTCAGTTTCTCAGGCAACTGCTGCTAGGAAAAATTTAGCTTTCCCAAGAGACCCAGTGGTGATGCAGATGAGTCAGCACAACATTTTGACCTCTGGTCAGGTCTAAAAGAATTGACCAAAAATTGTGACAGCTCTGCCATAAAATGAACTACAAATTCCACGAGGAAGGCCTTTACAGCCAAATACATCAAAGTACAGAGACTTTTGTAATTGTGGATTCCAGTGGGGATGAATTAATATTGTATGAGGATGATGTACACACAGATGAGGGTGAGGATGATGACCGTGTAGATTACAGGTGGTGGAATCTAGCTGAGAGAAGGGAGCTAGATGATGCTGGAATGCTTATTAATATTTTGGGTAGAATGGCATGTTGGCAATTTTATGTTTTCCTACAGTAAACTTTCTCTTTATTAGAGAGGTGTTTTTTTTTACCAATGTAAAAGACTGTTTTTTGAATTTCAGTTTCCCTGACTTAAACCAACTATGCCCTTGAGCATAGGCTTTAGGAGATGACTAGTATCATCATGACTGGTGCCAGCAGCTGGTTGCCATAGTGATACCGCTGAGCTATGGCTCTGGAGACTGACAGGAACACTACTACCCCTGTTTCTGTGTGAGCAAGGGCACCGAGACTGTTTTTGTCACTCTCCAATGTGACTAGAGACTGGAGAGTGGCAAGAACACTGCTACCTCTGTTTCTGTGTGACCAATGATACAGAGACTGGAGAGTGACAATAATACTGGTACCCCTCCTGTTTCTGTGTGTGCTATGGCACAGAGCTATTTCACTGGAGACTGCCAAGAACACTGCCACCCCTATTGTTTCTGTTTCAGCAATAACACTAAGCAATGGCACTGACACTGGAGACTGATAAGAACACTACCACCCCTCCTGTTTCTGTATGAGCAATGGCACAGTGCAAAGTCACTGAAGAGTTATAAGAAGAACACTACCTTCCCTCCTGTTCCAGTGAGCTTTGGCACAGTACAATGTCACTGGAGACTGCCAAGATCACTGCCACCCCACCTCTTTCTGTTTCAGCAGTACGCTGAGCAATGGCACTGACACTGAAGACTGATAAGAACACTGCCACCCCTTCTGTTTCTGTATGAGCAATGGCCCACAGCTAGGTCACTGGAGACTGATAAGAAGAACACTGTCACCCCTCCTGTTTCTGTATGAGCAATGGCACAGAGCAATGTCACTGAAGTCTTATAAGAACACTACCACCCCTCCTGTTTCTGTATAAGCAATAGCACAGAGCAATGTCACTGGAGAGTGATAAGAAGAACACTGCCTTCCCTCCTGTTCCAGTGAGCTATGGCAAAGTACAATGTCACTGGACACTGCCAAGATCACTGCCACCCCTCCTCTTTCTGTTTTAGCTATGACGCTGGCTAACTACACTGGAGGATGCCAAGAACGCTGCTACCCCTTCTGTGTCTGTCTGTTAAATGGCGCGGGACTCCTTGGAGGGCGGTACTTATCGAATCCAAAACTCGCAAATTCCAACGATGCAATGATGATGTTTTGCCACATTTTCACTTGTGAGGGCGCGCAAAGTACCGAGCCGTCTCGGCTCATTTCTCAGATCTACTAGGTTTGGGTGGGCTCAGTTTTCGGAAAACCAAGTCTGAGCATCTCTAATTGCAACAATAGTAGATAAGGTGATAGATGAAACTAAAGAATCACTTTCCATCATAAATGAGGAATTGTCTCAAATAAATCAAGAAGTCCTTGATGCGTAGCTAGCAGAGAGAGGAGGACAAATTAATAGGCCAAAAGTGTTGTACTTTTATTTCAAATCTACATGATGTGGTTGAGGGGCATTTAACAAAATTAGTGTGTTACAGGAAGAGGCAAGGGAAATTAGCAGACAGACATGAGATACTTTCTCATGGCTAGGGGCAGGTTTATCCCAATGGATGTCAGATATAGTACAATATATAGTAATAGGTTATGTGTTCCTAATGATGATTTATATAATTATGAGATGCTTTCCTATACTACATAGGGGTTTATGCATCAAGTTTTTTTGACACTTAAAAGAAGTGGAAACTACTGTTTCATCATCCTTTAAGCATATTTGCTATGCATTAACTGCCTATTGGAGGAGATTTCATCTCCTCCGTTTAGGCAAATACCGTTCAATATCTGAGTCCCCATTGATTACTATAGGGACTGTGATGTTCAGCAATGCATGAAGCTTAATAAGCTTTGCATTGCGCAGACAGGTAATGCCATCCTGAGATGTCTTTTCCTATGGGCAGGGCCACCGAGAGGGGGGGCGGGTACTAATTGCCCAGGCCCGGGCATGTTGGGGGGCCCGGCCCAGGCCCTTGCCCCAACAATTTATTTTTATTGTTTTTTTTTTTTTTGCGGCGTGGGGGGGGGCTTGGTCGTTGGTGGGGGAGCAGGGTAGTTAAAAAAAACCCAAAAACATACTCACGTGATCGCGGCGCTGGCGTCCCTCCTCTCTGCTGCTCTGTGCTCCATTCAGACTGTCTGAATGCTGGGTGTGATGTCATCATGTCACGCCCAGCATTCAGTCAGTCTGGAGCAATGGAGCACAGAAGACTGAACTGTTTGTGTACACACCGCATTCTCTGTATACTACACTGTGGTGCTAGATGTCCTGAAAGTCAGGAGTGCTTGGACATATGTGGCGCTCCGGCGAATTGAGAGCCTAGTGATTTTGATGTGTTAACCACGCCCCCAAATGCATGACCACACCTCCCAAAAAATGTTAGCAGTTTTTTTTAGCATTTTCGACTATAAGGGGGGCCCCATGAATTTGTTGTACCGGGGCCCTGAATTCCTCTTGGCAGCCCTGCCTATGGGATTCTGTTGAAGCCTCTCTGGCTTCGCAGAATCCGGTACAGTGAAAGTGCTGCATAGCACTTCCTCCTATCACCAGCAGCGCTAAGCTGCAGGTAAATAGGAAAAAAGATTGCAGGAGGGGTTCACTTCGCGGGGGCTCCCAGAGTAACCCCAGCATGGTGCATCTTAGCGGAGTTTGCAGCAATGCGTATTTAGGAACACTGCATCTTATTGATTCATAGATCCCTTAGTGCCTCATGCAGGAAAAAGATTAAAATCCAGGTGAGAAAAACTAGACATGAATATCCAGCATTTTATGAGAATCTTGGAAGAAGTGACATAGTATGTCAGGCAGATTAGATGATATCAGAGGGTGTATTGATGTGGAATTGTTTGAATATTCAGTTTGGCTTGCAAAATAGAGTATGGATTGCAAAATGTGGTCTAGCAGACATGATTGTATTTACATGCTGCAGCTTTAATGAAATTAAGTTTGACTTTCAAGCTTCATGGAATGTACGCTATGCAAGGCCATACTGTTCTGTCTTATTTTGAAAAATAATGATAAGATAATCAATGTTTTCAAACCTTCAAGACAAGGCTTCATATTTGAACACATTGGGCCTGATTCATTAAGGACAGTAAAGAAAACAAAATAATAAGTTTTCTCCTGGACAAAACCATGTTACAATGCAATGCAAGTAGTGCAAAGTGTTATTATATTTTGCACATAATTAAAATACTTGCTGTTTTTTTCATGTAGCACACATTATACTTGCTAGCTTATTTTTACACTGAATTTAAAGTTGATCTAGCACAACCCCAAATATAAATCTGCCATCATATTTTAAATTTACATCCCCCTCCAATGCAACAAGGTTTTGCCAAGGTGCAAAGTTACTTATTGTTTTTGCTTTACTTTTCTTAATGAATCATTGTGGTTAAGGAGGCGCATTCTTCGAGTGCACGTAATTAATAGTTAAGTTAGTTAATAGTGTAAATGCTAAGCCAAGTGCCCCTCTGTGTAAGGGTGCCAAGATTATTGCTTAAAACATATGGACAAATGTATTATTGTTACCATTCTGATCAGCTTAGTAAGATGGTCCATGATCATGTAACTTAATAAAATTGTCTCTATTTAATAATAGCAGATCCTCTGACTACTTCATTTTAACAGCTACGACAAACTATACCTGTCTCCAAACATTAATCCAGTGACTTTGTCACAATATGTAAAGATATAACCACAAAATTACAAGATATTTGTAATGTAGCATATAGATACCTCTAACATTATTAATATAGAAAATCACTCCATGTTTATGGGGCATGCAAATATAAGTATCCTAAAAGTGATACATGTAAGTCAGAATCAGATTGCATCTCTAAGCAGTGTGGTTGACTTGCATCTGCCCACCATTACTGTACTCAATGTTAAAGCCCCTGACACACCTCTCCAAGCCTAAGGGGCCACAGTCTAAGATGCATTCAGCTCTCAATAAGGCCGCATTTTGATAAACATGCGTAGTATGGAAATTCATATTTTTACGTGCCGAAAATGAACATGCACCCAACTCTAAGTAAGGTCATAGCGACCAATAGACTTTTGACTATATTTTTTCCTCTGCTTGGTAACAATTAACTTTTTCCTTTTTGTTTGCTATAGCTATAAAAGTCCTGAAACTTAAACTAAGATGCAATACCATCACTGAAAAGCTATGATGATTATTTGCTTATGCTGTTCTATGATTGCTAACCAATGCAAACCATCCTGTCATGTAGCCCTTATACTCTGGGTTGATTATCATCTGCCAGACATGGTAACTTTGCATTTGGTATGTATTTTGCATAGGCATTTGCTCTGTATTGGTTCACAAATTTATTTTCTTTGACCCTGTGTGCTCTCACCTGTCCAGTTTTGCTGTGGTTTGATCGTTGTGAAAGTGGCATCACTGTATTCCACATAAAATGCCTTTTTGTATATTTGAGAACCAGATGGATTCACAGCTTCCCTGAAACAAACAAGCAGTAAACATATGTTAATCCAATTGTCAGCCCTCTATCTCATTCACATACCATTGTTTAATGAACCATTGTTATTATTATTATAGGCAAATGGCAGTGTATAATTCCTGCTTTAGACAACAACCTTATCAGCATTGCTAAATCTATATTGCTTAGTAAGTGCTCCCTATGTATATTTTATAAAACTAGTACTAGTGCCCTCTATAACATGTATGGGAAGTGAATGTTTACTGGAAGTATGTTGGTTCTAGGGAGGATGATGATGGTGTTAGTCCAGTGGTATAATAGCTAGAGGACTCTAAACCCTGTTGCAATATTTAAGCTGGGCTCAAATAACCCACATGCACCTCCTCCACTGTCCCGTTTAAAATACATCTTCAGTCTGGGGCTGTAGTATATTGGGCAAACAGAGATACATTGCACATGGATTCCTCATTGCACAACAATATTCCATGCAGAGACCCCCCCACTGCACAGAGATGCATAGAGACTCCCTTCTTTTGCCACAGACATGTAGGTTATAGCTCTGTTATGGACAAATATAATCACTGTTGCAACATCACTGCATTGAACTGAAAGATAGAATATTTTAGGTTTTTGTGTTGAACTTTCTGGAAATTCTTCTTTCATATACTGCACCACCAGCAGTCTCTCCCCTTTCATTATATCTGTCAATTTGTAACGTGGACCTTATGAAGTGTGTTGTCCTCTACATCTACTTGAAACTTCCATATTAAAGTATGCTTTTTCTGAGCTCTAAGTTTTTCAGACCACTGAGACATTCATGCCCATTGAATAGAAGTTCCAGAAAGTAATGTGAATGAAGCATATGGATGGAAGTAAAGGACATCAGAAAGCTCCCTGGAAAATTTGATTACCGAAAGTATATTCAGGTTGAAGGGGGAGTCAGTGGCGTATCCAGCCCCCCCCCCCCTCGAAGCACAAGCATACCTTTTAAATTGCAGCCAAGACGCCGATCAAAATGGAGGGGGGGGCGGAGGCAACTGGGCTCAGTCAATCAGAATGAAGGAGCGGTGTGACTATGCTAAATGGCCTCCCCCCCAAAAAATATAAAGTCTCGGTCCACCCCTGGGGGGAGTGCGAGTGTGTTATTTGACGTAGGGCTTGGATTTTGCAGTAGGGCCCAGAATCCTCTAATTACTTTACTACAATGAGTTGCAGACATCTGCTACAAACTTATGTATGTTTTCAGGAAGTTGAACATAGTTACATAATTAGTTTATAAGACGTAGGTCCATGAAGTTCAACCTGTCATAAATTCTAACTGTGGTGATCCAGAGGAAGTAAAAACAAAGCTCTTAGTGCAAAAATTACCAATTTGGCATCAACAGAGGAAAGAAAA
This sequence comes from Mixophyes fleayi, assembly GCF_038048845.1. Taxonomy (NCBI): domain Eukaryota; kingdom Metazoa; phylum Chordata; class Amphibia; order Anura; family Limnodynastidae; genus Mixophyes; species Mixophyes fleayi. Next base: position 93,657,963 of record NC_134410.1, read on the forward strand.
TTCCTTCCAGACATCAGCAATGGCAATAATATAAATTTCCTGGACCAACCACCCTAATAATTTCTTCTTATTATAACAACAGATACCATTTCTTACAGAAATGGAAGTTGCTCAATCAATTTATTGATACACAACAGGTTGTTGAATGGGTGGGGTTATCCAGAAGCACAGAGAAAAATCCCCCAGCATACTGTTGTAAACCAGTAAAAGAGCTGATATTGACCATAAACTGCAGAAGTCTCAGTTACACACATTTGCAAATGTATGATAAGCCACCTGCCTCATCAATGCGCTTCTACTAATATCGTGGTCCTAACTATAAACAATGAGAGTCCCTATATTGGGTCACTCATGTGTTTTAAAATTGAGAGCTAACTTACCAAGAGGTACCCCAGGAACCTCCAAATGGCAATAGAGGACCAGCACTTCTCTATCAGCTACTGATACCAAACATTCTGTTTCTGAATTTGCTATCACCATATCTTGTGATAAGGAAACTCTGAGCTTAACCACACTTGCAGTAAAATATCCCTTCCTGTGATGAAAAATGACATTTTTTCTTCCATTGATAATCCCTTGTTCTTTACTGTAAAAGTTCATTAGAGAAGTCTCTCTATTGACCTTGGCTATATTAATACATATTAATTAGGTCATGTAAAAATGTATTTTTCCAAAGTAAACAAACCTAATGTCTCTAACCACTCTTTATTTAATGTAATATTTATTGCTTAACTCTAAACTTTCTAGAGTTTTCATGTGTCCTTCTTGTAGTCAGGTACCCTCAAACAGCACTTCATATCCAAGAAGAGGCTTTACTAGAAGTGACTTATACAAAGGCAACTTTATATTTGCATCAAATGCATTTACCCTCTTCTAGGCATCCAAGGATTTTATTTGCCTTCTGCAGGGATAGCCTGGGGTGCTGCTACTCTGCTGTCTGTCAACTAGTTTTCCAACTTCTCTTTCTTTCTCAGTTTACCTCAATTGTAGACTTTTTTTTGTAAGTAGCACAGTTATTACAACATCCATGTGCATAAATCTTAATTTATAATTAAAGCACTACGGAATATGTTGGCGCTATATAAATAAATGATGATGATGAATTTATATACATAAAATTCCATCTGTCATTCAGGCGCGGGCTGGCAGGTAATGACGCGGCCGCATCGTGTGTCAAGTGATGCAGCCGCCTGTGTGCTGACGCTGCCGTATCGGATGAGCGTACCGGGTGCCCGCTGCCCCCCGGTCCAGCCCCCCCCCCGCTGTCATTGCGCAATCCATTTCCAATTTTTTCTAAATCTTTCTATAGCAAGTTTCTATCCAGCTCTGTGTTGATAATCCTACATAGCTTAGTGTCTTCATCAAATATGGACACCTTTCATTCTTGGCCATCTATAAGGCTATTAACAAAAATATTGAAAAGCATAGGGCTTGTATGGTCAGTAATAAATGCAAAACACACAGACAAAACCCTTAACCCAACAGAACAACTTGCAGCTGTATACTGGCAGTCCTTGCTACCTACTACTGCTTAAAAATATGTGATAATATGCAAATTGAGAAAACAGGATAAATTAGTGATGGGCAACCTGATAAACTTTGGAGGCTACGTGGTGCAGCCCTCTTACCTTCAAAATGGCCACACATTCCGTTTAGTCTCAGTAATAAATGAAAACAATAAATGTAATCATAGAAAGAGATACCTGTATGTAGTATCACATCAGCAGGCATTTTAAACAAGTGTTATAAGTTTTATCAAACAAATCTGACAAAAAAGCAGGAGGAAGTTACGGGCCACAGGTGAAGGCTCGACAAGCGGCATGTGACCTTAAGTTCGCCTGTTGCTTGTCGCTGAACCAAATGCTACTAATGGCTTGTCATATTGTATATCAGCAAGTTGCTGCTGCTGCAAAAATATGAATAATATACAATAATTATTTAAATTTAATTATATTCATTCAGGTTATGAACTATTTATTTAATGTGGACACAATTATGAAATTGCATACAATATTGAGTACTTTGTATTATACTGTTTTAAATTGATAAATTAATATATTTTAGCTAATGGAGTGAGTCTATCCAAGCATATTTTGTCGCGTTATACATTGGCTAATTCAGTGAATCTCATTGTTTAAAGTTTATATGGGATTATTTAACATACTGGGATTAACATGATATATATTATGCACTATACATTTTTTTTTTTACTACCAATCATTACAGCACATTTATAGTTCTGTTCGTTTGTATCTTTTTTTTCTCTTTTCACAGACAGTAATTGGGACATTATACAATCTGCTTCAGCTACTCCAAATTTATTAAGCGCCTTTAACCATAAATGATTACCATTAATGATTTCAACTGAGAGAGTATCCTGGAGCAAACCAGTTCTCAAAAGGTTAGGTTAGGTCAATATTATGGTTGGCATTAAACAAATGAATGTAATTGAACACAATATATACAAATAAGGCACATGCTCTTACAAACACAGTGACATTTACCTTTGCTCTGCAGAAAACAGACTGCTATCCCTGTAATTCCAATACTGCTCCACAGCTGCAATATAAAATATTCTTGTGATGGCCTCACTTGTATGCAAGAGAAGTGACAGCTGAAGGAAGGTCACTGGCCTCATTATGTTTAAATGTATTCAGAGAAAGACCGTCTCCTTTTACTCGCGATGTCCTTCAAAGAGATGCACTTCCCTGAATTTCTGTTCACTATATTTGAAAAGGAAGGAAATTTAACAGGAAACCAAGGGTGGGACATACACGTTACATTGCATTTTAAGGCCTATTGTTGGCAAATGTGGCACTAGCTTATCATTAATATTGACATAGCTAATAAAGTGTTGGGTTTAATATTAGTAAACAAAGGAATGTTGTAGTGTATGTTTAAACTTGTTTCTGGCCACAAAATTCTTTCAGTAGACCTGATCAGTTTCCAAATGTTAGTCAACTAAAGAGAGTATTCACATGGCTATAATCAGGATATGTTGAATAGGAAAGGATTGAGGATACCAGGATTAGCTGAGAAACATATAAAGTTAGATACCAGGATCTGCTAAATAGGAATGGATACAGGATGACTGAACCAAACAATCCAGCAGCTAGCAGGCTAACTGGATAGGATAGGAAGACTTGGCACCATGTTGCCAGAACAGGTGCCTTAAATAGTCTGGAAGATGAGGGGGAGTGTAAAGTAATCATCAATGGCTGAACATGGAAAACTATAAAAGACATCGGAAGATGCTGTAGTGGAGGAGCCCGGTGAATGAGGCCAGCCCTGCGCACCAGACCCTGGTAAGTAAGCAGGAGGATCCGGCTTTTGCAGATATTTTTATAATATATTGGTCATTGTTTTCTTTCATTTTTTAATAAATATGTTCCTACATTATAAGGTTACAAACCCGCACAACTAAACACTATTAAAAGATCTGCTTCTCTCATCCACACTCATTACATCCTCCCATTCCTGGTTACAGGACTTTTTTCGGGCTGCACCCACTCTATGAAATTCTCTCCCTCGCACAATAAGACTCTCCTCTGGTCTACAAGCTTTCAAGCGTTCTCTGAAAACCCACCTCTTCAGACAAGCTTATAATATTCCTCAACCACCCTCTTAACATCACTACATTACCCTATTACCACCCGTTGTACAACTACCCCTTGACCAACATTGTTGTGTGACAGAATCATATAACTTATGAGTCACTTTTACCTCTGCAGTCTGGCGGGGCCGACTGCAAATGTAGACTTAACCTCATGTGTCAAACTCCCATTGTCCAATAGATTGTAAGCTTGCGAACAAAGACTTCTCACCTCTTTGTCTGTTTTACCCAGTTTGTTTATTAGTTTGCTATGTTTGTCCCCAATTGTAAAGCGCTACGGAATGTTGGCGCTATATAAATAAATGATGATGATTAATGTAAAATCGAAATACAATAAATATTGGTGCTCAGTACAGTATTGACAATGTGATCAATATACAGTGTCCATTCACACCAAAATAAGACTGCCTTCTTAAAAGGCGACTGCCTTTCCTCAATCTGCCCGGTGGATAGTCCAAACAAAAATACGGATAGCCTCTCCATTGAAATGCAGACTCAAAGAAGGAAAGGGAGACGAAGGGCATAAAAAAACACAGGCGAAAATACGCACAATAAAGGATATATAACTTAAAGAAAATGGTATATTTAATTTGTCTCAACATCAACTCACAAAGTCTGAATTTTCTCTCTTAAAAAAGGGTCTTACTTTTGCCCCGACACAAAAACCAAATACATTTCAGATATACATTGACATCATTAAATTCTTAAAATTAACCTTAAAAAGGCACTTTGCCAGAAAAGAACTAGCCCCAATTTATAATTATGAAAATAATTCAAAATCTAGATTGAAACCTGTATCCAAATGTTATCCATTTGAATCCAGAAGTAGTCAAATTGTTGACATGTCTTGCCTTTAACTCATGCACCCTCCCGTATATTTGTGTCTGTCCTCAATAAAGCTTTGGGTCTGTGATCTTCCCCCTCATAGCCATCGCTTGTTTGAAACTGTTGCATTGTTCAATTAATGCATGGATAGTGCAGTTCCTGATATACAGTGTAGGATGTCATATCTTATACCTTATGTCATGTATTGTACTAAAAAGTATGAATGATTGTTTCATGGTGTATTGTGCTTTCAGCTGCGCTGCGACGCAGTACACTTAAATATAATGTATCATATTTTTTTGTACCTTTATACAAAATAAGGAAACTTTTTCAACCACATTAGGAACATTTGATCCAGCCCAAAATAGCCCACAGTGAGACCAGTCCAGGGAGCAGATGCTCCCCTGCCCAGCCTGCCCCTGCTATGGAGTGTTTAGAAGTCATACAAAGTACAACAAAAACAATGAGTATTCTCAATAAACCTTATCCTATTTCCTATGTGTAGAGATATATTTGTTTTCATAATCCACCTGTTAAGACAATTTTACAGACGCAGACACCCAGGACACCACATCGTATGGAGGAATACGGATCCAGACAAGACCACTGCCAAGTGCCAAGTGTAAGTACGATATATCCTCAAGTTACTTTTTCTAATCAGTTTTTTTTTGGGGTTTTTTTGTGTTTTTTTTAGATAAGAGTGTGATTATTCCATTTGGATTCTTTTGAGGAACATAGTCTTTTTGGGTAGTGTTGGATCTCCTAAATTGTGGATATCAGTGTGCTTTGGAATACAAATATTGTTTTGACTTTGGACTGAATTTTAACCTAGTTTTGCAAAGACCTTATTTATGTAAAAAAAAAATAGTCTTTTGGAAAAGAATGTGATTGTATTGAATTAGATTGAGATTAAGGAGACAGGTTAAAGTTTGTAAAGTTTGTGATATACTCTTATATGGGACTCTAAAAGTGTTTTAGAGTTTGCAATAGAGGCAGCAATACGTGCTTGTGGGATAAGAATATTGGACTATATCAGAGACCGAACACCTCCACACTGTAACAGATCCTTTTTGTATTTCATCAATTGGCCAATAAAGGATAGTGTCAATCGCTTTATCTTTTTTCTTAATTTAAAAAATAAATAGAAAATAAAATAATAAAAACAAAAACAAAAAAACCCTGTTCATTCAATTGCTAAATTGTACAACAAATATGAAAACACTTAGCGCAAACAAGTTCATAAAAGCGCAACCCAGGTGAATTGTTCACCAAATAGAGTTCTCAGCATATGAAGCGAACCTGCTGCATTATGGCTGTTACATTGATGGTTAGTTTATTATTTGGAATATGGATCACAGTACAGTCCTCATTTGTTTTGCACCTTTATTCTACTAATTATAATTTAAAATTCACACATCACTTTGATCAACATACTGTTAATTTCCTGGATGTCACTCTCTTGGTTCAAGGGACCAGGAATTTATCAACAAATTTAAATAAATCAGTGGTTACTAGCAATTATTTGCATTTTAGGAATGGATACCACAGAACCTGGAAAAACTATATTCCCAAAGGTCTACTTGGTATATTATTGAAATTGCACTTTGGATTGAAATATTAAAATAGAAGCATATTATGTAAAGTAATGCATTGATCGGTTTACCTAAAGATACTACAGGAAGCATATACATATGCATCCTCTCTAAATAGTCCATTTTTACTTGCCCCCAAAGTGAAAAATAACTCCTACTTCAATAATTTGATGAATTTCACCTCTAAATTTAATAAAAAGTCATGTCAAATCAAGAATTCTGTTCTATTTTAATACAATATCCAATTTTAGTTAACCTCGCTATTTTACGAAAAAAACAAATATTGTACACTATTGTAAAATTCATGTAGGGCACTGCAGACCATTTGTGGAACCCTTATAAATGAAAGATAATAAAACCTTTCTAGCACTAAGAAAAATTACGTCAACTAAAAAAATTATAACTTAAGACACCTGGATACCCTCAAAACCATCTTGCTGTTATTAATGCAATAGGCCGATTTGCATACAGCTTTATTAGCAGTAAAGTGGAAGTTACATCTTAGCAAATGCATGTTTCAGATATGTGAAGCAGTTTGAAGGAATGCTTAGAAAACCATAGTTCACTGATTCACTAGGGAGAGCCCAAAGATCTAAAATTCATAGGAGTAGAACAAGCTAAAAGCATCAATAGAGGTGGAGGCAGATTTCAAATACTATGCCAGAGAGAGACCCTCTGGAATCCAGACTCTATACCTAGAGGGCCTCAATGAAACAACTGAATTTAGCAGTATGGATTGCTAATGGACTTATAGATAATCCGTTCCAACATTGAATACATACCTTGATCAAATCAATTAATATATTTATTAATGATCTTGGTGATGGTTTAGAGAGTAAAGTTTCTATTTTTGCAGATGACACTAAACTCTGTAAGGTAATAAAATCAGAGCAAGATGTAGCTTCTCTACAGAGGGACTTAAATAAACTGGAGGATTGGGCGGCCAAATGGAATATGAGGTTTAACATAGATCAATGTAAGGTTATGCATTTAGGGATCAAAAACAAGAACGCAATCTATAAATTAAATGGAATTAATTTAGGAGAATCTATAATGGAAAAGGATTTGGGAGTGCTCGTAGACAGTAGACTTAGCAACAGTGCTCAATGTCAAGCAGCAGCTGCAAGGGCAAACAAAGTATTGGCATGCATAAAAAGGGGCATAGATGCAAGGGAAGATAGTGTAATTTTGCCACTGTATAAATCGATGGTAAGACCTCATCTTGAATATGCAGTACAGTTCTGGGCACCACTCTATAAAAAAGATAATCTGGAACTAGAAAGGGTTCAGAGAAGGGCAACAAAATTGATAAAGGGTATGGAGTCATTAAGTTATGAGGAAAGGTTAGCCAGTTTAGGCATGTTTACTTTAGAGAAGAGGCGTCTAAGGGGAGATATGATTACTATGTACAAATACTTTAAGGGTCAATACGAGATCTTTCATGGGAACTTTTTACCCCAAGGACTATACACAGGACACGCAGTCACCCCCTAAGGTTAGAGGAGAGGAAATTTCACAACCAGCAAAGAAAGGGGTTCTTTACAGTAAGGGCAGTCAAGATATGGAATTCATTGCCAGGGAAGGTTCTGATGGCAGATTCAATAGATATGTTTAAGAAAGGGTTAGACAAATCTTTAGCAGAAAAGTGTATCCAGGGATACGGCCGTTAATTAAAATGAAGGATAGTAGTGGATATAGGGTAAAAATAGGACTGCAATATTGAGTCTGGGGGGATTTTCACAATTGAAACAGATTGGCGGTTGCTTACTCTGGATCAATTTCAAATATAAGTGCAGGATCGCAGGAGATCCAAAATAGGTTGAACTTGATGGACTGGTGTCTTTTTTTCAACCTCATTAACTATGTTACTATGTAATTAGTTTCTCAAGAGAATTGATCTGCCATTTAGAATTGATTCATTAAACCAGCTGTGGCAGGATCACATAGAAATAATTTATTATAGAAATTTATTTGAATTAGTAACATCTCACGAACAATTAGAGGCTGAAGAGGGCTCCATGAGAAACAAAATGGCAGACATAGAGGATAGATCTCGCTGAAACAATATAACGATACGGGGAATTTCGGGACAGGTATCAAACGTAGATCTTTACTCTTTTGCTACTAACCTTTTTCAGAAGCTTCTACCAACGGCCTCTACCCAGGAGTTACTAATTGACGGCATATATCCACCTACCCAGAGCCAGGAAGGGGTCCGATACACTGCCTAGAGACACCCTCCTACTCGTTCACTTTTTTCACATAAAAGAGTGCATTCTGTGGGCAGCAAGGGAGGTGGAAGACTCAGAACTTCTCCAGGGTTTACAATTATTTCTGGACTTTTCTCAAGCTACAGTTGCAAAATGCGGCTCATTCCATCCAGTCACAAGAATTTTGAGAGATATTGATTTCCAATACAGATGGGTATTATTCCCGGTAAAGCTCTTTGTTCATGATGTCATGTCATGCATGTTATTCCCTCAGCAGAGGAGGGGTCCAAGCTACTGGCGAACTGGAATCTCCAGGCCTCCCAGCTGGACCCCAAACCCATATCAACAGAGATTGGTCTACACATGGGCTGTCTGAAACTCGGGAGACGTCATCTTAGTAAAGGGAACTTGGATCGCAATACACCAGCTTGTTTTTGAGACTGACTCTCCCAACTGAAAATAGGGTCTGCAAAGTTGTTCTCCCACAATACATAATATCTTTCTTCCACTTTTCCATCTTACATCTGGGACGCTGCAGAGGAGATATGCGAGTATGAGACACTCTATATCAATGACAGAACTGATCTGCCGATCCATCCAGGGTGGGAGGAAAATATGCAGAGAGACTTACGGTTTATACTATATGACTATTGAAGAGATGCTGCTCTCTCTCCCCACCCCCCTCTTCCTGCTGCCCTTCTCCTTTTTCTGTACCATTCATACAGATCCCAGGAGATGATTGTTGACAAGCAATTTACAGCCTTACACTTAAAAGGCACACCGACACTACCTTGAGGATGTATGTATGTACCGACTACTTATATATTGTAGTATTAGAGAGAGTTAGCATTGGGAAGGAGGTCCAGCATATTTTAGGGCAGTTAGAGATTAGTTGTTAGATCGTTTTATACTAGGTGAAGTAGACTTAGGACCTTCAGTTAAGTTCAGGGCTTATTTTGTTATTTAGCTATTTTTGTACTTTGTTGATAACTTTAAAGACATTGAAATGGGTGGAAAGATTTTATTTCTACATATATTCCTTTTATATCTGTACTCATGTTCATTCTTGATTTGGTTTTCGAGATTTTGCATGTGGGTGGTGGTGAAATGTGGCCCAAGCCATGCACCCCACGCTAAGTCTTTTGCTTAAGTTCTTTTCCCTTCAGGCAAAAGCTCTAACCTTATACATAGGGTTATTTCTCTTACCACTCCCTAAGGAAGGGGGATTCTTAGCTCCACCTCCTTTTCTCACCCTTCTTCCGTGGAACACAACATCCTCAAGTTCATGTATTTTTTTTTCATTATGCTAATTCGGTCCTCTTCGAAGACATCAAATATGTAATACTCTGCCTGAGTTATCTATGGTTCACGCCCTTCAAAGATGGTTAAAGTTCCTATCACTGAACGCTAGAGGTCTAAATTCCCCCAACAAACAGAGAATGGCATTTCCCTCCAAGAAAACACACTTTGCAGCTAGGTCCAGTCCAGTCCAGTCTTTAGAAACCCCCAATACCCTACATGCTATACAGCAAACAGGCCCCATAAAAAATTTGGTGTAGCGATACTGTTCAGCTCTAAATACCCTTTCAAGTTCTCCATGAAAGTAGAGAACAAGAATGGTATATTCCAGATAGGCATTGGTCAATTGGAAGAGAAATGGGTCACACTGGTGTCTTTATATGCCCCCAATTCCAGGCAGATACCGTTCTTGAAAACCACATTGGCAATGGTGGATAAGATCAAAAGGGGAAGCGTAATAATAATAGTAGATTTTAACATAGTGGTAGATCCAAGACTCAATAGGTCGACTAAATCTAGTTCACCATCTTCTCAGTCCCATACTAACCTCTCATTGGCCTTTGGAAGGCTCCTGGCAGAACATGGTCTATACGATGTTTGGAGAGTAGCTGCCTCTAATGAAAGGGACTACATACTTTTCTTTAGTCCACAATACCTATTCCCAGATAGACCTTATTCTGTCAGACAAATGGGCACTACAGAATACTTATAAAGTTCAGATCCTTCCCAAGATAGATAAAGAGTTCAGATCCACCCCCCCCCCTCCCCGTTACACCTACCTACCCATCTGTTGTCTTCTGTAGAAGCTAAATTAGCAACTGAGGCTTTCTGCTTATACATACAAACTAACGACCCTCAGGATACCTCAATTTTTTTATTTTTTTTTATAATTCTTTATTTTGAATGGTCAAGCAATACAAGGCATACAAGATACAAAATCAGAAGACATTTATATTTAATGAAATCCAGGGAGGGCATCCACAAAAAACTTGAGAAGTAAACTGACCAGTTTTTTATGTTATTTCTTGCTTTAACTTACATAGATCAGACAGCATCAAAATAGAGCTGGGGGTGTGGGGGGAAGGTGTAAGAAAAAAGAAAGGGGGGGGGTAAGAAGGGGAAGGGAAGAAGGAAGACCACAAAAGATAGGCAAGGATGCGGTCAGAGAGAAGGCAATGAAAGTGTGTTAGACGGACGAGGGTTGGTAGAGCAGGAGCAGGGTCCTACTCGCCACACATGGGCCTCCACAAGGAAATTAGGTGTCAGGGGGAAATGCGCTTGCCGCCATTTGCCATGGAGCCCAAACTTGGCTGAAAGCTTAACCTCTGTCATGTAGGTGGTAAGTAATCTCTTCCATTGCTGCCACATTCCAGATTTGTTTTTTAAGGACCGAAAAAGATGGAGAAGAGCTGCGCTTCCAGTTGAGGGCAATGAGAGATTTGGCGGCTGTGAGGATGTGCGCTGTCAGTTTTTTTGAGAATTTATCAAGATCCGGGGGAGGGTAGCAAAGGAGAAAGATCCAGGGGTCCTTTGGAACGGGAGTCTCGAATAAAGTATCGATAAAGCCATTGATCGTGTCCCAGAAGGGAGTGATGATTGGACAAGTCCACCAGATATGTATCATAGAACCCCTGTGGCCACAGCCCCGCCAACTGTCAGGCGACGAGGAAGGAAACATTGCATGAAGTCGAGTGGGGGTGTAATACCAGCGATAGTAAATTTTATAGGATGTTTCTTTTAGTCTGGTCGATATAGAGCTTTTGGCTATCCCCAGTGTCATGTCCTCCCAGGCCTCCTCATCCGGCGGAGGGCCGAGATCTCTCTCCCATTCAACCTCATGGGGGAGCTGAGGGTGAAGAGTGGAATCAAGAAAGATACTATAGAGCTGTGATATCATGCCTTTGGACATGGGGTGGAGTTTGCATAGGTTCTCGAATGGAGTGAGGGGACGCAGTGTAAATTTGGGTGGCAGGGATCGCAAAAAATGGCTGATTTGAAAGAACTCAAAGGGGCTAAGTGTCCACCCTGGGGAGTGGGACTGGAGCTCAGCCAGTGGAAGCCACTGGCCTCATTTCGAGAAAGGATACCTCAATTTTTAATGTAATGGTGCGCTCTTAAAGTGGTAGTTAGGGGGACGATAATCCAAGTGGCATCTAGGCTGCGCAAAGCAAACTTACACCACCAATTGCAGTTAGAATCAAAGCTTAGACTCTTGGAAACCCAGAACAAAAGTCATCCAACTAGGCCCTTGAGTTCTGAGATTTCATTGGTTAAAGTAGAACTGCAAAAAATTGCTCATGGCTCATACCCTTGTGGCACTGTCGAAACTGCACTAAAGGTTCAATGTAGCATGAAAGAGAACAGACTGGTTGTTGGCAAGGAATTTAAGAGGATTGCAGGCTCATAATCAGATTAAGTCCATTACAAACCCGAAGGGCTCCAATTCGAAAGGGATAGCAGATATTTTTGCGTCTTTCTATGCAGGTTTATTCTACATGCACACCACTCCACATATTATTGGAGCAAAAGTGATGTCTCCTCATTTTTGGAAGAACTTCTATTTCAACACTAGGGAAGAGTAGAGTGTTCCATGGTCCCAGGAAGACATTAGGTGGGTTATCAAACAGCTTCCCATAGATAAGGTGCTGGGCCCAGAGGGCTATATAAATACATTTTTTATTGCTTTCCAAGAGGAATTGTTACCCATACTAGAGCAACTTTACAATGTTGGCACTGAATCAGGAAGTTTCTCATCTGAAATATTGGAATCTCATATTATAGTAATCCCAAAGCCTGGAAAAGACACCACAGATTGTAAAAACTATCGGCCTATAGCCCTATTAAAAACAGACGTTAGGATCTTTGCGAAACTTATCGTGAATAGGCTTTCCTCTGTTATCCCCAAGTTAATTCATATGGATCAAGTGGGTTTTGTTGTGGGCAGGCAGGCTCCGGAAAATTTGAGGCGTATATTCCATCTCATAGAGTAAATCCATAAAACTAAAGAAGCTATGCACCTGCTCTCATTAGATGCTGAAAAATCGTTCAACAGACTTCACTGGACCTATATAGTAAAGGTTCTCAAACGGTTTGGGTTTGCAGGAGATACAGTCATGGCCAAAAGTTTTGAGACTGATACAACATTCAATCATAGTAAAATTATCTATAGCACTCAATAAATTAATAATAATCAAATAGTTTATCCACTCCAAATCATAGTGTAATGATAGATAGCCTTCAATCAGTCAAATCATACAGTTCAAATATGCGTATTTTTAAACCCTCGTGGCTATACAGCATTTATTTATGGTTTTATATATATATATATATATATATATATATATATATATATATATATATATATATATATATATATATATATATATATATATATATAGAGAGAGAGAGAGAATGACACAAGTATTGGTTTTCACAAAGTTTGCTGCTTCATTGCTTTTAGACCTTTTTGTCAGATGTTGCTATGGCATACTGAAGTAACATTCCAAGCATTTCATAAGTGTCAAAGGCTTTTATTGACAATTACATTAAGCTTAGAGTCAAAAGAGTCAATGTTTGCAGTGTTGACCCTTCTTTTTGAAGACCTCTGCAATTCACCCTGGCATGCTGTCAGTCAACTTCTGGGCCACAAACTGACTGATGGCCGCCCCCATTCTTGCCTAAGCAATGCTTAGGGTTTGTCAGATTTTGTGGGTTTTTGTTTGTCCACCCACCTCTTGAGGATTTACCACAAGTTCTCCATAAGCTTAAGATCTGGGATGTTTCCTGGCCATGGACCCAAAATTTCGATGTTTTGATCCCCAAGCCACTTAGATATCACTTTTGTCTTATGGCAAGGTGCTCCATCATGCTGGAAAAGGCATTGTTCATCACTAAACTGCTCTTGGATGCTTGGGAAAAGTTGCTCTTGGATGTTTTGATACCATTCTTTATTCATGGCAAAATTGTGAGTGAGCCCACTCCCTTCGCTCAGATGCAACTCCACACATGAATGGTCTCAGGATGCTTTACTGTTGGCATGACATAGGAATCATGGTAGCACTCACCTTTTCTTCTCTGGACAAGCATTTTTCCAGATGCCCCATACAATCTGAAAGGGGATTCATCAGAGTAAATGACTTTACCCCAGTCCTCAGCAGTCCAATCCATGTACCTTTTGCAGAATATCAGTCTGTCCCTGATGTATTTCCTGGAGAGAAGTGGCTTCTTTGCTGGCCTACTTGACACCAGGCCATCCTCCAAAAGTCTTCGCCTCACTGTGCGTGCAAATGCACTCACACCTGCCTTCTGTCATTCCCGAGCAAGCTCTGCAATGGTGGTGAACCAGTCCCGCAGCTGAATCAACTTTAGGAGATGGTCCTGGCGCTTGCTGGACCTTTATGGCTGCTCTGAAGCCTTCTCCACAACTATTGAACCTCTCTCCTTGAAGTTCTTGATGATCCAATAAATGGTTGATTTAGGTGCAATCTTACGAATAGCAATATCCTTGCCTGTGAAGCCCTTTTTGTGCAAAGGAACAATGACAGCACGTTTCTTTGTAGATAACCATGGTTAACAGAGGAAGAATAATGATTTCAAGCACCACCCTCCTTTTAAAGCTTCCATTCTGTTATTCTAACTCAATCAGCATGATAGTGCTCTCCAGCATTGACCTTGTCAACACTCTCACCTGTGTTAATGAGAGAATCACTGACCTGATGTCAGCTGGTCTTTTTGTGGCAGGGCTGAAATGCAGTGGAAATGTTGCTTTTGGGATAACATTCATTGTCATGGCAAAGAGGGACTTTGAAATTAATTGAAATTCATCTGATCACTCTTCATGACATTCTGGAGTATATGCAAATTGCCATCATAAAAACTGAGGCAGCAGACTTTGTGAAAAATACTATGTGTCATTCTCAAAACTTTTGGCCATGACTGTAGTCTGAAAGCCATACTGGCACTGTATTCTAAATCATCAGCGTGAGTATTCAGTGATGGGTTTCTTTCCTCAAACTGTCACATCTCCAATTGTAGCCATCAGGTGTTCCCTCTATCCCCTGTCATATGCCTCCTATCAATAGAACCATTACCCACAAGGGTGACGTTAGAGCGTAAATGTAAAGGCGTGGTTTTGTGGGGAGTGTCACACAATTTATGTTTATTCGCTGATGATGTCTTGTTGTTCGTCACAGACCCAGAGACCACGTTGCTAGAGATCCTTACTGTATTGTCTCAATTTAGCAGAGCCTCTCTATATAAACTTAATACCTCTAAGACAGAGGCACTTCCGACCAACTTTACTCCATAGAGACTGCAGAGTTTAAAAGGACAAATCTAATTATACATGGGAAATCTACTGAATTATCATATCTTGACATCCACATAACTTCACACTTAAACACAGTTATAGAAAATTCTCTACTCCAATATCAACTTTTGGCATTAACAATTACATGGATGTGCTACAAGGTCTCCAGGTTGGGCAGAATTTCAGCGTTTAAAATTATGCTTTTCCCGAAACTCATGTACTTGTTTTGCATGCTGTCGTTCAGCCTACCTGATGAGTAAATTGATAACTATCATGAAGTCTTACGTATGGAGAGCTAAACCTCCACAGATGGCACTGCAACGTAGGACTCAAGGGTAATTACAAGGAGAACTAGCCTTTCTAATCTAAGAAATCTGAGCATACATGAGGCATGTCTGCTATCCCAATTGAGGGACTGGTCTCTCCCAAGGGAGAGGAAGCCAAAAGTCGAACCGGAGTCGGCATGCAATCCAGAATTTCCCTTGGTAGACTTCTTATGGTGGCCCAGAGACTGGAGACCCTCTGATAACAATCTGCCTGTTCCCACTAGAGATTCCCTAACTATATGGGACCGTCTATGTAGGGATACTGAGGAATTTGTACTTCCCACAGCAAATGCATCAATTCCGGCAGTGGCCAAACAGATTGCAGACTTAAACCATTCGGGATGGGTAATCCAGACATTGGGTCATCTATTTGAGTCAGGCAGGCTCTCCTCCTTTACTCAATTTAGTGACTTATATCAATTGCCCAGAGCAGACTCTTACAAATATTTATAGCTCAGACACTGGCTAGCAACACCGCCACTTAAAGATCTATTAATAAGACCCCGCCCCCTGCATTGTACCACACTAAATTGACAAAAGGAATAGAGCAATATAACTACTTGGGTGGGTTTGTTTGGGTTGTCAAAATATGTTATAAAGTCTAAAATACAACTCCAATGGGAGACGGCCCTCCAAGTGGAATTGTCAGGAGAGGACTGGGAGCGTATCTTTACTCCTTCAAAATGTCTAAATCACACAGAAATGCTGGTAAAGCTCCTAAATAAAATGTATGTCACACCTGAAAAGCTGCATGAGATGTGGTCCTCTATTTCCCCAACATGTTGGCGTAACTGTGCTGAGAAGGGAGATGTTCTCTATATGATTTGGTCCTGTCCAGTATTGCAGCCCTTGTGGATTAAGGTATTCAAGTCATTAAGCGAGATCCTCCACCACCCAATCCACCCTTTCCCTGAATTAGCCCTTTTGCACCATTACCCAGTTTCAGTCCCACAGCGGGATAGATATGTGACGGGACAGGTACTTATAGCAACTATTGCCCAGGCGTGGAAATACTCTCTCTCACCATCGTTGTCATAGATTATCTCGAAATTACATTTCAGTTTTGAAATGGAAGCCCTATGAGTGCCTTACTTTACCATATCTGCCTTTCCACCAGTGAAATGGAGTGCTTGGCATATCTACACGACTGAGGATGAGGGAGCACAAACACAAGATTCACAACAGTGCAATAACGATACGCCCTCAAGTCCTTTGGCAATAGTCAATTAAAATAGACCCATTGTTTTGTTTAGGTACCTGAATATGTGCTTGGATTATGTAAAGGAAAATTTTGCTTGTCTTTCTTGTTGGCTGTTTTGCTACAACATACCCAGATAATTCAGACATGTGACCATTTGTCTAAATATGTAGTTCATGATCTATTGTTGTGTTCCTCACCCACTATATACCCCCTCTCCCTACCTTCCCTCCCCCAAATGAATGTCTCACCCACTCCCTTTTCTTTGTTCTGTACCCTTCAGTTAAACAAAAAAAATTAAAATCTAATATTTTTCAAATAAAAAAAAAAAATATGCTGCATTTGATATATTACTAAGAGTTAATTGATAAAAAAAATATACTGTATACTGAATTTGGACATATGTCTGTATCCATAGAATTAAGATTTATATTTCAAATTTAAAGAACCACTGATTATAGGTACATTTGCTAGAAATTAGTGTCTCAGGTCATTTTGTTGATTTTAAGCACAAAGATATAAGAAATAACAAATTATGCAGATATATTGTTGATATGCCAGATACAAGATAATTATGTGAGATGTATGAATGCAGTATACTAGTGTAATTTTAGAGATATTGATAGAACTATTATCTGAAAAAAAGCATATGGGTAAGTGTGTTAATGAGTATTAAAATGGAGAAGACTAAATCAGTGTAAGATCAGGTTTTAAGATGTTAAATTATATTGATTTTTTTTCTCTTTCCCTTAAGTTCAGGAAATGTTTTAGAATGAACCGAAATGAAAACTGAAATAATTATGAACATTTGTTAATGACAGAACCTTTTCTTTATAATTAATCATCCTGTAATAACCTTCTGTGGTCTATAGCATTCTAACAGCCCAACTAAACTTTGGTCTATGTATAGCATACAACGATATTCCCTGTACTACATTGCCACAAGTTTAAACGGTTATATTGATAGATATTATTGTTGTATTTTATAGTGAAATATTACCAACATTTGTAAAAATATTTTTCTGTACAGAAACAAATAAGTATGTAAATTGTGTGACTGTGAAAGTATAACTGTTGAGGATAAAGGTTATAAAAAAAAAAAAAAAGAAAAAAAAAAAAAAGGTAGTATACACAGGGCTGGATTAACCATAGGGCTAACTGGGCTACAGCCCAGGGGCCTATGGCATCCAGGGGGCCCTTGAAAGTGCTCAGCAGCAGCATTGATCGGTCGGGGTCCCCCGGCGCGATCAGTGCTGCTGAGCACTTTCAGTGAGGTCCTTCTCCGGCGAGCTGTAGTCTCCTTACTGAGGATATCTCGTGAGTCTCACTCTCACGAGATCTCAGTAAAGAGCGTACAGCGCGCCGGAGAAGGAGGTAAGTGCCGGGGGGGGGGGCGGCTCGGATCACGGGGGGGGGAGCGGGAAGCTCGGGTCATGGGGAAAGGGGGCCCTCACGGGGGAATGGAGGCCCCCTTAGCCCAGGGGCCTCCATTCCCTTAATCCGGCCCTGAGTATACAGTGAAAAACAGGTATTCCCAATAATTAAATTATAGATAATTAGTACCTGTAAGCTGTGTGATCGTACCACACATGTTGCATACACAACTGTGATTGCGCAATTGTGGACGGTGAGAGGAAATTCGCTGGAAAGATTGGTATTCTTCAATATTTAGTGCTCCCAGTTCTAAAGTACTCAGCAGAAACTTCACTGGAAAGATGGAGTATTGTTTTGTGCTGCGAAGCGTTGAGGATTCCGCTTCCACGCGGGTGCTAGATATTCATATTTCCTTTCTCCCAGTCGAAAACAACGGTGTTAGGGTCCTCACTGTGTACGCTTGGCATCTCATGAATTGTTAAGTTGTACCCAGTGGAGAAGTGAGGACGCAGCTTAAAGAACGCATCCTCAGCCAACGAAATCTCTAGTTTTGCGCTGTGAAACGTTGAAGAGTCCACTTTCAAACGGACAACAAACGTGCGAAATGACTTAAGTATGTAATGAATAGGTGCGCATGCAATTGCGGGCTATGAAAATGACTGCTGCATGTGTGAAACCTTTTCCTAAAGTTGGTAGCTTTGATCCAGATGTATTGAGTACAGTTAGAGATAAAATTTGTATGTTAAGTTATCGAAAATTGCAACTTAAACATATACGTGTTTAAATTTTTGTCAGTATAAGGGAGAATATAAGGACCCCTCACTTGTGTCTACCATTACCCGTGTACCAAGGGAGGGAGGGTGGAGTGCACAGCTCAGCCTCAAAACTATGGTCGACCACCAGGAAGTTGGTACATCTGGGTTAAGTACACAAAACATAGCTACAAGTAATGAGGTGATTACAATAGTAAATATTCCCAAAAATAGTAAATTCTAAAATATGTAGAATTAAGTCATGTAATTATTACTATTTATTTATATAGCGCCACTAATTCCGCAGCGCTGTACAGAGAACTCACTCACATCAGTCCCTGCCACATAGGGAATTTAGACTGTAAGCCCCAAACACACACACACAGAGATAGAGATAGACACACACACACACACACACACACAGATAGACACACACACACACACACACACAGACTAGGGTCAATTTGTTAGCAGCCAATTAACCTACCAGTATGTTTTTGGAGTGTGGGAGGAAACCCACGAAAACACGGGGAGAACATACAAACTCCTCACAGATAAGAACATGGTCGGGAATTGAACTCATGACCCCAGTGCTGTAAGGCAGAAGTGCTAACCGCTTAGCCACCGTGCTGCCCATGTAATTTGTAACTTAGAAAAAAAAATGGTTGGAAATATGGCAACATGATAAAATGAAAATAAAAATATAGTTGCACCAGCATGTAGTATTGAAGGATAATTTACAAGTTAGTGGAAAATGTTTAATATTAAACTGCTTATAAAACAGATTGTAGGGGAACTGTCATTATCAAATGTTCTAAATTAAAAAAAAAAAAATTATATATATATTATATATATATGAAAATAAGAGAATGTGAGAATTCATAATACACTTTATTCTATCACATCAGTTCTATTATATATAAATATGTTTTCAAACAGGTCAGCAACAGAAATCCTTGTTCATTTTTCTCCTCCCCAATAGATATTAGGAGAAAGTATTGCCAAGATGCTAAAATATGCAATTTTTGGATGAACACCTTGATGTCACAACAAAGAAAGAAAATATTAAATATATTATTTTAGAATTATTTGTTAGGTATAAAGATATAGCTTAATTAGTAGTTGTCCAAATCTGTTTTATCTCTGCATAGTGAAATGGGATTGAAGACATTTGACTCCTATAAGTGTCAATTACCGTAAAAATATATCTGTATTACCACAACTATTTTCAAAATTGCATTTTATCATATATGTATATATAATCATTAAACTATAAAATCCATTGTACTATACACACGTTATCACAAACCCCACATCCTACAATAATGATGAGGAATTGTAAGAGAGTAATCTGCGTGTCAATATCCCTGTCACTCACCGGACTGTGAGTGCCTCTTCTCCCGTTGTTAGGAACCGTGGCCGCCCGCCATCCTGACGGTCTGCGCATGCGCAGCCTCTATGAACTCTTCAGACCTGTTGCTTTTAGTTAAATGGCTGATCAGGCAACACTCCCTATTTAAAGCACCTGTGGTCAATACCTCGTTGCCTGTTCTTGGAGTCTCATTCCCTGTGAGTCTCTGAAGGTGTTCCTGTGTTTCCTCGTGTCTTCAGCTCCAGCTGATTCCTCGCTACTGCATTACCGGTTTCCAGACCGCTTCATCTCTCCTGTGTTTCATCGTGTCTTCAGTTCCAGCTGATTCCTCGCTACTGCATTACCGGTTTCCAGACCGCTTCAACTCTCCTGTGTTTCATCGTGTCTTCAGTTCCAGCTGATTCCTCGATACTGCATTACCGGTTACCAGACCGCTTAAACTCTCCTGTGTTCATCGTGTCTTCAGTCCTAGCCGATTCCTGTCTACTGCATTACCGGTTGCCAGACCGCTTCAACTCTCCTGTGTTTCATCGTGTCTACTATTCCTGCTGACCTCCGCAAGAATCATCATTGCTCCTCTCGTGTTATGTTCTCTGCCTGTGTGCTTTACAGACATGGATTGGCTCTACTCATGTCGGCGTTCAGACGCTCAGCTATCCCTGTGTTTCTCTCGTGACAGCCTGCTCAACTGAACCACGGTATGCTTATCTTTTATTGACTTTACCAGCTTATTGCATATCCGCTAGGACTGTGTTCTACTCATCTACAGAGTCCTCTATCTCACGAAGTTATAGATGCTATTGACTTTGTCTCATATGTCCTGGATCTCAGTAGTGACTTTGTATCTCCAAGCAGCGCTAGTCATTTGCTATTGTATTATATATACCATTGGAATCAAGTTCCTTGTGCTCTCCGTGTTACCTTTGATGCTCCATTCATCTACCCTAGTGCCTATCCTCACCTATATATGCAGTGGAACAAGTTGCTGAACGCAGACCACTGACTCCCTGTTTCCTATTGGCACCTGGAACCTGTCCCATCACTACAAGCAGTGGTACAACTTGCTGTACGCAGACCACTGACTTCCCCGTTACCTACTTGCACCTGGAACCTGTCCCATCACTACAAGCAGTGGTACAACTTGCTGTACGCAGACCACTGACTTCCCCGTTACCTACTTGCACCTGGAACCTGTCCCATCACTACAAGCAGTGGTACAACTTGCTGTACGCAGACCACTGACTTCACTACCTCATATCTATCCCTGGACATTCCTCTCACTATAGCAGTGGTACAACTTGCTGTACGCAGACCACTGACTTTCCTCACGTCTTCACGTCCATCTAGATCCTCGTGTTCATATTGTTTAACTCATAACCTGTTACTGCTAGTCAGACTTTCCTCGAGCATCCTCTCACCATCTGGTGATTCTCCTGTTCCGCTAGTCACCCTGCTACCAGAAGACCACTGTGTGCATACACTACTCTGGTAAGACTACATCTGGTGATATCCTGGGCAAAGACTCCTAGTGCCCGTGACAATCCCATTGGCACAAAAGTGCAATCAGATATCGACTCAATAACTTCTAATGCAAATATGGATTGTGCAGAATGTGTCCGTGTACATTTTGTTGACTCAGATATATACATATCTAAAAAGAAAGGGATTAATTATGTAGACCTGATAAGGAAAACGTTTTGCTATATAATAGATTAAAAAAAGTGTTGTTACAAGTAGGTTGCCATATTTTAGGATGTTCTATTACAATTAAGTTTAAGGTATCCTTATGACAGATTACATCAGGATATATACTGGTTATTACATAATATAATGCTAAAGATATATATTGTGAACAGTATAAATCAGGGGAGAGATAGAAGAAAGATTGTTTAGACGGTTTAAAAAAAATAGTTTGTTGTTTTATACCTTAAGCAAAGTGAATTTATTTTATCGTTTTATAAAACATAGCATGCACTTCAGTTTAATGAAGAACAGGGAAATTAAAATTTTTATATATATATATATATATATATATATATATATATATATATATATATATATATATATATATATATATATATACACACACATATATATACATACACACATACACACTGCTGTTAGAATTGCACACAGTAATGACTGAGCTAAGTTTGGTGTGTGGTCAGAGGGTTATCTTTTGGGTTCTGCACAGCATCAGAATTACTTTCAGACTTCTAACCTTCCATCTTTTTAGGAAACTTTTTTTTTTCTTACAGCCACATGTAATGACATTGGAACTGTAACAATTGAGTGACTGACTTATGCTAGCCAAATATTTGACAAAGAACTGAAAGAAAAAAAGAAAAAAAAAAAGAAAAAAGGAATTTAAAGTTCCTCTAACCAGACTTGTGAAACAGTGACTGTTACAAGTAGAAATTTATTGCTTTCTGGTTGTGTAATAAAGCAATGGGAAGGATATTGCCAGGTGTTCAAAGACCATTGCCACATTAATGAACATTGTGAAAAGAGACACTCGCATCCATTCTACTATGTGTAAGAGAAACACCAAGCCATCAAAAAACCAAGCCTAAGAGGGAGAAATACTTCCACAGCTTGAGAATGTGTTCCAGGAAGTTATTGATTGGTGCAAGAAAGGGATTCAGCGAAGAAGAATGAGCTGTACTTGGTGCCCACCACGTGTTTGTTTTTCTCCTCATTGATTTCTATATTTTCCAGCACCATCTATTTTTAAACTACAGAAGGGGGGTTTGAAAAGTGATACTGAAAATGCTGTTACGGTTTTAAAAAAAGGTAATAAGTGAAGTCCAGCACATATTTTTCTTCAATCCACAAATTTAAAATAGTTTCATTAGTTTAGAGATTAGATTTGAGATAATATATTGTGCGTCTCTCACTAATTGAACAGATGAGCAAAGTAAGAAATTGATTGTCACGAACACGCTCCCAGCTGCCGTGATTTTGGGGTGTTTGGGCTGGAATCGTGTGACTTCATACAGCACAGTCTCTCTACCCATCACACAGGTTATAGACCTACTGAATCGCCCCCCAAACACAGCGCTCACATCCCCAGACACTTCAGGTTTGCCACCACCTATTGATTACGGGCAATAGGACCCCAATATACTGTCCCACACTGACACACAGGCTTCTAGCTAGCCACAGACTAGCAAGACCCACATCAGCAAGCAAAAGGTTACCTCTTCACACCTCCAGACTGTTACACAAATTTAAATGCAAGCACACACAGCTTGTCTATTAAATGTATCAACAAAATCACAGTGGCGTTCCAAGGGTTAACTTGGTCGAGCTCTCTTCTTAACAGGCTAATGCAGTGGTTCCCAAACTTTTGCAGTTCGCGGCACCCTTAGAGTCTCCAAATTTCTTCAAGGCACCCCTCCAAAATAATTATTGAGCAGTCCTGTTTTAGAAGTAGTTGGGTCAAAAAATTGTAATAAGTATTTAGGTCAGGACAGAAATACTTATTTAGTTGTATGCAAAAATGCCCCCTCTGCATCCAGACACACTGCCCCCTCTGCTTCCAGACATACTGCCCTCTCTCCCCCTCCTCTGCCCTCTCTCACGAAGTCCCCCTTCCTCTGCCCTCTCTCACGATGTCCCCCCTCCTCTGCCCTCTCTCACGCCGTCCCCCCTCCTCTGCCCTCTCTCACGCCGTCCCCCCTCCTCTGCCCTCTCTCACGATGTCCCCCTTCCTCTGCCCTCTCTCACGATGTCCCCCCTCCTCTGCCCTCTCTCACGCTGTCCCCCTTCCTCTGCCCTCTCTCACGCTGTCCCCCTTCCTCTGCCCTCTCTCACGATGTCCCCCTTCCTCTGCCCTCTCTCACGATGCCCCCCCTCCTCTGCCCTCTCTCACGCTGTCCACCTCCTCTGTCCCTGTTACACTCCTCTGCCCCCTGTTACCCTCCTCTGCCCCTGTTACACTCCTCTGCCCCGTTGTGCCCCAGCTGTCACCCTCCTCTGTCCCTGTTACACTCCTCTGCCCCCTGTTACCCTCCTCTGCCCCTGTTACACTCCTCTGCCCCGTTGTGCCCCAGCTGTCACCCTCCTCTGCCCCTGTTACACTCCTCTGCCCCGTTGTGCCCCAGCTGTCACCCTCCTCTGCCCCTGTTACACTCCTCTGCCCCGTTGTGCCCCAGCTGTCACCCTCCTCTGCCCCTGCTACACTCCTCTGCCACGTTGTGCCCCAGCTGTCGCCCTCTCTGCCCCCGCTGTCGCCCTCTCTGCCCCCGCTGTCACCCTCTCTGCCCCCGCTGTCACCCTCTCTGCCCCCGCTGCCACGATCCCTCTCACTCCTCTGCCGCACGCCAGCCATAGAAAAAAAAAAAGAAAGAGCACAGAAACTTACCAATCCGCCGGGCTGCTGGGTCCCGGCGCCTGGCAGATTGGTAAGTTTCTGTGCTCTCTTTTTTTCAATGATTGGCCCGCGGCACCCCAGTGACAGCGCCGCGGCACCCCTGGGAGCCGCTGCGCACAGTTTGGGAACCGTCGGGCTAATGGATTCGTTAGAGTATCAAGGACGCAACATATTAAATTATAGATTTAAGATATAAAAGTACAGGGCATACAGATAAAAAAAAATAATTAACAATTAATAGATTGACATAATAAGCAAAACAGTTTAAAATAAAATGAATTGAATTCAGAGCATACCTTACAGATAAGTGATATATTCTGGCCAAGGGAAATTGGCTTGGAAGATGGACAGCTTATCAATGTGAATTGATTTCCCAAAGTGACCCCTTGTCCCTTCAAAACACAGGTTTTTAAGCATACTCAAATGGGACGGCATTCACAAGGGCAGTGTGAATGCTAATATGGGGACGGAAATGTCCCTTGGTTGTCACCTAAGGCTTGTTCAAAACTATTCCTTCGTTTTGAATTGCCTTAGCTTTTCTCAGATTTATCCCAGACATAACTTTCCCTTCAATAAACCGGTCATAACTTCCCATACATTTAAATACCAAACATGATGGAATTTTGACAAGGTGACATTTATTTTCTCCCGAATACCACCTGTACCTGTCATTCACAACCCTGGTGTGATTTCTGCTCCTCAGTATGTAGTAACACCTTGATTTCCCAAAAAATTAACTATGAAGGCAATTTTCCTTTGAAGCTCATATTTCTATATACCTGTATAAGCCTGAAAAATGCTGCCTTGGGCTGCAAGGATGTCCAGCTGTGACCAGCCCCACAAAGTCTATTCAGGAGTCCAAGACTAACAGCATCAGCTCTTTGAAGCTGCTACAGGTGACACTTCTATCTTCTCACAATGGGATGTACAAAGCCATCAACTACATTTACATCAAACTCTCTGTCTTCACATTTTACACTCTAGCTAAACTTATCAATGGATTCATTTGCTATAATATTTACACTGCAGTTATGATTTATCCCTTATAAATAACAAAGTTCTCTATGTTCACGGCAATGATCGAAGAGAAAATAAATGTCTGCATTGGGTAGACTTTTATTCCAACTGATCTGTTAAGGGTATATGTATAAATATGTAAGAATTTTTAATTCGTAAAATATTGTATAAAATAATGAAATAAAAAAGGACAATCGATAGAGTCAACTACAGATTCAATAGTGACTAGAACATCGTGTTAATCAATTGTAAAGTACATACTAGTAGAAACATCAGGTACAGGGAAAGGGTCAGGATAAGTTTAGGACAAATTGGGTTAAAGACCACATAGTTAATAGGGAAGAATTATAATTTTAAATTAAAAGTGTATTAATATGGTAGTTTTGAGTACTACCAGAGAGTGGACTTTTGAAGTTGTATTTATAAATAGAATTTATTGTAAGCAACCTGATTTGTAATATTACATATTATTATAAATATTGTTAGAGGAATTTCAGGTAAAATACTGTGAAAAGGCTAGGAACTATATCTTACGCAAATATCTCTAAGAAAGTAGATCCGTGAAGTGAAAGCAGATTCATTGTAAACCATCCATGTGACCTCTGTGATGACATCATTTTGTAAATACACCCACCATTGTAAAAGTCTTTAAATTAGCATGTAGTCTATTCATGAGCCTCTCTGTCTGCTGGGACCCTTAAGGGACAGGTCGTATATGAACTACTGTGCTATGCCTTTTGTAAGTCTAACTTAAAAATGAGATTTACTTAATATTAGAGTTTATTGCAAAATCTACATTTGGACTTGACAATATTAATTTATTCTGGAAGTGAATTCAACAGACAGGATGCAGGAAATCAAGAGATTGATGTAAATTCTGTTAAAGTTTAAATTGCGTTAACCCCTAGTCTGGAAGATTTTACAGCCAGAGATCTGATGCAACATTTTAGAGGTTGCAGAACCATCTAGGATCAGGGGGCGGTGTTGGCTCCTGGCAAACTAGTCTCCAAAACTGTATAAAAAGAGACCTGTTTTGCACTGAAATGTAGTATTATTCCATCTGTACCTTTCTGGATGCCACTAGTACCTTCAACTAGTGGATGTAACTGTCCTTATTAGGACACTTGAGCTAACATCACTGCTTCAAGAACCTGTTTTGACGACTACTTATTCTGCTGTAATTCCTGTGACCTGCAGATTAGGTCAAATCTAATCAGTTATCCGGCTGTTCTGAGGCTGGGACCCAGCACTCTAGTACCATCGCCTTGCCCTCTACCGACAGCTCTGGCCAGTGCGAAAGGCCAGAGGGAACTATCCACAGCAACTCTGATCTGAAGGCAAGAGGTCAGGGGTACCAGACCAGGTGTACCAGCAAGGGGGTACACTAGCAGCGAGAGTTACTCATGACATTGTTCTGGATGCCGCAAAGGAGTCCAGTGCCGGCAGCAGCTTAAGCCCCTCCTACTGCAGTTAGAGGGCACATTTGGGATAAAGAAAGGGGACGTTGGCAAAGCAAGCCATACAGGTCCCCAGCAACGCAACAGACAGGGTGGCATAGGCAGTCCATCCTGTCACACCAGCTATATAGGATAAGTGGGTTTTGAGAATATTCATTGTTTTATTTCAGCATTTTGGAATGTTAATTATTGGTGTTAATATTTACTTGGGTTCAGGGTTATATCAGCAATTATCCCCATAACAGCAGCTGGGACTGTTTCTATTGTCAAGCTTTGCAGACAAATCACTAGCACCTGATCCTATTCTTTTATAGTTCTCCATAATGCATCACAGGGAAGAGACAGGTCCACTTTAAAAACAGCCAAAGTTCTTTAATGAACAATTTTTACTTTTACAAATAAATTTGTATGCTTATCTTGTGGATATTTACCCCAACACATATAATTACAGATGTACCATAATTTTATGCACACCTTGAAGAGCTTTCAAATTACTTTACTTCAACAGAAACTGGACTTTAGATTAGAAATAACATGTACAACTTATTTCCACCATCCCTCTTCTTCGTGCATTGCAACTGGATAAAGGATATCTTTTCCCACTTTAAAATGGCTTGACCAAGATGATTCCACATGTGGAAATGCACTGGATTTCCTATGGCTTGGACTGAAATCTTAGTTTGTGTCCAAGTCCGAAGAAGATATTAATTCCAGCTCTGAAGTGGTGCTGCAATGAAATTTTAATGTCCATTAAACCGTTTATTCCTCATGGATATTGAAGAGTTTGGCTACTTCGTTCAAGTCTGTGTGTTGTTCTCCATCTTTTATTATCTGTGAAGTTAACAAAAAAAAGCAAGTACAAATAATGTAAACAAAAAGCTTGATATATATTACAAGGAGCTTTAAATTGCGGACATGGTTCCACTATTAAAACAAAAAGAATGCCAACATTGTTAACTTATAAAAATGATAACCTGCTGTAGAAATCTTATTTATTTTTATATGCTTTTAGCTACACAGTAATGTGCGCCTCGGTTTACAACAAAGTAAAGGTGCAGAATTGAAAAACCTTTATATTTAAAAAGGGTATTGCAGTTGGGATATGCAATTATCTCCCTTTGGGGGAAATCAATTGGCCACTGTAAAAAGTAACGCGGCCTGCGCACTATTACCGTTATTACAATAGTGCGCTTAAATACAGTTATTACGGTAGATTCAACGCCGGCTTTTTGCTCATAGCTCCCCAAGCTGTGAGCAAAAAGCTAGGTTAAATTTACCGTAATGATGGTAATAGGTTTAACGCGGCACTACTTCGGGGGGCAATTGAATTCCCTTTTACCGTCTGCTCTCACCTCCACTGCTTACAGTATTTTGGAACATTTCTCACATGTTGAATATATTAGCAGGCAAGGTACAGTTCCATTTAAGGTTAATATGCTCTTGTACAGAAGACTAGCTCTAGCAGAGACTGATTTGGCATGACACGCAATATGTACAGAAGTTGGGACTAGTAGCAGTTAAGACTCATATGGCATGCTATCTTGTTCATCTGGTTATTGGACAGGGGAAAGAGGAAAAACAAAAGATCTTGAGGTAGACAAAAGCAACATCAGTGCAAGGGGGGAAAAGGTTTGCTGGGGAAAAAAAAAAAAAAAAAAGGGTATAGTGATGAAAGGAAGCAAATCCAACACTGGTGCTATTATAAACTATTCTGTACAAAAGATTCAGAGAAGTAGGAAAACAAAGTAAATAATTATGTAGGCACATACATATAAAGAACATGAATAAGCCTGCCAACATTCACAGATCTAGCAAAAGAGAAGTGTTTTTTTACTCTCTTTTTTATAAGTGTTACACAGAAAAATATGCAAATCATCTTACAGTTAATTCCTTGTCTTCAGAACACTCCAATGCAGCCTATTTACTCTGGGTTTAGCTTAAATTTTGTTTAGCTAGAAACAGGTCAAACAAATATGCCCCCTCATACAGAGAATATATGCCTGCTCATCCTCTTCTTCCATATCTTTTGAGTACTTCCCTAGCTACCTTCTGAAATGGAAAAACATCTCATACAACCTGGGTGGGCGCCCCCAGACCGATCAGTGATGCTGAGCACTTTCCCTGCAGTACTTCCCCGGTGCGCTGTATTCTCCTTACTGAGAAGATCTCGCGAGTCTCACTCTCACGAGATCTCCTCAGTAAAGAGTGTACAGCGCGCCGGGGAAGGAGAAGGAGGTAAGTGCCGGGGGGGGCGGCTCGGATCACCGGGGGGAGGGGGGGGCCCTCACGGGGGA
This sequence comes from Mixophyes fleayi, assembly GCF_038048845.1. NCBI lineage: Eukaryota > Metazoa > Chordata > Amphibia > Anura > Limnodynastidae > Mixophyes > Mixophyes fleayi. The sequence goes on from NC_134410.1 coordinate 93,686,975, forward strand.
ATGGAGGCTCCCTTAGCCCAGGGGCCTCCATTCCCTTAATCCGGCCCTGTGTATGCTGCATAAAGAATTTATTTACTGGCTGACTGAAGGATGTGTCTGCCAAATTGAGAATCTCCCTTTAATAAAACATCAAGGTGAAAAAGACTTGGAAAAAGGTATGGAAGGATGTCCAAGGTCCATCCTGCTGGTTTGGACAAGTCTGTCACAGAAGACTGAACCTTCTTTACTCAAGATACAGATACCACTCTTCTTAAATGGTTTTTCAGTATTTCAGGTACTGGCTTCCCACTCCTCTTGAATGCCAACAACATCTCTGATACATCTGGGCATAATTTGTTTAGAGGGAGCATATTCTTTCAGATAGTCTGCAGGTATCAAATACAGCTGTTCTATTTTTATTAAATCCTGTGAACAATATAAAAATGGCTCTAGCCAAATCTAGTGAATGCAGTTTATTTTCTCTCTCTCCTTTGAGTTATGGAAAGAAAGCTGGTACCACTACTTGATTGATGTGGAATGTAGATATTACTTTTGGTAGAACAACAGGATTGGCTCAACACCACTATCAGAATACATATTCATGAAACATTCTTTGAACCATAGAGCTTGTAACTCCCTAATTCTCCTGGCAGAAGTCACTGCCTCTAGGAATAACACTTTTAAAGTCAGCCATTTCCCCGGTACTTCCTGTTATGGTTCAAATGGATCATCCATTAGCATTTTTTAGGACTAAACGGTGACTCCATGGGACCTCAAATAGTCTGACTGAAGGAAGGATTCTTTTAACGGCTTGGAAAAATGTATAATTAGTTCTTTCAAAACTAATTTGGTATCTAGGATGAAATTTTGTGCCAACGCTTGTAATTTTAGTGTAGCTAAAGCCAAGATGTGTAGGACAGTCTCTAAAGTTGGATTAAATTTAGGCTCGACAGAAATGTTTTCCATATTCTATAATAGACAATGAAAGAATTATTTTCCCTAGCTTGTAGGAGTGTACTGGCCAGGGAGTCTGAGATGCCTTTATTTCTGAACATCTCCTGCTCAATCTCCAAGCCATCAAAGTTACGCGTTTTACATTTTGTTGTAGAACTAGACCCTAGATTTAGTAAATCCATCTGAAGTGGTAGACGCTATGGTCTCTCTCTCTCTAAGCATTTCCCATGCTACTGTATAAGAAAATATTTTTTTTTTTTTAATTTTCCCGAAGATACAAGTAATGAGAGGAAATGGAGGGAAGACTTATCCCAGTTGGAACATCCATGGAAGTGCAAGAGCATCTATTACTTCTGTTCCTGGAACCCTGTGTCAAGACAGCAGTCTGGGTACTTTGGCTCTGTGGTTTATTATTGTGTATTTGTGGAAGCCTGAAACTTGTTTATTAGTATATGGAATACTTCCTGATTTAGACTCCATTCTCCTGGACGGCTTTCAGTGTGGCCAAGATAGTCTGCTAGTATGTTCTGTTTGCCTTCTACATGTAATGTTGATAGCAGTTTTACGTTCTTTTCTGCCCAAAGCAAAAACTCTTCTTATTTCTATCATTGCTCTGCTTTTCGTTCCCCCCTATCAATTTGTGAAAGCTGTCAGAGTCCTGTTGTCAGAGTATATTCTTAGAGCTTTTCCCTGTAATACTGGAAATTTTTGATTGCTTTCCAAGAGGTTTATCTGCAATCTATTCTCTGTGACCATACGCCTTGTGCTATCTTTTCCTCAAGATGTGCTCCCAATCCTATCACACTGGAATCTGTTCTGAGTATTAGCCACTCTCGCCTTGAAAGGGACATACTTATTGTCATTAACTTGGGGCTTCTCTACCAGTTAAGAGATTTCCATGTGTTGTTTGACAATATTATTGCTTGATCCAATAAGTACTTTTTATGATCCCACTTCCTCAGGATCTCAAGCTGGAGATCGCTCATATGCCACCTTACCTGTGGGATTATTCCTACTGCCGAGGACCACATTCCCAATAGCCGCAGCCCTTTCCTTATTGTTATCTGAGAACCAGTCTGCATGTTCTTATTGGTATGCTGTAGTCAGGGACGCTTTTTCCCACGCTGCCAGATGCTGCCGGCAGGCCTATAAATAGACCTACCAGCTGTTAGAATACCATTCTGCGGTGGGTTGTTTCATTGCAACGTCTCGGTAATCTCTTTTTTGCTGTGCCAAGCATGTTCCGGCTGGATTATTTCAGGGACTAAGCTGCCAGACGGAAGATTTTTTTTTTTTTTTTTTTTAAACTTCAAATTACTTTAGATTAAAAGCGTAGGACAGGATCGTAAAGGAAAAAGAAGAACAGAGTAGGCAAGTAAGATTGTTTTCTCTTTTTTTTTTTGGTTTTAACGGAGGGGTGTTTTGCTTACATTGGTGCACTACAGGACACAGCAGGCCCTTGTTGTTTCTTAAGTGCTAGCATGCCCTGGCAGCCATGGATATGCTGGTGCTTTTAGTAGTACAACCACAAGCATGACCAGACTGTTCATGGCAGCCTTGGCTTGCTGGGACCTGTAGTTCACCAGTGTTTAATTCATATTTTTTTTTTTTATTATTTTTTTAAATGTTTTTTTCTTTGTCGGACCCCAACTCCCTAGGCAAATCCAACCCCATGCTGACCAGCTGGTTTGTCATCATGACAGGGGGATCCTCTGTTATGATGCCACCAGCCCCAGCAGGCTAAGTATAGGGCGGATTGGAAGAGAATCGGGAGGACACGGACGCTGTTTGCACCTCTGATTTTCCTCCAGCGAGCCCTAGGGTTAATATAACTGGGGGGGAAGGGGGAACTAATTATTTTTTTTAAACACTTTTATTTTCAGTGTTGGCCATATAGCTCTCATTAGCGACTTAATGCTGGCTGTGTGACTGTCGGCATTTTCACTGTTGGCAATTACACTGACGGTATTTTATCCGTAATAGAAAGGAGGGTAACCGCACTAAATGAAAAAATAGTAAACTTAGTACTTAACCCCAATATTTTTACTCCAGATTATTTTTAATATATTATAATGTTGTAACTGGAGGGTGCTCCCTTATACTTATATATTAGAATAAGAGCCAAGGAAAAGAGAGTATATGTAGAGGCACTCCGGGGTGTTTTAATTAAAATAACTTGTTTTTATTGATATGCATTAAAAGATATCAGTACAACTTGCGAAAGTATAAAAACAGTGCTGAGTGAAAAATAAAATGCAGATTTAAACTGCAAAATCGCTGTGTTCTCATGCCATAATACAAAATTTAATTGACATAATATTGTTATTTGTGTGTTGATATTTTAATTGTTGTGCTGATTACATAACACCTTGTTGGCTCGTTAGCTAATAATATTAGAATATATTAATGCCTAATAGCTCAATATCTCTGTATAGAATGTCAGGCAGTGATAAAACTGAAACAATGTCAATTGGTATTGTATGTCTTATATTATTGACACACATCTATACCACTCCTATAGCTAATGAGTCCAAATTAAGGTGTAGTATTGTCAGATAGTTGATTGTGATAATGATCCTATCTAGGATCCTCTAATATCGCTATATCACTGAAGTACAGATAGCGTGATTAGTTAGCATATAATAATGCCATCAAGCGGCTGACCATTATCTGATAGTAATATCTATAACAGGTTGATGGTATTCGTATAGTATCTTGAGGTCAGCATAATGAGGCTGTGTCGATATAGTACAATTATATTGGTAATGTTATCAGGTAGCTAACCGTAGATGTCTGTAAAAAGTATCTGAGTGACATCTGAGGATCAATGACTAGTGTGATACAACTGCTAAGCTGCCTATTCTGGCTAAGTCTATTTGCAGTAAAACTATCTGGCTAAATAAAGATAATTTTATAATCAGCAGGGCATGAGAAACACAGCGAACGCCCACGCGCGTTTCGCATGTGTGCTTTTTCAAGGCAAGACGAGCTACAGCTCTCATTGGCTATTTAAGCTGTGTACAGACCATCCCCTTGTTTGCGTCATAGCACAAGATCCAATCATGTGGTCCACATCGCGGAGATGATAGACAGTTAGAACTGCCTATCATTGGTCTAATCCAGGATGTTCTGGATTCTTATTGGTATTTACAGTGAAAAGCAGGAAAAGTTTATTTAAACAGTACAACGGAGATATCGTATTGTTTTTTGGCGTTTGTTATCATAGCTGAATTGATACCATAAATTCTAAGATTATTAATAGCGTTGTATTATAATTACCAATTACAAAATGCCCATTGTTAGAGATAGATATAAATTTATCACAACTAAGACTATAAATAGACCTTTATTTGGAAGTAGAGCCTGTGATATTATCTGTGTAAGTATCCATTATAAAATATTATAAAATATTTATTAGTACAGATATTGTCCTAAATTATATATTACTTATGATACATGTATAAAGAATATAAATTATTTTTATATGATTTGTTTATATGATACCTGAAGCAAATAATATTATTCTATATTTATTTAATAAATCATATTTTATATCTACTGGTCTTGTGTTAATATGGTAATAGGTACATTATGATACATATGTAAGGGGTATAAATTTTTCTTGTGTACATTATCTATGTACATTGTGTACATTATCTATGTGATCCCTAAAGAGAATAATAATATACAATATTTACTTAATAGGTTGCCTAATATCTACTAATGTACTAATGTATCATAATGTACCTATTACCATATTAACACAAGACCAGTAGATATAAAATATGATAATTTATTAAATAAATATAGAATAATATTATTTGCTTCAGGTATCATATAAACAAATCATATAAAAATAATTTATATTCTTTATACATGTATCATAAGTAATATATAATTTAGGACAATATCTGTACTAATAAATATTTTATAATATTTTATAATGGATACTTACACAGATAATATCACAGGCTCTACTTCCAAATAAAGGTCTATTTATAGTCTTAGTTGTGATAAATTTATATCTATCTCTAACAATGGGCATTTTGTAATTGGTAATTATAATACAACGCTATTAATAATCTTAGAATTTATGGTATCAATTCAGCTATGATAACAAACGCCAAAAAACAATACGATATCTCCGTTGTACTGTTTAAATAAACTTTTCCTGCTTTTCACTGTAAATACCAATAAGAATCCAGAACATCCTGGATTAGACCAATGATAGGCAGTTCTAACTGTCTATCATCTCCGCGATGTGGACCACATGATTGGATCTTGTGCTATGACGCAAACAAGGGGATGGTCTGTACACAGCTTAAATAGCCAATGAGAGCTGTAGCTCGTCTTGCCTTGAAAAAGCACACATGCGAAACGCGCGTGGGCGTTCGCTGTGTTTCTCATGCCCTGCTGATTATAAAATTATCTTTATTTAGCCAGATAGTTTTACTGCAAATAGACTTAGCCAGAATAGGCAGCTTAGCAGTTGTATCACACTAGTCATTGATCCTCAGATGTCACTCAGATACTTTTTACAGACATCTACGGTTAGCTACCTGATAACATTACCAATATAATTGTACTATATCGACACAGCCTCATTATGCTGACCTCAAGATACTATACGAATACCATCAACCTGTTATAGATATTACTATCAGATAATGGTCAGCCGCTTGATGGCATTATTATATGCTAACTAATCACGCTATCTGTACTTCAGTGATATAGCGATATTAGAGGATCCTAGATAGGATCATTATCACAATCAACTATCTGACAATACTACACCTTAATTTGGACTCATTAGCTATAGGAGTGGTATAGATGTGTGTCAATAATATAAGACATACAATACCAATTGACATTGTTTCAGTTTTATCACTGCCTGACATTCTATACAGAGATATTGAGCTATTAGGCATTAATATATTCTAATATTATTAGCTAACGAGCCAACAAGGTGTTATGTAATCAGCACAACAATTAAAATATCAACACACAAATAACAATATTATGTCAATTAAATTTTGTATTATGGCATGAGAACACAGCGATTTTGCAGTTTAAATCTGCATTTTATTTTTCACTCAGCACTGTTTTTATACTTTCGCAAGTTGTACTGATATCTTTTAATGCATATCAATAAAAACAAGTTATTTTAATTAAAACACCCCGGAGTGCCTCTACATATACGGTATTTTATCCGTATAAGAAATGATCTACTTTTTTTGCCTAATTTCTACACTTTTTACAAAATTTGGTTGGTTCACTTTTCCCTGGATGTCTGTTGAGATTTTCTCCCCATAGCCTCAGGGTTCTGGCTATTGAGGCAATAGCTACTCCAAATCCTAATGTGGTTGCAGATGCAGCATGAACCCATTTCAAATTACTTTCTGCTTTCTTGTCCATAGGATCCCTTAAAACGACTCCCCCATCTTCTAAAGGAATGGCTGTTCTGGTAGACAAACTAGCTACAGCTGCATCTACTCTTGGGATTAAGCTCCACGTCTGAGCTTCCTGTCCCCCGAATAGATACATCCTTGTCAATGTTTTAAAATTAGACTGAGGTTTCTCCACTTGGGTCCATTCTTTAACCCTTTCACCACTTGATTTACAGGAAAAATAATTTTCTCAGCTGTTCTCCATTTCCACATTAAGCAGCCTAGGCGTTTCCTTAATTTCTCATGATTCATCACTGGAAGAATGTTCCAATATTCCAGAAGAATCTATCTTCCATATCTATACTTGTTAGAGATGGGGATTTTTATCTCCTTGCAACATGCATAAATCTTCCTTGGTTACAAATGATTCCTTAATCCATGCAATTAGCTCCTTAAAATCCTCAGGAGGCTGAGTTTTCCCTTGATTTTAGCAAGTGCACATACTAGCTTCAGATTGTGCCATAAACGTGTAATCACAGGCTACACAAAACCTGTGTGTTGATTTCCCTCTTGCTTTCTCCAGGCTCTTACATACAAAATATCACCGCACCTGGTAATCCCACCCCAAATTACATTTAGCTCATAATAATAATATATTATTAGCGAAATATAGGTGGTGCAGCCAAAACACTTCGTACTACATATACAAGGGCTCAAAGAGAAAAGAAAAGGTCATACATGGGCATTTTGTAAGTTACTTATATAAATCAATTAAAACCTTGTCCTTTATTAGTAGAGTTTATTCTCCAAGCTCTACAAGAGTGCTGTAAAATGAATACACTATTACGAACGAAGCTAAAATACCTTTGCATGTACAAATGCAAAACACCCATAACAAAGGCTTGCCTGGAGCTGGTGTATTTCAGCAATTTGGGATTAGGCTGAGGCTCCATTAAGGCCGCTTTGATATTTAGTAGCGATACACATGCATCCATTTAGACAGGGAATACTCTTTATAGCAGTTCCAAGTGTCCAGTGATGACGCAGTGCGTGCGCAGACCAGCTCCAGAACATCCAAATCATGATTTTTCAATACTTTCCCTCATTCTGCATATCACCACTTGCTCTAAGGTAGCAGCACAGCAGTCCTCAAGTGGCTAACCTGCCCACAGCTTACCCCACACCTGTGTAGCGTTGCCGAGATAGAGAAACCAGGAGAGTTCTTTTGCATAACGAAAAACAGCAAACACCTTGCTGATATGTTTAGCTAGAGACAGATAAAAACCATAGAGGAAGAGGAGATGGCTTGCAGACTCTCCAAGAAGGCGTTTGTTTGACCTGTCTCTAGCTAAACAAAATACGAATGCTTAAAACCACAATAAAGGCTGCCATGGAGGATTGAAGAAGAAAGTATTCAACCATCATGAGGCAGATAAGCCCCACAGTTAAAGAAATACTATATTTTTATGAATAAATGCAAAATATATACATACCGACATATAAACACAAACACACACACACATATACATATACATATACATATACATATATATACACACATACTGAATATTGTATTGGGACAATACCTTTTTTAAAAATGGATTGTGACCTAATCTCTTGGTTCAGTATATACTATCAATATACATTTGCCATGAGCTGGTGTTCAACCAAATATTCATCTATGGGGCAGGACTGTGACTGCCAGTACACCGAATACTCAGACAATACCAACTGCAAACACAGCTCCAACTTCCCTTTCAAATCACTGCATTTATGTTCAGAAAGGTTTATGTACTTTGAATTGTGTCATTGGGAATTCTATTTTAATTAGTATAAAATATTTCCATTTTATTTGAGTGATCTACATGTCAATTTGCTGACAACCAAATCTATTGAAGGCAAACTGACTAGTGTGCCAAACCCCTCCAAGAAGATAAATAAATCTCCAGACATCCCAAAATAACTGCAAACAGCAATTTATCGGCGTACAGGATAGGAGGAATCTATGAAAGATTGCATACGTTTTGATTTCATTGCTTTGAGACACTCGAGATTGCTTCAAAACGAGTGAAATGAAAAATGAATGACATGAGAGCAGGAAGAGTCCTACAAAAAATGTGAAATGGATTGGGTAAGCTCTGTACATGTATTAATTTGTAGTGATTTTCACAGACTTAATCTTAACCTTTGTAGATTATAGATATCAACGATACTTTTGGGTAATCATGTTACACAGGCAAATACCCTCAGCCCTCAAATCCTCACCCCATCCTTGTTTATACAACTATTTCCATGGATTAAACACTGCTTATATTTGCAAGTCAAAATTATTTTTTCCCAAATAATAATAAATAATAATAATAATAATAATAATAATAATAATAATAATAATTAAATAAATAATAACCTTGCGTGCAATTGGCATACGATTGAAGATGTTCCAAAGCACAATTCCAACCACCACATTGTCTCGGAGGTAAAATACTACTCCTTTTCCATAGGAGTCCCCCTGTTGTGCGGGAGCAGGGAGGGAGGGTGAGGGCTCCTTGGTTTCCTTCTCCGTTTGCATCACATCATGAACTTCACTCTCAGAGCGGATCCCTGTGCCTTTTGTGTACAGAGAGCATAAGATATAAAAAAAAAATATGCAATTAGTACACAAATACAACTATATTATCATAAGAGTAAATATAATATACAAAAGCATGGGACCAACTGTCCAGATTTCTTGGGACTTCAGGTTTACGGAGAGTTTTGAGCAAGCAATGTGATTTTTTAATCAAGTATTGATTAAAAAATTATCCTGGTGTTTATTCACATGATGTCCTTGCATTTCTCTCCTAATTAGATCATCACAGAAGAGTAGTAGTTATATACTTTTGCCTTCTTAGTATTTTTTATTTGTTTTACTTTCTAGAGAACAGATTTCCAAAGAACAGATTCCATAAACTTGTGCATCCTATAACAAAGTGCAAATGTACACTTACCCATAGCAATCAAACATGACTCCATTGCTTGATTCACACCAGTTTAATCATATTGTAAATTGGTTATTATGGGTAACTATACATAAGCACTTTAGTAAAAAAAACAAAACATTTCTGGATTTCTAAACTATTCTTTCTAGAATGTAATCAAATATTTCTTCTATGCTGTTAAAGTTTACCATGTCCAGACAAGTAATCTTTTGAAGTCATTCAACATTTCATTCATGCTATGTCTCGGGCATTATTACTCAAACTTATCACTTCTATCATTCTGTGTGGGATACTTTATTATTTTAAACTACCAGCTGTTGCATATTCTGTCAGATCAATTTTGGTCATCTGCTCTGTTTCCAACCCACTATCTCCACATCCATTCAATCCCAATATCCGTTCTGCAATTTCTGCCTTACCGCTTTCTTCAGCAGCTCTCTTTGGTGTGTCTTTTTCAGTGGCTTTGGCGAATACACCAACTGTTGGAAGTGCGCTGTCAACAATGCCAATGGCTTCATATCCAACCTCTGGACCTAGGTCACTCCTAAAGAACCAAAGTAAAATAAACATAGTAAGGAGAGAAAAAGATTAATGTGAGTATTGAGAAGGCAGAATAAATGGAAACTTAACATTTTATTTCAGATTTAAAAGCCAATGAAACAATTTTCAAATCATTGTTAAAAGATGACATCATAATTAAAAAACACAAAACAAAAGAAAGAAAACAAAACAAAACACCTAGCAATGCTATTACAGCACCCCTCTCTTTAGTCTCGCAGGTATATGTAAACATTTACACAGTAAGATTTTTTTTATATAAACATTTGCAAACTCAGTATAATTTCTAAAGCTATATATTTTGTTATGTCCCACTATTAAAAGCAATAACAGGGCCTGGAAAGGCTTAGAGCATGGTTGTCCAACCCGCGGCCCAGCATGCCTGTAAATGTGGCCCAGCAGGCGTTTTGGTTGTGGCAAGGGGGCAACACTGAAAAAAAAAAATCCTGCAAATTATTTTTTTTAAAAAATAAAGAAAATACTTACCTTGCGGTCACGTCAG